>NW_024884142.1:12945591-13094030 GCF_019232065.1 Centrocercus urophasianus | reverse complement strand
TTTGGCTCTGTAATGTACTCAAGCTCTTTTTTTCAGACACCTCTGGCATGCCTAAGACAAAAAGTCCAACCTAAATTTTGGTACCTAGCATGTTTATGTGTGTGTTAAAATGTTGAGAATGAACATTTTGATTTTAAAAGTTTGACCAATTCAGCATGTTTTGAGGAATCAAAATCATTGAATGCCTTGTAAAAGGATGAGGTAGAGCCAGAATGTCTGCAGTAAAATACAGCTACAGTGTTGAAATCCTTTATGAAATGCTTGCATTAAAATAAAATGCACTCAGTAGAAGTTGCTTCTGTCACATGTAAGTCAGATAAATGTTCCCACACTCTTTTGTAACCACAGCAATAGCTTGCAGTTCTGAAACTGCACCTCTGAGCAGTCACAAACACTTCACAAACCAACAAAGCTTCTACACAGTCACTTCACCCAGCACAGAGATGGGGTTGGGCACTTCTTTAAGTACTTTACATTTATAGGGAGCATTGCTGCAGTATCTCTCAATCATCAGCATATTTATCCATACAGTTTTCCCATAGGGAAGCACTGTTAGACTGGTCTCACAGTCAGGGAAAATCCCTTTTATGTAACCTAAGGCTAAACCCCATACAGGTTTCAACACTGTACAGATTCCTCTTGTGGGGAACTTCCAGCATTTACGTATCACTGGATACTCAGAACTATCTCTGCTATTTCCTTGTCTTGTAGATGCCTAAAATAATAATTGCAAAATTTTTGTTGTAACCATGCCATGACATCATGTGTCTACCAATAGGCACAAACACCATCACACATCTCTTACTGTGGCCAAGAAGTTGAAAGACACAGAGCACCCTTGCATCGTGTGGATTCCTTTGCTTATTGTCACACATGAACAGTCCCTGAGTGCATCTGTCAGACTAGGAAGCACATGACGTGATTGCTGCACCTCTGACACATTCATTCAGGCACTCACTGCAGGCAATCCCATTACTTGTCCTATTTTTCTTATTCATTTTCTATAGGATATATGAAAAGTTTTATAGTAAGTGGTGATTCACACATATCAAGGCCAATATTCAAGAGAGAAGTCATGGGCGTTTTGGCACTGCATCATTCCATACCACAGCTGAGTACAGGTCCCCTTCCTTGCTTTAGTAGTAAAGACCCATCACCACACTGATCTTTCAGAATTCAGGAGACACACTGTATATTTTCATTATCTAATAAGCTCCAGCAGTGCTTTGGGCTTGGCAGTTTCTCAAGATTAGTCTGGTTGCAACGAGGATGGCAACACACAAAACAAATCCCAGCCAAACTGAGCTCCATTTGTATATAGCTGCATAGAGGTATTGAATCACCTTACATGGACATAAGTCCTAGTGCTTGAAGAAATACACCTATCAGTCAAACAACAAAACAACACAAATTTCCTATAGAGCACAGTGCCAGAGTTTTAACTTTTGAACATATGTAACATGTTAAGCACATCATCTTCTTTCTACACTCTTAATAATTTAGATGAGATCATGACTGCTGCCTTAATAAAGATTTCTTGTGTCTATGTAATTTTGTCCATAGATACAGCAGTTTTCCTAGTCAGTGATTGCAAATTTTTGGCTCTCTTCTTATGTAATCTATGAAGACCTGGTTGAAGAGAACCATTTTTATGTACTTTCTATACATTAATTTAGATCTGGAAGAGATCTACATGGTCTCTGTAGCAGGGTTACCAGCCACTGCTAAGATGCCTGGTGATTTTTATGTTTTTCAAGAACTTTAAGTCTTTCTTAACATATAGGTATGCAGTTCAGTTCTTGATGGACATGTGATAGTTAAAAGGAGACTTCTGAGGTACAGGCTACCTATAGGCTCCAGAAGATAATTGCTTTTTACTGTGGTAGGCAGGAGAAGTATGCAAATCTAGGAGAGCTGATAAATGTGTTTGTATGTATTTCTGCAACTTTTCTGGGCTTCTCAAGTTCTCTGGCTTAAGAGCTCCTTCTGGAATTTAGATGGGAAAAATGAACTAAATTATCAAGAGAGTTCCCCTGGCAAGGACAAACTTTTATACTGAATGGTCATCAGTCACAATGTCTGAAGGTGTGCTGGTTTGTCCTTTCACTTCCTGAGGACTTTTGTTCAGTTCTGACATAAGAGGCAAATATCTTCCAAGCTTAAAAGGGAGCCTGCAGTCTGATCTCTATGTATGTACAGGGGGGATACACAGGTTTTGTTTCCTTTGCCTAACTTTGGGAGTTAACACAGGATATTTACAATTCCCAGTTATCTTGTTTGGCTAACAAGAGAGTTAAACAGTGTAGATGTGGGCAAATCATGTCTACTTTAGTCTTGTGGCCAGAGGGTAAATCTGAGCCCAT
Organism: Centrocercus urophasianus; assembly: GCF_019232065.1. Lineage (NCBI taxonomy): Eukaryota > Metazoa > Chordata > Aves > Galliformes > Phasianidae > Centrocercus > Centrocercus urophasianus. Next base: position 13,091,667 of record NW_024884142.1, on the reverse strand, counting down.
AGAGTGAATCCTCAGCATAAATTTAATTCATTAGTTCCTGACCTTCTGTAGATATTCACTATAATGTGCAACAGTTGTGTACATATACTAATTCCAAGTTTGACTGAGAATGTTTGATAAATTTCAATTTTGAATTGGGGAGCTTTGTTTTGACAAAACCTGAGAATGTCTGTGTTGTAATTGAGTGACATAGTTTTTTACATTGGGAAATAAGGCTATGTGCAACAAAGCTCATGAATGCCCTTCCCTTTGCATTTCAGAATCCTAAATACACTCCAGCATCTCCTGAGCTCTGCATTGTGACAGTAGAGCGTTCCCAGAACTTTTAGGATGACCTGACTACGGAATCTTGATTTACAGGATTTATCTTGAAAGTGGTAACCAATTTCTTCTAATCTGATTGACTCTAAAGATTAAATAACATCTTGGATAATGAGAGTAAAATGGCTTAGCTGTTCTGTATAATTATATTAATTCCAAAGCTATACAAAACAAATAAACATAAGCCCCAGTATTCAAGCCTCGTTAGGTTTATGTTGCAACAGCTACATTAAACAAAATTACAGATTCAGTCAGATCTTATCCTGCTGGTGTCGAAGCAGCTGCTCTGGACAGGCTCACACAGTTATTCATGCTGCAGAGTATTTCTGGGAAAAACTGGTCCAAATTTCTTTAGCAAACAGATCCACCCCTGCCCTGCAAACATTAGCTCATGTAGTATCAAGATGTTCAACCCTGGCTTGAGCTGGGGTATGTCCACTTCAGATTTATGACAGGAACAAAAAGAAAGCAATTCTCTGGGAAAGTTAAGCAAACACCTTGCTGCTACTTCCTCCTGTAATGCTCTCATGCTACCTTGTAAGTATGAATGGCAGCGACCAAAGTTCATGCAAAGTGCAGTTCCTGCAAGGCTGGGAACTACTGAACTATGGGCATTCATATGTGGATCTTATCTCTTTCCCAAGAAAGAAGATTTAGTAGGAAGAGAGGAACTAGAAACACTATAGATTTAGGTCATTTATCCCATATGACCATTCAGTATCCAATCAGGAGTTTATCAGTCAGACTTCTATTTATGTATTTTTTTGCAAGTACTGTTGGAATAGGAACTATAGAGCATCTCTGTGAAACAGCCTAGGTATTTAAGGCATTTGCAGAAATTCTTTTCAAAAGAAGAATTAAAAGGAAAATTCTTTCTGGTTTTCTAAAGTAGATGCCAAAGGCTTTTGGGGTCCTACTAGAATCTGAGCTGCATGCTAGAGAGGGAATGGGGGGAAAAGTCTGTTGGATTTCTTGGTCTGAGAATTGGTGAAGTTTTATTGATGGACTCTGTGATTTGCATCAAGCCTCAGATCCCAAGAGTGATTTCTGTGAAGACTGCTGTGGAGGAGGAAGAGCTGTAGGCATGCATGTGCCTAGCAGCATGATGAGCTGGCTTTAGAGGCTGTCAGTGGTGAGACAGAACAAGGCACGTGCTGTGACCTGCTGGCTCAAGTCTCATCCCACGTTGGCTTCATTTTAGAGGCCTCCAATTGCTTTTCTCCAGGACCAGAATTTCTACTGGGTGCTGTTGGAGAGATTTTACTCACACAGCTTCTCTGGAGGGTACACAGGCAGTGCTCCCCGAGGTCTGGCTCCTTTTGCCCTCCATCATCTGCAATCTACGTCTCACTCCCTCAAAGGTGTGCTCCCTAGAATGGTAGACTGGTAGACTACAGGTCAACCCTCATTTTTCAGGCATTTTGGAGCTTTCAAGTCAAGCTTCTGCTCTTGTGAGGCCCCACCTGGAGTACTGTGTCCAGGTCTGGAGCCCCCAGTACAAGAAAGACAGAGAGCTGTTGGAGAGGGTCCAGAGGAAGGCCACGAAGACGATCAGGGGACTGGAGCACCTCTCCTACAAAGACAGGCTGAAGGAACTGGGCTTGTTCAGCCTGGAGAAAAGAAGGCTACGGGGTGACCTCAGTGCAGCCTTTCAATACCTAAAGGGAGCCTACAAACAGGAGGGGAATCAACTCTTTGAAAGGGTTGATAGCAGCAGGACAAGGGGAAATGGTTTTAAGTTGAGGGAGGGAAGATTGAGGTTGGATGTCAGGGGGAAATTCTTTACAGAGAGAGTGGTGAGGTGCTGGAACAGGCTGCCCAGAGAGGTTGTGGATGCCCCATCCCTGGCGGTGTTCAAGGCCAGATTGGATGGGGCCCTGAGCAGCCTGGTCAAGTATTAAATGTGGAGGTTGGTGGCCCTGCCTGTGGCAGGGGGGTTGGAACTTCATGATCCTTGAGGTCCCTTCCAACCCTGGCCATTCTGTGGTCTGAGATTTTTCACTGGAGGGAAAAAAAGGCCTCTACTTAATATCCTTTTTGTTTCAATAGAAAATCTGTTATTTTAATACTGACTGTACTTAAGAAGGAGACTTGTAATGTAGGCTGAGTAGGACTCATTACTTGTTATTAAAAGTTAAAGACTAACTGCAAATAGTAATTACAAAATGACTTTAACTTTCTTCTGCAAAAATAGCTTCTGTAATGACATTTTCTAACCCCCTCAAAAAACTAGCCACTCCCTAAAAAAATCACGTTAAAAATATTTTAATGATTTAATTGTATTTTTTCTTCCACATAGCAAGAAAATAGTTTAATTATTCTGGTCACTTATTTAGGATCTGTGTCCATCTTTGGAAAGTGAAGAAAATAAAAGTCAGTGCACAACTCAACTGATGCAGTATGTTACAGAAAACAAGGTTAGCTAAAATCCTTTGGTTTAAGACCACAACTAAGTAATAAAATAGCAGACATTTTTCACAGCCCATCATCAGGTCCAACCTTTTCATTATTTGCATCTCAGATTATTCGGGGAATTCTAATCCCAAAGCTATGAAATAAGTTTCCTGGTCAAGGGGTAATGTGATTCTGTGATTTTGAAATACGGAGTTTTGTGCACCTCGTGTGGGGTTCTTCCAGTGACCCCAACTTACAGAGCAAATTTGATCCTTCTCATTTTGTAGCAGTGAGCATCCCACGAACCGAAGCACCTTCCCAAGGGGAAAGGATGGTTTATAAATGGGTGCCAGCTGTGCTGGGTCCATGGCACCCACGCAAAATGTGGATAATCCCTTGCATCTCCTGCTGTACCTCCTGACATAGGGTGCAGTGCTCAGATCAGCACAATTTCTTCTCTTGAGCTAAATCCCTCTGAGGATGGAAGACCAACTGTTTGCACTTGTTTTCCTGGAGAAGATCAGCTCTCAAGGAGGGGAAAGTGACCACTGTTTGGATGTGTGTCAGCAAGGCACCAGGACTATGTAGCCATAGAGTAAGGGAGCAGGGAAGAATCCTGCAAATTCAGCCCCTGTCTGAATCTGTGTGCTTCCTTGTGGTGCTTGGAATTGCCCTCTGCTCTTCTTGCAGCAGAGCCAACATTTGCTGAACCATATGTGAGTCACTTGACACTTGCACAGACTTGTTGAGAACACTAAAGTCATCTTCAAGACCAAAATGTTCCGTGTTTTCTTCTTTTCCTTCCTTTTTGTGACTTCTGCTTCAGCCAAGTTAAAATATAAGAGCATGACAGGGGTGAAAGGTGATGGTGAAAAATTGCAGTGTGTTCTTCTTATAGCCTTTGAACCAAAAATGAGGCCTTTGGGAAGTATCATTTCATACTTTTATGTTATGAACAGCTCCAGTCCCCACTGTCTTCAGTTGGAGATACGGACACGCAGCATCACGCAAATCTGTTTGCTCAGAGATACAGTCAGTCAGTCAAGAAGTAAAGATAACTTGCATTCTGTTAGCTAGCCAAAAATATCAATGCTCCTTGATAATCAATTGAAAATTGCCTCTTAGAGAAGGGCAGAGCACAAAGGCTGTGAATCACATCAATCCCACCTTATCTTCCAGAACTGCAGTGAAGAATGCATTTTCTCCAATATGAATGAGAATATTCCTTCCCCTTCTCTTGAAACCCAGACTATCCCTCTACACAAAATATTTCTGCTCTGCTTGGTGCTGACTGTGTAACAAACTTCCACAATGCGCACATTTGGGAACATGGTCCAAGACCATAGTTTACACAATGCACACTTCTTTGCAGATCAACATTAGAAATGATGCCAGTGCTCATGGAAATGGGGGCTGCATTCAACAGCACAACAGCAGCAAGCTTAAGCATTCTTTGCCAGCAATACTGTTCGTCCCTGAGTCTGCTCTGTGTGGCTGGAGACAGTGGTAAGGACTTTTAGATCACTGGCAGTCTCTAGGTGACAGCTTTGCACCAGGGAAGGTTGAAGTGCTTTTACCACCATTCGTGATGTTACCTCTGTCAGAGAATACAACCCTGTCCATCTTTCCCATTTCCTTCCCCCCCCCCCGGCTGTTGCCAAGCCAGCAGCAGCCTGCAGGCCAGCAGCCTCCCCCATCACACGCATGCTAATTGGGGCCTGATGAGAAGCATTTGCTTTCCCCTCCATGTCTCCTGCAGCGTGTGGCTGCCCAGCTGGGTCTCTGGCTCAATCCCCAGCTCCGTGTCTCTCGGCTCTTTCCCAGAACAGAGCAGATGTTCATTCTGCTCCCTATGGAGACAGCCGGCTGCTCCCACTGCCATGTCATGGACCCACTCGTGCTTGGTGCCAGCCAGCTGGGATGTTTGGAGTCCTTGACCTGGATTCTTCTCAACAGGGAAACACTCATCCTGCAGTGAACATGAGTGTTTTATCCCTTAAAGAGAAAACAGGAACCCTCCAAGAACAGATAATAATCATATTGAGAAATACACACAGAACAGTGCAAAGACTCATTTTCAAGTAGTAATGTGGAGTCTGAAAACAGCCATATCCTCTCACTATGGGCAAGAAAGGTCCTCACATGCACACACAACTCAGTTATAGTGCTAATTCTTTTCTGTGTCTAGAACAGTTTTAATGGAGTTCAGGTGGGATTTTCTTTTTCAGTCAGATCTTCGGATCATCTCCTTTTATTGTACATTGATTTGAATTTTAGAAGAATCTCAGATTTTCTAACTGGATCTTTTTTGATAAAATTAGTCTTGAGTACAGTATGTCCCAGCTACTAATGGGCAATTTATGGGATGCAGTCCAGCATGGATGGCAGGCCCTTAAATCATAGAATCATAGAATATCCTGAGCTGGATATATCCTGTGAAACCCACAAGGAACATTGAGTCCAGCTCCTGGCTTCACACAGGGCGACTCAAATTCAAACCCTATGTCAGAGAGTGTTGTCCAAACACTTCCTGAACTCCGGAAGCTTGGGGCCATGACCACTGCCCTGGTGAGCCTGTGCCAGTGTATAAAACCTTGCAGTACCTTTTACTAGTTCCCAACCTGGCCCTTCCCTGTGATTCCACTGCCATTCCATCTGGCCCCATTACTGTCACAGGGAGCAGAGCTCAGCGCTGTCCCTCTGCTCCCCGTGAGGAGCTGCAGACACCACGAGATCTCCCCTCAGCCTGCTCTGCTCTGGACTGAACAAACCCATGGACCTCAGCTGCTCCTCATACACCTTCATCTCCAAACCCTTCCCTATCTTTGTAGCCCTCCTTTGGACACTTTCTAATAATTTTATCTCTTCTTATATTGTAGTGCCCAAATTGCACGTGGTGCTTGAGGTGAGGCTGAGTGAGTGCAGAGAACCTTACCCAGTCAGTTCTGTCCTGACATTCCCCAAGATGGCAGCAAGAAACTGAACTTCAGCCTCTTCATTTCAGGATTCCTGTCAGATCTGGTCTTCCATCTCCAAACATGTGGTTGTGAGAGTGTGTGATAGGTGTGTGCTGTGCCAAAGGGATAACATCTTCAGTTCTTTCCCAAAGACCACAGAAGCTTCACTCCAGCTCTACTCCTGCAGACAGGATGCTGCCAGAAATATCTTGTACAGCTGCAATGCAGTTCATCCTTAGGATGGTTTCTTTACTGTGTTCTATTGTATTGTTCATACCAAGGAAAAGATTTCATTAAAAGCATGGTGTGGGAAATCTTAACTTCACTGTAAGAAGTCGCTGAATTTGTTTTCCTTGAGAGCCAAGAAAATTTAAGTTGGTCATCTTTGGCCTTTAATGCATTGTTTTTATAACATATTGTGTTAATTATGTCCTGATCCCAGCTTACTCACAAGCCAGTGGGAATAAACCATTTTTGACAAGTACAAGGACAAGTACAAGGAGTTCTCCCAAGTGTGTGGGTTGGAAAAGAATAAATGTAGAAGAGGGAGAACTCTGCCACCACATAGTTTTTGGTTTTGTTTTGTTTTGTTTTGTTTTGTGTGTGTGTTAAAATATTGCGATTGGCTTTAATCTTTTTATCACTTGACTGTATCAAAGTAGTTAAAGATCATAGAAGGTGCTGAAAATTATGAACAGTGCTTTCTTTGAGTTATTATTCATAATAAATTGCTCTGCTGGAATGAGACCAGCAGAAATAATAAGTGATGGACTGGTGTGAAGCCAACTTAAGATATGTAATGCTGTCAAGCCAGATGTGTAAACTAGTTCTTTCTGAACAGGAGATGTATGTTTGATTGTAGATCTGCAAAATCTGTCATGTAAACTGAGGGGAAAAATACATGACTTTGTCTCTGACTCTGTTTCCATTGTGTTCCAGTGAGCCTTCAGAACATTGGTCAGAAACAATTGACTCGTATGCTTAAAATGTACAAATGGACCAGCTGTTCTCTGGATGCTGTGTGAGAATGCTATTGAGGTACTGGGTTTGAGCAAAGGTGCCAGTCTTGTGGCCGTGCCTTATGAGCTTTGCACACATTAATTCTTTTCCAAAATTCACTAAGCTGAATGAGACAAAGGATTTTCAAGCAAACTGCCTGAGAATCTGCACATATATGCCACTCTAAATCACCTCCTCATAAAGGGAGATCCTAAGGGAAGATCTTCAGGCTTTGTGTTTCTGGCAGATAACTCATCATTCTGCTTAGTTGGCATTGAGATACAGAACTACTTAGAGAGAAAAAATTTTGTGTTTGGGAATGTAGGGGTAGGTTGGCATGCTTTGTAACTCAGGCTTTCACACACAAGATAATTATGTTTTCAAGAGTCAGCTTCTTTGCCTTCTGAGTGTGGATGCTAGTACTCATCAATAGCTATTAAAGGTCTGAGCTTTGGGAGTGCAGTACAGTACGAGATTTCTCTCGTACTTATTATTAGGAAGCTAGTTGAGAAACAGGATATTCATAACAGTAAGTGCTAATAGCATATTATAAATGCATTGGAACAAAGCAAAATACTGCAACTGTCATTACTGAGCAAGAAGTATTGCCATTTACCCTCATTACAGCAATTTTTTATTCTTTTAGGTTTCCTCGTATATCTAAAGCAGCTCTGCTCTTTAGTACAGTGCAGATTATAGCTGCCTGGATACACTTGAGAGCTTGGACAGTTGGTGATAATTGTGCCTTTTGCCTCTCTCCAGGCTAATGTGATCCTCAATTCCTCACACTGCAATACTCTTTCAGAAGCCTGCATCATGCAGACTACAATATGTGGTCCATTATGTAAAATGCATTATTACATCTTGCTTCCTTGAGCTATTATTTATCATCTTCATTTTTTTTTTCTATGTTTTGCTTTTCCTGGGAAGTTATGTTTCTTAACAATATATCTGATCATTTATGTTTGGCTGGGTTTTGCAATGACAGTCCTAAAGTGCTGTCGGCATGGTGCCCTTTTCTTTACATCTGTTTGCAGCCCTCTATAATTCCTTGAATTTATTTGAGTGGTAAAAGGCCCAGGTAATTAATATCTTTAATGACATTTTGAGTGAGTGTACACTATAAGAAGGTAAAGAATAATGCCAGAAGCTGTCAGATTGCTAATCATGGTTTATTTGAGCAGCATTATTAATGACATTCTCTGGATAGTTAATTCCTCACTTTTCTTTAGCTGAGGCCTAACTAGATGATACAACCACCAAAAATCCATTTATTCTTTTCTTGCATACAAAGGCAAAATACACCTTTAAATAGGGTTCAGACACATATAAATCATATCATGTTTTCATATATGTAAGGAGGTATAATATATCCAATAATAAAGAAAGATAGAAAACAGGCTCCTTTCTCAGCCAAGTTTATGGGTAACATATACAATTGTATAATGGCGTGTAAGTTTCACATAAATGATCATCTACATGAAAATATGAGGTTGAATTTAATGAATACAGGAGAATGGGGTATAGGAGAAGCAGCAGCTGGAAATGGGTGTAATAAAAATATGAAGGATTGTACCTGATGAGTCCAAAGCTCCAGGTAGCCCAGTGCCCTTCTGCTGGCAGGGACCAGCAGTGGATGCTTAGAGAGCACATGCAGGAGCCTGGCAGGGATGCTGCAATATGTCTGCCTCCCTTTGGTATAAGCACATTTATTTTCATCAACTCAAAGATTGCCCATGTTGTAATCTATTTAATTGATCCAACTCTTGCTGACCATGAAGCTTTTTCCAGCCTATCTGGTGTTTAATGAAACTTTCAGAAATTCTTCTGGGCATCACTATTTCTGATCAGAGAAGGCAAAATGTATGTTTTTATGTATATATATATATATGTATAATATATATATAAAAGCACCAAACCACTGTAAGTACAAATGAGAAATGTATGTAATGTGTTCTTAAATGCAGATTCAAGAGAAAGTTTTACAGAATACACATAAAGATTGCAGAAGGCAAGTAAGTCTTCATGCTGTAGAGCATAGGATGTCAGGAATTTGAAATTGGTATGGCATTCCACAGCAATTTGGCACTTAAGTTGTGAACGTTTAGTTGTGAAATATGTATTAGTAGAGCATGAAATTCCTACAGCAAAAGTAGCATCTGTGTTTACTGATTGTTGTCTATTACTAACACTTCTAAGCCTGTAGTACTCTTAACTAGAACAACACCATTTTCTGGGATGTGACTAAATACTTGACATGGTTTTTTTTACTGTAGAAGCTTAAAAACAATTTATAAGAGAGGAGCAACATAGTAAAAGGATCTCCTAACTGCTGTTTATTTCACATTGCTGGAAATAATGCTTAAGAGAAAATACCTGTATGTTACTTTTACAGTGACAGCAGGGTCATAAAAATTGAGTGGTTCTATAAAACTGGAAATCATTTTGAGGATGGTAAATGGAGCAATAACAGTGTCTAGCAGAGATGCTGTCATTTTACTCTTGCCACTTTACAAAATGCCTACAATATTCAATTTCTACACCATTTAGATGAAAAGCTGGAATGGATAAGTCAAATTATATTTACATGACATACAGTAGATGCAGGCAAATGTATATGACAAAAGTAGCACTCTGTCTTACTCCAGTGTTTCTAAGACCTCGTATGGAATATCAAATCTTGGTGGTATATGAAGACAACAGGGCTGAAGAGCCAATGCCTTTGTGTTGCTGTCTTCCACTTCTTTCCAATAGCATTTAAAGAAGATGTTGCATTATTTTCCACATCTGGGTCTAGATTTCTCTCAGTACCCAGTACACAGGGAGAAAAAGGTATTTGTTTTTACGCATTTGGAAATGCTTGCACCTCAGTTTCCCATTTTTAGTCAGTTTGTACCCACTGAATTAAACTGACTTTTATGGGATTTTACACTCATAACCTCTGCATTCATGGGAGCATGGAAAATGTTCTCAGGTCCTCCTACCCTGGGGACAATGACTCGAAAGTGAGTCATGGTAGAAGGATCATGCTCATCTTCTGGCCCTTCCTCTGGTGCGATATAACTTGCTGACATCCCTGTTTTGACTTTTATGTTGTATTAAGCAACCAGCCTTAAAGACCAACTAAAAATACACATTACAATATCTGCTATACCTAGGTACACAATATACCTTTTATACCTAGGTACACAATATACTTTGCTTTTCTGAAGAAAAAAATAATTTTCTCTCATCTAAATCGTGTGCATGCTCCAGATGTAGTGCCTTCCTCTTAAATAACAGATGCACTTAAATTTGCCTACACTGACCTCCCATTGGCTTCAGCAGGACAATTCATGTGGTTAAAATTAAGCAAGTATAGGCACTTTCACTGTCATCAGTATGTCATTATATGCCCTCAGGAACTCTGCAGCTTGATGAGATCATCTTTATTTTGTATAAATAAATAAAAACTTCAAGATTAAAATAATTCAAAAAAAGTTTTTGAAGAGCTGTGAAAGAAGAATGACATGACAGGAATCAGATTTGCCAGTTACAGTGAGGATGCAGTGTCATGCAAATATGGGCAGTGAGGGCACTAGGGAGTTGCTAGTCCTGCTCTGTTTCAGCAAGTCCTCCGAAGAACAGACCATGTTCCTGGTTGCAGTGCTTAGTGTGATGAGGCAGCTCAGCAGTTGGGTAGGACACTTATAATCAAAGAGATCCAGGGCCATGGCTGTCACATGGTGGCTGCTGCTTCATTTGCACTGTTCCTTTTGACTAAATATTTTGAAAATCTGGGGTCTAGCTCCTCCCTTATTAAACACATGAAACTTCATTTCCTTTGATGGCTTCTCTGCTCTGGATTGTACATTCCTCAGTGCACCCAATTGCAAGGAAGACCAAAGTGTCCTCCTTCTCTGTTACCTTTGTATGAGTCAGTAACAGATTTGTCTGTGTTTACAGCACAGATTGTGGTCTTCATAAGGGATTAATTTTGCACAGCTTAAGAGCAATACTGTTTTTATATCCACTGTTGTTTGAAGCTGACCGTAAAGAAAGGCTGAGGCAGCTGTGCTTTTTCAGCCTTGAGAAGAGAAAGCTACAGGGACACCTCACTGAAGCCTCCCAGTATTTAAAGGGAGCTTATAATCAGGATGGAGACTGACTTTTTTACATGGACAAGTGATAGGACAAGGGGGGATGGTTTTAAACTAAAAGAAGGGAGATTTAATGTAGATATTAGGGAGAAATTTTTCACTCAAAGGATGATGAGGCCTGGAACAGGTTGCCCAGAGAGGTTATGGATGCTCAATTCCTGGAAGTATTCAAAGGCAGCTTGTCTGGAGCCCTGGGCAGCCTCATCTAGTGGTTGACATCCCTGCTAGTGGGAGGTGGTTGCAACTATATGATCTTTAGGGTCCCTTCCAACTTAAGCTTTTCCGTAATTCTGTAACTAAGCCCACATCGGAATATTTTATTGGCTTAGGGTAACAAGTTTGCAGCGTGCAGCTTCCCAGGCACGTGGCCTAATTTCTACCTGGAATTGCTCAAATGGGCAGAAAGGATCTGAACTTTCTGTATGTTATAACATAATCTCATATATTGAATTACACTGGAATAAATACAGACAGAAAATAATAACTTCTCATTCTGTCTTCTAGGAAACCCATAGATACGTATGAGATCAGTGCAAAACACAGGTACACTAGCTTACAAAATTACAGTCAGTTAACTGAGTCCACTCTTTGACAATTTGTCCAAAGTATGATAGAACATACAAGTTAGTGCAAAGCTTTGTGATGAAAGCAAGAGAACAGAACAGAAGTTTTTTTCAACACAGGCTAGACAGACCTTTTGATCTTTGACGTGCAAAGCAGACAGAGTTCAGTGCAGTAGAAACTGCTTGATCAGTTGAGAAGAAGAAAGGATGTCACAGGTATCTCCAAACCTCTGATTCAAATTTATCGGTGATTCTACCATTTTATTTTCCAGGTAGCTAAAATTATACTCTAGTGAGCTAACAACTAATGAGTTAAAATAGCTAAATTTTATTTTCTTAAAGAAAAAAAAAACTGACATTTGAGCAGTGTGTATAATATAAACCTTGCTATGGTGTGAATAGACACTAATATTATGGGATGTAGCCCCTTCAATACACTGTTTTGGCAGCTTATCCCTTGGAGTATGCGTAACTTTAAAGCCTTTTGTACAGAAGCTTTTTCCTCAGATGCTGCCTTAAGGGAAAGATGAATTGGTTTGTAGCAGTAGATGAGGAGCTGAAGGTCAAGATAAAATTCTGTTTTCTAAAATATATTCTCCTGCTTAATCTAATCCTTTGTGAGCTCAAGAACACAGCAGAATTTAGAGGAAGGAAGTGGAAAAACGTTGGCAAGTTAATTAAAATGATTGGTGTTGTTTTAAGGGAAGAAACTGTGTACAGAGAAGGAAGCAGAGGACAAGTGCAGGAAGGGTAGTACAGTAGAAGATGAATCTTTTTCTCAAAATAAAACCTATGTCTTAGTCAAGTATCCCCATAAATCTGCAGCATAGCCTAGGATTTCAGAATTAAATCCTTTTCTTACTGAAATACATTTTTGAGAGGGAGTTTCCAGAGCTCTTTTTAAGAATCTAGCAAAACAAAAACATAACTAGAATGTATAAGATTCCAGTTAAGCTAACCAAAATTGTACTTTTTGATAGTCATTGGGTTTGTTTATTTGCAAAGATTTATTTGGCAGATCCCCAGTCCTCCTGCTGCTCTCCTTGGGCTGCAGCTCCATCCTGGGCTGCTTCTGTGGGGTATCCATGGGCTGCAGCCTTCAGGCCTTGCACACTGCTGTACCATAGGATCCTCTATGGCTGCATGGGGAGATCTGTTCTGTGTGGTGCCCGTGAGCTGCAGAAGGATGGCCTGCTTCTCCATGGGCCTCTGTTCGGCTGCAGGGAGCCGTTGTTCCGCGCATGGAGTTCCTCCTGCCTCTTATATGCATGGCTGCTTCTCCTCCATTTCACACTTCTTTCTCTCACAGTGTTTTTTACCTTTTCTCAAATATGTTTCCCTTCAGGTACCCCTATTTGGCTGCTGGACCCAGCCCTGCTGTGCAGTGGGGCCATTGGAGTTGGACCCACAGGGGCCTTCCCCAGCCAACACTGTGCCACAATACGATGATGCATGACCCTCTCCTGTCTTCCCATTGTTTTACATAAATGATTCTGAGATCAGTTGGATAAGAGTTCCCCGTAGAGAGGACTGAAGCATCTTGGAAGTTTCTCTCTTCACTTTTTCCTGAATGCAGATATTTTCCTACACATTAAATGATAATTGTGGGTGGGAAAATGAGTTCAAGCTTGTGATGTGAGTTGTGGATAGGGACAGCAGTGGTTTTAGTCAGGTGGCCTACAGCAGAAAATCCGATAGTGTTCAGCATCTTCACTGTTTCAATGACTTGTAATTGATAGAGAAAGAGAAATATATCTCAGTGGGAAAGTTTTTAGGCTACTTTTTGGTCAATTGCCAGTAACACAGATCCTGATGTATTTAGCATAAGGGGAAATGACTGCCAAGTCTCTCAAGGGGCTGCTTTGTAATTGCTCTTACTGAAGCATTGTTATTATCACTAATAAAAGGGTTGGAATTAAGAAAACAGCTCTCATGCTTGGGAGCCAAATGTGCAAGGGGAAAATGAAGTAAGTGAGCAGATATCAACAGTTGTCAGCATCTGAAATCTCCAGTGATGGTGATACAGGAGGTAGAATGTTAATTGCTTTCCTGGTAGATGCCCTCTAATATAGAACTACTGAGAGCTTTTTGTAGTCCTACAAGCTTTATTCAAAATTCAAAAAATTCTTTGCTCATCAGTGCATACCAGTCCAATTGACTTTTAATTTCATGTTTCCCTACAGATTTTCAGCTGATGTTAATAAATGACTGTATATGGCACACACGTTTGAAGGATTCACTTCAGAAAATGTTGAAAAAAGATTTTATGCTAATGTAACTACTGTTTGTATTTCCGTGCCCTGAGATCCAAAAGGAATTTGTGTTTGCAGAGATTGTTTTTGCTTTGCATTTGTGCGGACTTATGCCTATTAAAGTTCTTTCATATACAAATGAATCCTTTTCTGCCTGAGCAGAACACAAGTGTATAATCTCCACTGTGGGCAAGAGAAGTAAAGACAGTTGGGAAATTTTGTGGCTGCCCGACGCTGGTACCTGCAGGCCAGGGTGGTGATGGTTGAGACAGGACAGTTGGATGTTTTGGATCTGTTGTCTTTGGCTCTGTTAAGTGACAGATGATAAGCACTCTGAAGAGGTAAAAAAATAAATGTTGAAAAATGAGGTAAATGAAAGGGAAATAGAAGAAATTCACTCCAAGTGATGCAACAGATCTTGGTGGACCTGGAAGGAAGGTGCCAGGATCATCAAAGTTATGTATTACAAGACCTCTTTAGATCAGACTGCCTTTTCAGCATGAAATTCATAAGCTACCACTAATCAAAGAGACTGCCACTCTCTGTGCCTCTTCTATTTTCTGCCAGAGGTTAAAAGATACAGTGGTCTAGACCTATGCTGGGTTATATCACCCACCATCCATACCTGTGCTGGTAAGGCCAAAACGAGTATCATGAATTATAGAGAAAAGTATTCACAGAAGAAGCACCCCTTGTCTTCAACCTCCTGTTGGCACCAGGGAACAGGATATCCCCTGGATAACCCCCAGGCTTGCCAGTCAGATCTTTCTTGTAATAAATGCCAGCTCCTGGGAGAAGAACAAGGGGTCCTCCTGCCCTGCAAACTCCCACTTCCAGCAGCTCTTCTGCATTGCTGCAGCTTTCAAGCTAGCATTGCTTTGATGGATTAAAACATAGTAATAATTTACTTACCTGTGAAACCTGATATTTCATTCGGGAAATGAAAGAGACATTCACAGCACTATGTGCGCTCACATCAGTCTTCTTGCCTTTGAATTTTTTGGTGGCTGGGGTTGTGTAATATTTAGACAAGGGAAATTGGAAACTGAGTGAGGCTTTCAAATGCTTAATGCAGAAACACGAATCATATAGAAACAAACATACAGCCACATGCTGTATTTCTTCTCTGAATTTCTTATTCCAAAATAATGAACATTTTTCTAATGCAGTGTAGACCTTCATTTTTCAAGTGGCTCTACATCAGAAATACATTTCCATCTAAAGATGAGCATACAAAAATTAATTTTGCATGAAGTTATTTTGTACCAAGAAATAAAATAACAGCCATGAGCTTGCTAGCTTTATTTTTTCCTGAAATTCAAAGTTCAGTTTCCCAGACAGCTCTACTGGAGCCTTTTATGTTTGCATAGAACTCATAACCAAGAAAAAGTGTTCCTAATCTTTCTAAGCTTTTTGCTTTTTGCTTTTTTTTTTTTTTAAATTTGCAGTAAAGAAGTATCTCATGTATGACAAATATGTGATAGTGAACAAGACATCTGAAGGCTGCAGAATGTTCCAACATTCAACAGTGGCTCACTTTTTCCAAGACAGACCACAGAATAAAAGTACCTGCTGTATAATTTCAGTAACTATGGTAAAACTATCTTGTTTTTATTTTATAATATTTCTCAGGTTTTGTTACACCTTCATTTTATATACATTCTCTGGCAGTTTTAATGTACATTCAATTTTTAGTCTGACAGCATGATGATATTCCTACCTTTTCAAAAATAGGTCAAACCAGCTTTTCCTTCTGAAATCTCAAGAAAATATCTGTAAACAGTCACTCTGCAAGATGGCACCTCTCACATCTATTGTGGTGGGCTATTAAGCCTGGAAATTGATGTCAGACATTTTAATTTCAATACTGTGGACAGTTCTTGCACAGCTCATTTTCTTACATTTCTATTTGAGGCTGTTTAAATCATACCCTGCCTCTAGGTTGATTTCTAAAGGAAAATAAACCAGTAAAAATGCCAATTTGTACTGCTGTGTGGCCACTAAATTAAAGCAGAGGGTGAGAAATTTCAAGATATTATTTCCCTGCATGTTTGGCGGGTGAGTGACCTGGAACAGAAGGATGCTGAGCTGTACCCCCTGCAGGAGGGAGAAATGGGAGCTGGTGGTTTGCTCCCTGGCCACCACCACCATGTATGGACCAACCAACCAGTGTGCACCCACTGGCCTCAGAGCCAGGCACAGCATGAGCTCCGTTCAGAGTGGAGAATGAATTGTGTGAGAGTGAAAAAAAAGAGAAGTGAGGAAAAAATGGCTGAGATGGGATAATGGTGGAAGGAGGGGAGATGCAAGAGCCTGCTTTGGAGGGAGTTCTGGCAGCAGGAAGCAAAGTTCTGGGAAATAACACTAGCAAAAATATCACTGTTGGTGTATTTGAATACTAGACCTTAACTGACCTTAAAACCAGGAACAAGACTTTTGAACTGGTTATAGGAAAGCAATGAGAAGCAACAGAGTATTCCAAAGGGAGGGAGTAGAGGAGGTGGGGAAATGGGCACATAGAGACTTTTCTTTAACAACTGTGTGAGCAGCTCCAGGATACAGCGAATCAAACACTGAAAATAAATATGAAGCTAAAGATTATTTTAATCTCCGGTGCTTTAATTTTACCTGTACCGAGGCATTTAAGAAGATATCACAGCTTCTGGAAGGAGGCAATACGAAGCTTTAAGCATGAGTAGTGAGCTATTTATTTTCTGGCAGAGGAAAGAGACTCTCAATTACCCTGATATGCTTTGCTTACACAAGTTCCTGCTGAATGCAAAATGCTGAGCAGCAGCGAAGGCTTAATGTAAGAGCCAGCACTGGGATGATTCACTCTGTTTCAGGAAACAAATTATTTATTTGCTCATGTCAGTTTCACCATTAGCTCTAAGGGAGTATGCACTCCTTTTCTATTGCATCCATCATCTTAAAATCTTCCCTTAAAATGTGTAATCCTCTGTTCTTAACCAGAGATGCTTTGGTTTGCAGGATTGCAAATATTTTTGTCCCCTTTGCTCCTTACACTACTGCCACTCTCTGTTGCGATTGAAATGTTACTGGATCTGAAAGTCTATACGTTTAATGGATAAAGATTTGTTGATTACATCATTAGGTTTTCATGCATCTTCAACCCCATTTTCTTCTCTGTGAAGAGATAATAGTCCCACACAATTATTTTTGAAAGACAGAAACATTAGAAGTCATCTTCAGGTAGATGTTTTGATTGCTAGTTTGTCAGAACGACCTTTTAAAGCTCTTCACATGTGTGTGTTTGGCTTTGATTTTGCAGGGTTTTTTTTTTTGTAGTCTTGGTCAGTCAACCCACCATTTAATGCAGCAAAAGCAAATGTGATTCCTGTTGCTGCATACTCAGTCAATGTCTTCCACAGATGTTCAACTTCTAAAAGGAAAAGCATAAAATATTTATCACGTGAGCACGTTGGATGAAAAATATGATTTTTTTTAATTTAAAGGATATCTGCCTACAATCATTGTTTTACGCCTTTTTATTAATAATGTTCACTTTGAAATGTTTATCTTATTCTTCCATGGAATGTGAACATTTTCTTACCAAAGTATAAAGAAAACAGAAGGACTTTAAGCATACAACACTGCCATTTGCAAAGGAAAGTTTTCTTTATCTCACTCAAACTCCAGACATAGAAATTAAATCACTTAAAAAAGGAATTTTGATGTCAACATTATAAAAATATACTCTTTTCCATTGGGCAAAGTTCATAAACTTGGAGTTTTTATAGTGTTGCTAGCATCAGATAAAAACGTGTGAGGAGAATAATCCTGGGCTCAGCTGCTTGTTTGTTATTCTTCACTTTTGACACTCCATGATCCCACACAGACTAGGCAAGTAATTTTATCAGAGTTAATTCTAACCAGATAAACAAAGCACTGCCACAGCAGTCTCCCATCATGTCAGAAACTGCATTTGCCTTTGGCTTTCTCTGAACCTTACTTCTGGCCCCCATCTCTGTCCTCCACATCCTGCTACCACTCTAAACATTCAACATGACAAGTTTGGTAATCTTTTAGTAGAACAACTTCTGTATTTTGAAGACATAGATAAGCTTTCAGGCACACAAGTCCTTCCTCAGATATAAAACAGGAACAGCAAACTTCGGAGCTAAATCCTAGTTTCTCTGTATCTAATTAGATATGTAAATCATTTCAGACAGCTGAGAGTAGTTGAGTAGTTTGAACCTCTGGAATAGCATGGGGGATGTTAGATAAGGGGGTGATTATCACTCACTGAAAGAAAAAACCAGCAGTTAATGTATTGCCGAAGGAAGAGAGGAAGGTTAATGGGAGCAGGAGGAGAGATATCACAGTGTGCTGTTAAAAACAGCTCTCTGTTGATGCACAACTTTATGAATTTCTGTTCTTAGCATCATCTTTTGAAATTGTTCTGCATTAAGGAAAGTTATAGAAAACAAAGCAAAGAAACAAAATGAAACATACTTCTTCTCTCTTTGCTCATGTATGGTTGGAAAGCCATGCCACTTAAAGGCAGGAGTGAAAATGTGGATGAAATGCCTAAAAAGTAGAGGCAAAACATTACTGGAAAAATAAAAACAAAAGTTTGGTACTGGAAGAAGCCGTTTTTTAATGAAGAATCAGCTCCAAAGCTGGTTAGCTGAAGAACATGGTGCAATACAGTGATTTTCATAGGGACAAAAACTTCTTGCAGAGTTGTTATACTACATTACATGCACATACCTACAGTGGAATTGCTTAGAACAGCTAAGTAGGGAAGGTAGGAAAATTCGTTATATGATAATAGTAATAATAAAGATTATGGAGATGTAATTTTCCAAGAAGCAATTATTGTAGGGAACCTCTAAGGGAGATAAACACCAAGACAGCTTGTTCATTGTAGCACACTGTGCATTTTATATCATAATAACAGTATGTTATAGATACACCAGTGCTTCCAAAAACCTGTGTTGCTTCATTTTTTCTTCTCTGTAAGCTCCTGAAAGAGGTATAAGATCATCCTATCATGATAAAGTTTCAAGCGTGTGATCCTCAGAATGATTTTGCTAGTTACAATGCTGTAGAAATTCTTGTCACAATCTATTCTATAGAGAACTCTCTGATGGTAAATAAAAACCATGTAAAAGCTGCATGAATCAACACTTTTTCACAGCTTTATTTATAACCCACTCCTCTATAGAAGGACTATTGCATTACTCTTTGTAATTTTGACATTTTTAAAAAAGCACAGACGCTCTTTAAAGCTTATAGCACAATAACATGGAATAATTCACTGTTCTTTGAAGAAGACTTTCCAAATGCAGCATCTGCTTCAGGTGCATCTGAGGTGACTGTTCGAGTCTGTCTGTCAGTGTGAGAATTGGAGGAATGATGTCCAGTGTACAGTGAGCTCTCCAGAACAGGGGGACCAGCCTAGTCCCACCGATCCACACGGACTTGGATTTTACCATATCTTGGCTGTAACTTATTTGTAACTACAATGAGTGCCCAGTTAAACTACTAGTGGCAGAGCTAATGAGTAAAATTAATAGAAATGTAGTGTGTAACTCACTCAAATGTAGAATAATACTCTAAAGGGAACTTCACTTCAGAGAAAAGGGATAAATAAAAGCTGTGCTGTGATATTTCATATTAGTGTGTATTTCTTCTGCTTGCATCTAGAGGCATCTGGACTTTCCATGCTTTTCATTCTCTCAGGACTATTTCACAGTAATGAGAGCCATCTAGAATGAGTTAAAGAACTGCTATGGATTCAACAGGAAGAGCAGGAGGAATCTCATATTCTGAGATTTTTAGATTAACTGTCGCATCGAAGAATTTTAAATCTACTGAGAAAACCTGCTCTGTGCCCCTGCACAACATGAGTCTATGAAGGTTTACCTCATAACTCTTGCACCCAGCAGGACCACGTGCCCACATCTAAAGCACTGCATTGTGCCTTATCTGCTCCCATCTGGAGAAAAACCCACAGATTGCTTTAAATTCTTTATCATCCAAACCATCCCAAGCTGAGCACTCTTCTCCAGAGAGCAGACTGCAAGAGTATAGGACTATAAGGAGCAATCTTCAAGAAGCTTGGCATCACGCAGAACTGTTTGGACATCAGTTGAAGGACATCAGTTTCACGGCCAACATGGGCAATTCTGGTCCATGCAATCTTTCTGTGGGAATTAGACCTGGTTCTGAGCAAAGCCCAGACAGAATCTGTTTCTCTCTGATGCTTCTTCTCTGTGAGAATAGCGTACTTAAATGATCACTGGAAGAGAAGAGTTTTGCAGTAAAAAGGTAAAAACAGAGAAAGACTTATTACTACTGTTACTTGCATCATTCCCACAGTTTTCTCCAGTGTCGGTCCTGCACAGCACCTTCCAGTGATGTTTGGACTGATCCAAGACAGCCTTTTATTCCCAAGCTGCTTGGCAGGAGCTATAGCTTTTGAACTAGCCCCAGCTGGAAGTAGTTGGCACCCCACTCACCACTGGTATGGGAGTACAAGCCACCACTGACTGGCATCAGGCCCATAAATACCTAGTGAGTACAAGTGACATTGAAGAGACTCATAATATTTTCATTACATGCTTTTTCCCAAGTTGATTGGTTCTTAAACTGTATTCACTAGAACCTTCCACAGCTGTCATGGATCTTAAAGCTATTTCTCTGTCACATAAAGCACCCTTCTGATTGTAAATCACTTCTGAGCTTAACTAGGGTCATCAGTAACTGTCTAGAAGAACATGGTTCAATAAAATGCACCAGTACCCAAAAGTCATTTCTGGCAGGAGTCACCGGCATGAAGATTAAAGCAAATTAGAAAGCAGCTTGGAAAACTGAGAGTAGTGAAGAATATAAGAAAGTAGATTTTATATAACAGAAACTAAAAATGTGAAGAGAAATTAAGATCAAGTTTAGAAAATGATGACTGAACATAATCATACAACTATGTTAATCTCAATAAAGCAAGTTTATTTTCAGATTTGATAATACCTTCTCACATGCTTTAATCTTAGATGAAGAAAGTTGAACAAAATTGTCCATCAAAGAGGGGTTACTTAATCTACTCTGAGATGTACTGGCCATATGTGCACTCAAACAGCAGGAAATCTTTCACGTAGCATTGTGAATTGGAGAACTTTGTACATGGCAGTGACTGCAGATCGATGCCTGAGGCTGTCTTCTCAAATCTACTTCCCATAGCTGTCAAAGGGGCATATCATGGCACTCCTAGCTATTCATTCAGATACAGAATAGCAAAATTCATCAGGATCTGAAAAAAAATGGGATAGAAGCATGAGCACATCAAGGATAGCTGCTGCAAGAATGAAACTCTCTTTCTCTTTCATGTAATTATCTATAGGTACATTCACACTGTGGGTCACTCTGTGAATCTTAGCTCCTTTTCCAGAAAACTGCTCTATCAAAAAGGCTTTATCACGTCATAGCTAAAGAAAATAACAGGATGCACAGATTCAAAACCCTTGATAATGAAAAGTATGAGAAGTGAGCTTAAGTCATGCTAGGGAGTCAGCTTCCAGATGGAAAGGGAAAAGCTGAAAACTCTCTTTAGCTGAATCACTCTACAGTAAGATGAGAGAATGGCTTCAAGCTGTGCCAGGAGCGATTTAGGCTGGACATTAGGAAATACCATTTCTCTGAAAGAGTGGTCAGGCACTGGAATGGGCTGCCGAGGGAGGTGGTGGAGTCACCGACCCTGGAGTTGTTCAAGGAACGTTTGGATTTTGTGTTGAGGGATATGGTTTAGTGAGAGCTGTTGGTGACAGGTGGATGGTTAGGCTGGATGATCTTGTAGGTCTTTTCCAACCTTGGTGTTTCTGTGATTCTGTGAATGCTGAAAAAAAAAAATCATTTTTTGTGTAGATAGGTGTTTCCTTCAGTTGTAAGAAGTTCGTTGATACCTGTGACGAGGCAACGATGCTCTAAAAGAAGATTTTACTAGATTTACACCCATCTGAATCTCTGTTCTATTTGCCCAGTGATCTTTTAATAGAATTCTTCCTGCAATCAATGAGAAAGCCATTACCATGGATAAGCAGGCGTTCTTCAGTCTGAGAACCATCCCAGCACCAGACATCTCTCTAATGGTTTCAGGGGATCCAAATGAATGGAGTAGGAACTGGATGTCCTCCAGCAGCTCTTGCAAATATGAAATTTTATTGGGCTATTAGTGCATAGGTAAAGAAACAGCAACAGTAGGATTTTACCTACAGACAAGCACTTGGGAAAAAAGTCAGGATGTTTCTTTGTATCTGTATGTATTTAATAATTATATGTTCCTTTATGAGTTGCCTCATTTAAAAAGGAGTATCAGCCTGCAGTGCGATGTGCTGCTGGATTAAAGCTACAAAACATGCAGACGTCAACATCTTGCTTTCTGGCAGAATTTTTCGTTGTATCTTTTTAATTACATGGTTCACTTTCAGCTGGGTATACTGTGTGCAATATGGTCTAGGCTATCAAGCTTTTGCTTTAAGGAGACAGACACGTTCTTGGGAAGAGAAAATGTGAAAATCAGATATTTTGTGCTGCCTACTTCTAGTCCATGACTTCAACAAATCAAATTAAGTTGGTATCTTTATTTCTATTTCAGAAGGAAACTTTTCAGACTTCATGAGCTGGAATGAGAGACCGAAGAAAGAGGAAATACAAAAGAAACAATGAAGGACTTAAATTTGTAGGTAGGCACAGACTAACAGATAACAAAGACCAAAATGAAACCACAGTTCAGTAATTGTGCTAGAATAATCTCCAAGACTTTTAGGAATAACAAACAAACAAACAAACAACAACAAAAAATCAAACAAGCAAACAAGAAAACAACAAGCCAGGGCCTAGAAGATGATTCAATTATTTTATACAATGCAAAATTGAAAATCTGGCATTGCAATTTGCATTGCTTTTGCATCTCAGAAAAAGTATGCTGAGAAATTTGATTTGAAAATGTCTGTTTTTTCTAAACCACAAAAAGACTGAGGGAATGTGAAAACTAATTATTTAATAATGGTTACTTCCCAGCTTTGCTTTTTATTCTTTCCTGTTACAAAGGAGAAATAATTGATTCAATACAACTGTATAAACATGATATCTTCTATATGCTTTATTTCTTGGGGAGATGCCTGACACAATTAGTAAATTTTCCATTTCCAAATTCTCACAATTTTTATGTCCTTTAACATGTGATCATAATACCACAGCTAAAGAATAATATGGAACAAAATATTTGACAAACAAGTTCTTAATTGTATTGCATGTGAGGATCCAGCACCTTCTTCATCCTCTGTGATCATGAGTCCATCAGACTTTTACGGCTGTGATTTTGGAAATGCACAAATGACAGCGAAAAATAGAAGAAAACATTTTATTTTGTGATGTCAAATAATCATTTGATTTTACCAGGAGAAAGGAAGCATAAGGACAAAAAGGATCTCCATTTGTGTAGGCCTTATCCACAGGGAAACCCCAAGTATTTTTACATGCAGTGAATTCTTATGTGGTTGGAGCTACGTGCCTCAACTGCAGCTAATAAAATAAATAAACTCTGTATCTAACTGTTACCCTTGCTAGTAATGGGTGTCAGAGCTACTGATCAAGAGCAAAAGGTATTTACTTTAAATACGAACTTTCGGAGTGAATGGTGTTCACACTGCTCATCGTGATTTTCATTCCCACTTAATATATCACTGAGATACTAATGTGGCACAGAAAACATTATTGTCCCCTGTTCAAGCCTGCTGGGAAAGGATAGTGAGTCTGGAGTAATTATCACAAAATAATTTGGATCTGAAGAAAAGGATCAAGCCAAGTTTCACCCTTAGAATATGACACTACAATAGAATTCTTAGTCTGACTTTGGTAGGAGCTTCCCTGTGAACAGTCTAGAAGAGGTTCACAGCTGATGTGAATGAAGGGTGAAGACCTCATGTGTCTCCTGTTCACATGATTTCCCTTTGGAAATGCTCTTATTTAATATTTCCTTCCCAGCACAGAAGAAGAAGACAAAGGGTTTGGAGGCCAGAGATGGGCCACTGGGCAGCAGTACATTGGGTCTGTGCTAGGGAGGTGGTGGTTTCTGGAAGGATTCGTCTGCGTAGTGGAGAATTGATAAACAAAATTACTTCTGGTAAGTTCTGTTTTCCACAAATCTGTACCAACACATCTTTCCTTGCAGTTTTTTGGAATTGCTACATATGTTTCAGCCTGTAAGGCTATAATTTTTTGAGCGTTGAAGGGTTGTGTGCGCTTGTACGCTAAGGAAGTACTGCAAATAAGTTGCTTCTGCCCTTAACACAGCCTGAAGCACAATCTTGTTGTTTACAGCCAGGTTACAGCAGTTCTTCTTTATCAGCTTCTACACACAGGCATATTTACTGAATTTACATTTCTGCTTACTGACTGCTAGCCCTGCTTTTTACCAAGGCTGCCAACAGCTGAATTTTCATCCAAAAGTAATTTATATGTCTTTTTCTTTGTTGAATTTTTTTTTTTTTTTTTTTTTTCCCACTCCTCCAAGTTCTTCAAATATTTTCTCTTGCGGACTAAGATATTTTCCCTTACTAGGAAGCATATCAACTTCAAAGATATTTTAGTCCTTATCTTGAGAAGTCAATGAGGAAAAGTCAATCACTGCACTATCAAGATTCCCCATTTTACATAGGCTCAATGCTCAGGAGTTAAGACTAAATGAAATACTTGCTAAAGGAGGAGATGTCACAGCCACCACAGGTCAACTTGGGAATGCCAAACGCCATAGGACATGAGAGTGGGATCAACTTTGCTCAAACTTATCCTGAAATCTCATTCTAATTCATGAACTAATTTCCACCCAGGCTGAGACTTTTCAAATGTGACAACTGCAACTTGAGGAGGATTTGATAGAAATGATGGTTGTGAGTCTTTCAGAAGATTCAAGAAAGAATTTAGCAGATTAGTGCAACACAAATAAAATGGATGGGACAAAATACTGGTGTCTCAGTTAGAAAATATGAAAATCACTGTCAAGCCCAGACTAATTTTAAACTGTATAAGCATACATTTCTATAATCTTCACATTTTACTGTAATAATTATTCGCAAAAATTAGAATTTATTTTCCTCTTATTTCATGTGATTAATCATTTGAAAAAAAAAAAAAAAAAAAAAAAAAAATTTCTATTTTCATATTGATTTTTATTATGCCAAAAAAACCAAAGCAGATAAATTGCCATGGCATCTATTTGCAAATGCTGAGTCTTGGCTATCAAGGGCAGATGTGAGAAGCACACTGATCAACAAGGCAATACAGAAAAATAAAACATGCCCTACACACCCTGTCCCAGCACCTCTCTGCTTGTTCCATCATCCAAATTAGAGTGGGCAGGGAGGGAAGCCTTAGGAAAAATGCCCAAATCAGTGTATCTAGACAAATGAAACGATATAAAGCAGAGCAGAAAGGAAGTGCACCATGTCTTCAAATCCCTCCCTTGGCCCAAAGGCAGGTTAATCTGTCTCTGCTTCTGCCACTCCTGTTAGTCGTTTGTCCAACCTGTTCTTACAAAAACAATACTGACTATTCCCTCACTTCCTTAGGCAATTCTGAGAACTGGGCTGCATGTGCCCGATGTTGCCATAGCTCTGGGGAAATGCCATTCACGTGTTAACTTGTGGCTAATTGTGGGAAAGCTACACATACACGTTGCATGTGTTTCTGCCTTTCATGGTGTTTCAATGTCTTTGAGGTAAGAGGCTGGAACAACGAGGGGCGTTTCACATCATCTGGTGAAAGGTGAGTGTAAGATGTGTGCATGAATGAAGGGGTTGGTGGAGATGCCTAACATACACTGTTAACCCTACGGTAAGAGTTGTGAGGTCTCTGTTCTACCTCGAGAGAGGGCTGATGTTGCTGTGGAAAAGCACAGAGAAGTGGTAACACAGGATTATGAGAGAAGGGTGTTTCTGAGAAGGGGAGAGCCACTCTAGGCAGGCATTCTGGGAGCAGGGCAGCAGTGTTGGGAGCTCCAGAGAGAAGGAGGGAAAGAAACACTGGAAAGGATCCATGTTTTTAAGATGGTAAATGCCAAAAGTGGTAAGATTTTTTGACAGAATCTAAGGGGTGGATTTTCAACCGTGCAGCCCTAATGGCAGAAAATAAAATATTAATAAATCTCACTTTTTTTTTTTCTTTTTTTTTTTCCATCAAGCCTTGGTGCTGTTTTTTTTTTTTTTATCCTGTTCCTTGTCTACCAAATACTTATTCTGTCTAAATATCAGTACATGAGTTAATATCTATAAATCAAGACCAACATGTATCTCTGAGAACATTAGCCTTTCCTAGAGACTATATCCATTGTAATGAATATTGGTTTAAATAATTGATGTTTCACATCCTATATTTTGCCCTTCTTTGCACTGGGAGCCTATCCAAATGCATCTTAAGCACTACTTGTAAGTGGAAGGTAATGATAAGTGAAATGGCAATACAATCTCTTTACTTTTGCAGATGGGCAGAACTTACACGTTAAATTTGGAAAAAAAATTCAGCTAAACTACTGAATCCCTGTCAAAATGATAAGGAATTGAGGTTTTGAGACACCTTCTCCAAATTGTCTGGAGAGGAAGTTATGAAACATTCATGAAAGTAAATTACAGCTCCACACCCTATTAGTCACAGAATTTGAAAGTAATTTGAAATCTTGAGTATACATGAATTATTGAACAATGGGTGAAAATGAAAGAAAATGGAGACTGTAAGTTTGGACATCCACAGATGGTGTAAATTGCTATTGTGTTCCTTCTGTTCCTAAATCAGGACAGCATTGAAAGAGTAGAGTAACCTATAATATTAAAGACAGTAGGATACTTATTACATAGTAAAGCCAGAAGAAGGCAACAGATCAAAGACAAGACTTAAAAGGAATGTGAAACATTCCAGTTAGTCCCACCTGAGCTTGTTGCTGGGCTTTGTTCTTACACATTTTAAACTATTTGCCTTCGTTCTGTTTTGCTTGCTGGAGAAGGCCAACATATCTCATTAAGGATGGCTGAGCCAAGCTATAACCAACAGTGTGCTCTGCCATTGTATTTGGCTGTGGATGTAAGCTCTGTTCAAGAGCCATGGGATGAAACAGGTGAAATTACAGAAATCAGAAACATCTCAAACACTGTGAATAAGAGTTCTATGATGCAAATGAGTCTGAAATGTAATTAATTACCCAGTAAAATTTTCTATCATCCAGGAGAAAAAGAAAACAGAAAATCCATTAAATTAATTAAAGATCACAGTGAAATTGTAAGGTGTCTGTAGACTTCATGTAATGAGCACTGCAACAAATAGTTACACAGAGAGAGCTACAGGTAAAGATTTTAGATTTGCTCTGTAAGTAACCTTGAATTTTTATTTGCTTCCAATATAATTTTTACGTAGCTATTTGCCTAAACTAGTGTAGTATCCTTCTTCACAGTTTTCTTGTTTACTTGGTAAAAAACTCTACTTCATATTCCTTAATTTCTTTTTGATATCCAAATAATTCTATTTTCTGAATTGCATTGTGCCATTAATTATGCTCATTAGGTCTTCTTGCTTTTTAAAGACTCTCTTTCTGAAACTGAAATATCTTTGGTACAGGCATTGTTTGTGGACCCCTCCAGGTAATTTTAAATCCACGTGAAACAAGGCTGCCTTACAATAGCCTCATTTTCTATCAAGACCAAACACAAATCCCTTCTTTGTTCAGGAATTTGTCTTTCAATTCACAAACTGATGAGTAAATGTCTTGGCTATCAAACCAGATATATGGGCTTGACTATTATAGTTGAATTTGATCTCTGATTGATATCTTGAAGCTGAAAGCCTCCATTAATAATATTGTCTTTCATAGTATATATCTTCCTACATTGTTAATGTATTTTCTAGTAATTTTAAGGAAATCTTTACCTACACAGTCATCAGTACTGAGGAGACTGATGATACAGCAGTCTCCTATTTATTTCTCTTTTCTCATCAGCAATAAAAGCTTCCCTATCAGAGACTAAAATTTGATTGCTCTTCCACTGTGTTTCCATTTTCCCTACAACATTTATTTTTACATTCTGCAGAGTAATTTGAATTCCTATTGTTAGTTACCTGGACTACTTGGTCTTCTTGTACAGATTCATTTCTCAGTTGCTTCTTACTGGTATCTTCTAATCTCCCATGTGGAAACTCATTAACTGTACTACTTTCTATCTGATTGCTTTTACAAGAATCATTCTTTCTGCTGTTCTACTAACTACTACAGTGTCTTCATTTTCCTTCCTTCCTGATGAATAACAGGGGTCAAAAAGAGGCTCTACCAATCCCCTCCCATTAGTTAAGAAATTAAAATTCATAGTCATGCAGGGAGACCTCCCACACACATACTCTCAGATAGTTCAAGAATGGCCCTTTCTCTATTAATGCTTTCTAATGAACTTCTTCTACCATCAATATTGCTATATTTTAATATTTATTCTTTTGACAGGTCACTTCATTAAAGCTAGTCAAGGTAAAAATGTGTATTAGTAAATGAATTTTTTACTCCTGTCTACAGAAAAAATGTTGATTTGTTTCTGTCTCTTAGAGATTATGATCTGTTAGTTCCAAAAAAATTATGCTGGCAAAAGACAAACAGGCAAGAGTTGGAAAAGGTATTCAGGTTGCATGCTTGTAGTTCATTTTAAAGCGAGCTGCAGAAGTCAGCTATAAAATCAATTGCAAAGTACAAGGTGTACTTCCACAGTGGTCACACTGGCACAGCCTGCCTAGTGCAGGAAGGGCCAAGTGGCAAGTTCATTCTGCAGTCATGAAGTGAGATATTGGTCATTGTCTGTGAGTATGCACATGAATTGCAGTTTGCTATTTATTATTTGCCACAGAAGACTTGTATAAGAAGTTTCTGATCAGCAGCTTGGAACTCGGCCACGTGGCTTGTTTGCCAATCTAAATCAACAGTTCGTGGACAGGTTAGTTTGTGTAAGCTATCTGGCACTTAGACAAAAGTCAGACAGAGAAAACCAAATTCTTTGTGAATATCTCTCAAACGAGAAAAGAAACTAATTTAATCAAGTGCTATAGAAAGCAGATGAAATGATCAGTTCCAGTTTTAAGCCAGGGCAGCATTACTGAACCATCTTCAAGAATATGAATCCAAATATATAGTGACAACTTGCTAGTCAGCGTTTGCAAAATCCTTGTGGTGTTTAAATAATTAATTCATTTCTTTTAGTATCAGGCCCACAGGCTGATACCAAGATAGCTTGAGTGCTGTGATAAGGTCACTGATAAGATTGAGTGCACTCTCAGCAAGTTTGTGGATGACACCAAGCTTTGTGGTATGGTTGATACACCCAAGGATCAGGATGCCATTTAGAGAGGCCTGAATAGGCTCAAGTAGTGTCCCTGTGAACCTCATGTGTCTCAAGAAATTCAAGTGCAAGGTCTTGCAAGTTGGTTGCAGAAATCCTCACTATCAGTACAAACTGGAGGACAAAGGAATTGAGTACAGTGCTATCAAAAAGGAGAGTACTGGCGAATGGCAAGCTGGACATGAGCAGCAATGTGCCCTCCCAGCTCAGAAAGCCAACTGTTGCCTGGGCTGCATCAAAAGAAGCACGGCCAACAGATCAAGAGAGGTTATCCTTCCCCTCTGCTCTGCACTGTTGAGGCCTCACCTTTAGTACTACATCCAGATGCGGAGTCCTGAATACAGGACAAACTTAGATTTCTTGGAGTGTGTCCAGAGGAGGGCCACAAAAATGCTCCAAGGGATGGAACATCCCCCCTGTGAGGACAGGCTGTTCAGCCTGAAGAAGGGAAGGGTCCAGGGAGACCTGATAGCAAACTTTCAGTATCTAAAGGGGAATTATAAAAATCACAGAATTGCAGGGCTTGGAAGGGACCTCAGGAGATCATTGTGTACAACCCCTCTGCTAAAGCAGGTTCCCTACAATAGGTCACACAGGTAGGCATCCAGACCGGTCTTGAATACCTCCACAGAAGGAGACTGCTCCACCTCTCTGCGCAACCTGTTCCAGTGCTCTATCACTCTTACTGTAAAAAAGTTCTTCTGCATGTTTGTGTGGAACTTCCTATGTTCATGTTTTAGGCCATTACTCCTTGTCATATCACTGTGCACCACCAAGAAGAACCTGGCCTCATCTATTTGCCTCCCACTGATCTCCTATTCCTCATAAAGGAGATGCTCCGGAAAGAAAGGAGACAAACCCTTTAGAAGGTCTGTTGTGATAGGACTAGGGAAAATGATTTCAAACTAAAAGAAAGGAGATTTAGACTGGATATAAGGAGAAAATTCTTTAAAATAGATTGGTGAGGGAATGGAGCAGGTTGCCCAGAGAGGTGATGGATGCCCCATCCTTGCAGACATTCAAGGTCAAGCTGGAAGAGCTGTGAGCAACCTCATCTACAGTTGGACTAAATGATCTTATAGGTCCTTTCCAACCTTGTGATTCTATGATTCTATGACTCTAATCTAGCTGCAGATTTACACTGTCCTTGCAGGGCAGTTGACTAGGTGACTTCTAAGGGTCCCTTGCAACTCAAATGATTCTATGCTTCTATGGCACATGACAAGGCAGTTTAGGCAGTTTCGATGCTTGTTTCTTGGTAAGGTATTTACAGGATTGTCAATATTGTTTCAGGGAAGAGGACTGCATATTGCCATGCATTCAATGATTAACAGAGACAAGGACAAGCAACTCCTTGAAGAAATGTTGATATCTTTAAGAATCCAGGGGAAAAGAAAAACTCCTGCTTTTTCTCCTACCACTGTAAATGTAATACATCTTCCTGGTTTTCTAGCATGCAATCTCCATACATCCATTACCAAACCTGACAATCAAAACCACAAAAGCCTTTGAGCAAATGCATAACCTGAAAACCAAAAATGGGGCAGAGATTGTACCCTCCAGTCCTCCAGTGGCACCCAGAAATATCCAGAGAGGTCTCTTAGTCTCAGTTTGTACCTCTGGATGAATTGCAGATTAACTATTTGATTGCCTTCTCACTTAGGGCCTTAATTTTACTGTGCCAACAAAAGCAGAAATTGTGTAACTTAAGGACAGAACAGAAGCAATCTTTATCTCTGTCTGCTTTCATTTTTTTTCCTTCCAAAATTAAGAAAATGAACGCCAGAATTTTTAAGGGGGTGGTGATATTGTGGTGTTCATTAAGACATGACATCACTGTTAGCTATGACAGAAAAGGAATGGATTTTTGTGTTTACATTTGCCAAATCTTTTTGGGCCTGCATGAGAGCTTGGTTTGAATGGTGAGTGACAAGCCATGGTGTGGATTATCTTTTGTTACTTTATTTAGCTGCCAATTCTTTGTAAGGCTCCATCAATGCCGTTAATGTTGCTGCTTTGGGTAGCTCAAGTGTATCTCAACAGACAGTCCTTGGAGCCTGACAACTTTAAGTGCTGATGCCAGTGCTTGAGAAGCAAAGCAGCAACAACAGGGCCAAGTCAAAATAAAATCCAGGCAAGTGGAGCCATTTAAAGAATGGGCTATTACTGCTTGTGACTGTAGAGGTCTTTTGTGCAGTGACAGAAGGAGCACCACAAAGTCCTGGAGGACTCTCCAGGCTGCTGCCTTCTGTCAGTTGGTGAACTTGCTATCCATATACTGCAGGCTTGATGTGAACTACAGGAAGGAACTCAGCAACAATGCATGCCTCACTGCCAAACAATCACAACTGCTGATACCAGTTCTCTGACCCAAATCACAGAAATCCTATTTAATATGTGCCTGTTCATGTGTATGAAGGAAAATGGTTATGATGAAGATAAAATGGAGGGGAAAAATAATGATTTTGCAAGCATCATTGCCTCATTGCCATGGGCACATGTGTAAGACTGCAGTCCTTGTTGTGACATACCTCAATGCATTACTTGGTGCTGTAATTGTGCCCTCATTCCTGATGCCCCAAGAAACTTTTTTAACTTAGCTCTACAAACAGCTACTGAGACTTCTTAGCAGCATCTTTTTTTTTCTTTTTTTTTTTTTTTTTTTTTTTTTTGTTATTTCAAGTTCAGCGTTATACATAGTATCCAGGGGCACAAGGGGGTATTAGTCACTAGTGAACTCATACCTGAACAGATTACCACATGAGAAGGAAGTGTTTATCATGCCCTCCTGCGTGGGCACATGCACTTATGTGCCACTGCTCCTTGCTCTTCCATGGAACTACCCAGGAGCCAGTGCTCTGAAAACAGGAATAGCCCTGTCTTCCCCTTGGGAAAAGGCTGAAGCACGCTGACAGAGCATCCGACTTAATTAGCTACTGACCAAACTGCATTTGTAAGCAGCTCTTTTTTGTCCTGGAATTTAATTTATAATAAGCTGCTTTTTTTTTTGGTGCCATAAGAAGGCTCTGCTGGTTAATCCCCAAAGGTTACAAATGATGATGGAGACAGGAAGGTTCCCATTGTGCCAGGGAGACTGTCAAAAGCTCTTGTACACATGAGCAAGATCAAGAGTTTACGCAGCCTGGGAAAGAGCAGGTAAACAGCTTGCTAATCCCTCTGCAGCTGTGGTATGGCAGGCTGCCAGGGCACACTGCCTTCGTCAAGGGATGCAAGAAGTCAGCCTGGATTCATTTCCCTCTTTGTGGTTTATTTATTCAAGTTACCTATGCTCTGGACTTTTCTGCTTTACAAGGCCTCCCCACCTGTTCCCTGCAGTGCAGCAGTGAGGGATGAAGTACAAGTGAGTACAAAGGGAGGGAGAAGCTTCAAGAGGTTGGAGTTGCACTGGAAAAGCTGAAAAGAAATTGTGTAGATATCTATGAAAAAACTGAGACATGGCTACAGACTCATGGTAATTCCTGCTGGCCTGAGGGTGAGATCTATCCTGCCTTTACCTGTTCTGTTGAGTGGGGATAACTGCTCAGACAGAAATGTGAGACAGTGAGTAACATGGAAGCCATCACAGTAATTTAGTGGTCAAGGCAACTCAACAAGGTACAGGTGAAAATCAGGCTACATTTCTGTTTTCTGCAATCTTTACAAATGTTCCCAGGTACAACAGAGAAAATAAGCTATATGGGTCTGTTAGTTCAAAATAGATAATACAGACACTGCAGAACAGGTGAAGAACTGGCTGGAGGACTGGGCCCAGAGAGTTGTGGTGAATGGAGTTAAATCCAGCTGACATCTGGTAATGAGTGGTGTCCCTCTGGTGTCAGTACATCTTTATTGATGACTTGGACAAGGGGATTGAGTGCATCCTCACTAAGTTTGTAGATGACAACATGTTGTCAGGAAGTGTTGATCTGCCTGAGGATAGGAAGGCCCTGTGGAGTGATCTGGACAGGCTGGATCACTGGTCTAAGGCCAATGGGATGAAGTTCAACATAAACCATTGACACAAGACCAAGTGTCAAGTCCTGCACTTCAGCCAAAACAACCCCAGGCAATGCTACAGGCTTGGGGCGGAGCGGCTGGAAGACTGTATGGAAGAAACAGACCTGGGGGTCTTGGTTGACACTTGGCTGAACATGAGCAAGCAATGTGCCCAGGTGACAAGAAGACCAATGGCATTCTGGCTTGTATCAGAAACAGTGCAGCCAGCAGGAGCTGAACAGGTGAACATCTCCCTGTACTTGTCTCTGCTGAGGTTGCAGCATGAGTGCTGCTTTCAGTTTTGGGCTCTTCACTACAAGAAAGACATTGAGGCACTGGAACTTGTTCAGAGAAGGACAACAAAACTGGTGAGGGATCTGGAGCACAAGCCTTATGAGGAGCGGCTGAGGGAGCTGGGATTGTTTAGTCTGGAGAAGAGGAGGCTCAGGGGAGACGTTATTGCTTCCTACAGCTACCTGAAAGGAGGTTGTGGCAAGGTGGGGGTCAGCCTCTTTCCTGCATTACTACAGCTAGAACAAAAGGGAATAGCCTCAAGTTGTGCCAGAGAAGGTTCAGGTCGGATATTAGGAAAAACTTATCCAGAAGAGTGGTCAGGTACTGAAATGGGCTGCCCAAGGGTTTAGTTACCGTCTCTGGATGTGTTCAAGAAACATTTAGGTGTGGTTCTAAGGAATATGTGGGCAACATTGGTGGTAGGTGGATGGTTCAGCTAGATGATCTTTGAGATCTTTTCCAACCTTTTCCAACGATTCTATGACTCTATGATTCTACAATTATTTCTACTGCAACTTCAATCCCTGAAATCTGTGGAGATTTTCTGGAGTGCAGTGGACAGAATCCATCATCAGGCTGAATACCCTGAAAAAGCAGTGCCGTGTTCCTGATGTAACAAGTAAACCAAGTTACATTTCACTCCTTGGTAAGCAGGAAGAACTTTGCTCTTCCCAGAATTTTTCCTACAGTTTTTTGTGCTCCGTCCCTGGAGGTTTTTAAGGCCAGGCTGGATGGGGCCCTGGGCAGCCTGGTCTAGTACTAAATGTGGAGGTTGATGGCCCTACATACAGAAGCTTGATGATCCTTGAGGTCTCTTCCAACACAAACCATACTATAATTCTATGATTCTATGATTTTATGATAGTTTCATCATCCTTTACAATTTTCTCTGCTTTGTGTCTGCTTGAGGAAAATCTAAGAACGCTGTAACTATTTTTTTTTTTTTTCCAGGGATTTCATTTTGCATTAAAAATACTGCAGCAAATGGTAAAAAATGAACCCCACTGAAAATGATGTCTGCTTTGAAGCATTGACAGAACTGACCTATAAATGTAAATGGCAATCCCATCTACCTCCTCCAAGTCACAGAACTACTGGACATCAAGTTACCCAGGGAGCACAGGAACCCTTTGGTTCATGATGCTGTCTGCAATATTATAGCCTTTATGGAAGTTCAGTCTAACTTCGAGTTTAAAGGCAATTTTTAAATCTGTGTTTCCAGCTTGTATAGAACACATAAAAACCAGACAAGCAAGCTTTTTAATAGGGTAGTCTAGATCTGAAGAGCAAGTTGAGGTCAATTCCCTCCAAGAACTCAAGCATGAGCTACTTTGCTCTTTTCAGTAGTTTTACTTAGGTTAATGGCAGCCATTCCTCGGTTTATAAATTATTCATGTGCACAAGCTTCCACAAGGCTTGAGCCTGCAGGTTACAACCTTGCGTTAAGTACTGAGTTGGCCAAAACTATTTGGGCAAAGAAGTACAGAACAACTTTTAATTGGTGCTAAAAGGAATAACAACAGCAACATTTAATTACAATGAGTAATGATGGGTTAAACAAACACTTCCTATTTAAGGAGAACACAGAATGTACCTTGAATGCATCTGCCACATGCATACTATGCTTCCATTTTATGCGGGAATGTTTTAAGGAACTTATGGCCACATCTGTCCAAAGGAAAATATGTACACATTAAACAGTACATGCCAGAGTTTTTGGCAGTAGAATGACAATGTTCATCTTTTCTTCACTTCCAGAAGCAGGTTCTCAATCCTCCTGAGCAACATGAGCAACATTTCAGGGGGTTATTTGTTCTGGTGATGGATATTGTGGTGATGGTGGTTCCTGGTGGTTCCTACCACGTTGGTGACTAACTGTGGTGGCTCTCAGGATGCTGTCCCCACTGCGTCCAGTCAGTGTTTCATTGCTCAGTATGTTGGATGACTTGGCAAATCACATCTTGGACACATACTAAGGCTCTCACTAATGAATGTGATTTGAGAAATGTCCAGTTTGGTCCAAAGTTCCCATTAAATGCCCAAGACTGACTTAGAGAGGCAGCTTGCAAAACTTGGTAGTTCCAGCAGGTCCCTATAGCTGTCAGCCCATAGCCATGCTTTTAGGGTTTTCCCACTATCTGTCTTCTCTGAGCAACATACGGAAGAAAATGAGAAAGGAGACACCATGAAGGTCAGATAAATCAAGCAAGAAAGCATGAAGAGTGAGGATGGGCCCACATCAGGGAGGAAGGAAGAAAGGCAACAATAAAGGTGGTGAGGGTAGGGCAGGTACTCCTGGGGAGGGCTGTGAGCTGGCATCTGTCTGCATATCGGTCAGCAGAAGACTGGTCTCCAGAGCCAGGCTAGAACCTCTGCAAGAGCTACAGGTTTCAGTCATGAATTGTATCAAGTCATTTTTCTTCTACCTCGGCATTAGTTGGTTGGGTGTGTTTTAAATAACTGACATGTGGCAGCCTCGCCACATGTGAAATATCTCCAGGAAAAGATGAATGCCTGCATTTTTAATCTATATACCATTTCTGTTATACATTGCACGCCAAAAGAAATTTAATACTGAATAACAGGACGTGTTTTGGAATTGGAGTGAGTAGAAGAGGTCAATTGCATTTAGCAGTGTCAGGATGCAGTGGATATAATCCAGTCCTTTTATCGTTCCTGCATTTGAGAAGCAGCCACACTTGGAGGAGCACTGTGAAATTTCCAGAACAGCCCAAAGACAGCTTGTTCCTGTCAGCTTCCCTAGCCCAGAAGTGTAAATGCTCCCGTGACACTGTGTGTTGCAGTGAGGCTTCTGGGGTCGGGAGGCTTTGGCATTCATCATGAAGGAGAAATACACTGGGAAGAGTTTCTCTAAAGTGTGAAGCAGTAAGAACATGTGGGTGGTTGTCCCTGGAGAGTAAGGAAAGCTGTAACTACATTTATGTCTTTTTTGCTCTCAGTACAGAAAAGACATAGGACAAGGGGAAATGGTTTCAAACTAAGAGGGGAGATTTAGACTGGATATAAGGAAAAGTTCTTTGTAATAAGAGTGGTGAGGCACTGGAACAGGTTGCCCAGAGAGGTGGTAGATGCCCCATCTTCAGAAACGCTGAAGATGACTCTGGACAGAACTGTGAGCAATGTGATCTAGCTGTAGGTGTCCCTTTTCATTGCAGAGGGGTTGGACTAGTTGACCTTTGGAAGTCCCTTTCAACTCAGACAATTCTAAGATTCTATGATATCTGACATGACCTGGAAGTGTAGTGTTTTTTTGTTTCTTGTTTTTGTTTTGTTTTGTTTTTCCCAGATCTGCATGTGCTGGATCACATTAGCAAAAGGAAGTAAATTGTGTCGTCCTACATATTCATCATCATATTTAAGAGGTCACATTGAATACAGTGTTTGTGAAGAAGTTCAGATCAGTGAGCAGACCATCACCAAAGTATGGACATTGCTTTCTAGTATCCACTGTTTAATTTCTGGGGCAGATTTCCATCTATTCCCCACCTGTGCTGGGTGCTTTGTTAACCCGTCCTTTCTCTGCATGCTGCACACAGGCTCAGGGTGTGCATGGGTCATGAGGATGACATTTAGGAAACTGGTGGTGTCACAGGTCCTTTTCCAGTCCCAAATAAACCACTCTTCTTCCTTTCCTCAGCCCTTCCCTATGTGTATGGCTACCTGGTGGGTTATTGCAGATACAGAGTACCCTGATTGGCTTCCAGCCTCTATGCAGTGCTGGGTGAGTTAGTGCAAATGTGACATTAACAGTATCAGAGCATCTTTGGCACCTTGACCTTGACAGCACTGAGCCATACATGTGTGCCCTGCTATGGGTGCTTCTCATCTTTCTCATTTTAGATCCCTCAAACATTTTGGGAAAGGCAGAGATGACCTTGGAAATGTCACAAATGTAGGTTTTGTGCCTGTGAATGTCCTTCCCTCAGCCACCTCATGAAGTTCACACACAGGTCAAAACCCTGCTAAGTGAGTCACAGCACAACAGCCTTTATTTTGTTGCGGGAATAAACCACGGGCAATGTTATGACTTGGAACTACTGAGCCCCAGCAGTGTGAGCACCACAGCAGGGCTCTGGGTCATGTCAGATTTTGGAAAAACGTATTTTCACTCACATTCAGTTCAAAGGCAGATTCTTTTTCCTTCATATCTTCTGCATTATCTCGGTGTTGATGGCTGCGCAGTTTCTGACTTCAGTGGCATTCAAAGTTGTGCAAGAAGATGAGTCTCTGCTTGAAGGAGATTATAATCTCTGAAGAAAGCAGCAATCACCGAGCATGTGGACAACTCCTGAGAGCAGCTCT
Organism: Centrocercus urophasianus; assembly: GCF_019232065.1. Taxonomy (NCBI): domain Eukaryota; kingdom Metazoa; phylum Chordata; class Aves; order Galliformes; family Phasianidae; genus Centrocercus; species Centrocercus urophasianus. The sequence goes on along the minus strand of NW_024884142.1, from coordinate 13,054,046 downwards.
GAGAGCTGGTCAAAAATCAGAGCTGCAGTTAGAAGTGTTAAAATTCCAAACGTTTCAACATGAGTTATGTTCTCTGATTTCTCTTGTCATTAATCACAGTTATTACTTTTTGAGCTTTTTTGGGAAGATGTTGTCATAGTATTTCTTAATGTCTTTTCGCATAAGTCTATCAGAAACTGAGAATTCAGCATATAAACATGTTAGCACCTATTTTGGTAGTGGTATGTCAATCTATTAGATGAAAAGCAAGCATTTAATTGCTTTCACAAGTCAGGAAAAATGTTATTATTGTCTTGGAAAGAGTTTTGTTTGGTTGAAGAAGTCATTCCTGCCAGAATCACCTAATGAGAAAAAGCCAACTGGCTGTTGCCGTTCATTCCTCCCAGCCAACCATCGCCCTTCATGCAGAGCTTCAGCCAAGGCTGCAGGAAGAGTTTCCATCCCATGAATAACTGCAGCCAGGCAGCTGCTGCTTGTGTTGTTAACCCCATCCCAAGACACAGTGACCTCTCCTACCCTACTGAACCTCTCACTCTTTCATAAGCTTTGTGACACAGAGCTCAGTTTACTCACGTGCACTGTTTTAGTTCCCTCAAAGCACTTACAGAGCAGCAATACATGCCTTCATGGAGATCTGAGGCTCTGCTTACAGTGCATATTAAAATTGAAATGGATTTGGAAACCAATCCTTGCCATGGAGATTCATGGGCAGCTCATGCACTATACACAGCACTTGGCCTGCATACCCTCAGCATCTCATCTAGTGTCCTGTGCCATCAGGATTATTCTGTGGGAGGACATTTTCAGCTAAGCAGTGTCTGAAAATTGTGTGGGTTTGGTCAACTATTTCTTTTTTTCCCCATGGTAAGAGGGTGGTGGTAGGTTTTGCAAGACCCACAACCCAGTGTGGAGGTGTTTATGGTGCAAAGCCTCAGCACCAATTGGAGGACGGAGTGCAGGGAGCCAGACCAATGCAGTCTCATTCCTGCTACCTGCTGGGAACTGGCCTGGGCAGGACTGGGGAGCTTGTCTAGCACATGCCAAAGCTGTGCCTGGCAGTGGGTTAAACACTGCAGGTAATCCGTGGGCAGTGCTCAGACCTGCTTCTGGGTGGGATCTAGCTGGCAGATGCTCATGTCACTCTGGGTATTACTAGGAACAAGGAAACTGCACAATGTCTTTCAGTAGTTATTTACCAGGTTCTACTTAAATTGTATTTTAGTTTGATGCTTCATTGTTATCTGTTGGATCTGACATTTGTCTTTCTTTGAAAATTACCAATTTTCTTCACTCTCTGCCTCTCCAAACACTCAATTTCTCCCAAGCACGCCGCAGCCTGCAGGCAGCCTCGCTATTGTTCCCTCTCTTATCTGTAATACATTACAGCTGGCCAATGACTTTATTTTTTTATCCCCCTCTGGACATTCTTTTCTGCTGCTTTTCAGATGCTGGGAGAGTGCTGCAGGGTAAACCTGCTCCACTAACTTCATAACACGCTGGAAAATAAATGGAGAATATGAATAGCGAGTGCCTCCCTTGACAGAGTGCACCAGGCTGCCACAAGCCCTGGGGCAATGCCCTTTACTCCTCATCCCCAGCCCTCTGTAAGCAGAGTGCTTTGTCCACGGGGCATTTTCCCCGACCGTGGCAGCGGGTGCACACTGCTGCTGCTCCGTGGATTGATGTTAGCTACGCTCTGACCTACTGCCTGAGGCGGCACGCAGCCGGGCAGCCCTTCTCACGCACCGTTTAGATGATTTAAACACTTAGGAGTTTACATTAGCCTTCTCGTTTTGATGAATTCCTCATCTGCATTCAGGAGAAGAGCCTCGTTATCTTAGGACGGAGCCATTACTTATCTATCATTTATTTCTGCATACTGTGCTCTCCCCCAGGGGCACAGCAATACCTCCTGCGGCACTACGAGCCCTGGCGAGCCGATGAATGGACCTCTGTGACCACACCGCACGGAGCACAGGGGCTTTGCAGTGATGTTTGGAAGGCAGAGCGGTGGCATTTCAGTTGTAACGCGGCAGAGCCAAGAGTAAGACATTATTAGAAGACCCCAGCCAGCGCGTCGCTCGCTGTTCTCGCCGCGAAACTTAAGGTCGGGATGATCCTGGAGGGCTTCGGTTCCCGCTCAGCAGCACTGCCCCCTTCCGGCGCCAGGAGGACATGTCGGCTCCCCGCTCCGCCCGCAGCCCGGCGCGGCAGCTCTCCCTAGCGGCCTGTCGCCGCACTGCCGCCACACGCCTTCCTCGCAGCTCTGTTCCCCATCCCACCTTCCTCCTCCACCTCCCTTCTCCAGGCACTGTCTGACCTTCCGGGGCTTTCATGGAATGGCTTAGGTTAGAATGGACCTTAAAAATCACCCAGTTCCAACCCCCGTGCCGTGGGCAGGTTTGTTGCCCACCAGACCAGGATGCTCAGTGCTTCTTCCAGCCTGATCCTGAGCATTCCCAGGGATGGGGCACTCACTGTCTCTCTGGGCAACCTATTCCAGTGCCTCAGAACCCTCTGAGTAAAGAATTTCTCCCTAACATCTAGCCTATATCTTCCCTCTTTTAGTTTAGATCCATTCCTCCTTGTCACATCACTATTAGACTTTGCCTCTTCCCATACACCAGCATCACCCCAATCATCTGCAAACCCTCCAGCATGAGAACAGTGTGAAAAATTGTTCTTCCAGATGAAGAGTACACCTGCAGTGCACAGGTCCCCACGTGAGCCCCTTGTTCTACTGTGCTCCACCACTGGTTTGCGGGATGGGCAACCAGTCCGCCAAGCAGAGTTGCATGTGGCTTCTCCTATTGGACCTCAGCAAGATCTGCAGTGTGCTGAATGTTGTTCTTTGTCAAGAGCTTCCCTGGTGTATTTGCAGCTGTGGAAGGCTGGGTTTGCTAAAAGCAAAACTGAAGGAAATCCAGATAGACAGGAAGAAGCAAACGCGGGGCTGATTGCTGCATCATCAAGTGCATGCATTCAAACAGCAGGAGCCAGACCCTCCAAGTCACGAAGTTGGCACAGCCCTGGGATTTGTTTCTGAAGCTGATTCTGCCTTCCTCCTTCTTTCTTCTGCACGTTCAGAACGTGTTTTCGAGGTTTTCACTGCAGTCACCAGCAGAGACTTGACTGTTTAATTCATTTTGTACCTAAACTGTTCATGCCTAATGAAGCAATTCTCCTCTACAGGAAAATAAATAAATAAATAAATTCCCTGCATAAGCAATTGAGAAAGGCCAGTGTTTCTGAATGCCTCTGGAGTTGGTCCCATAAGAGAGATTTTCTCTCTCTCTGCAAATATCTATTAGATGCAGCAGCTGCAGACAATGGTAACAGAATCTGGGATGAAAGATAGCCACAAAATGTAAGCTATAGACCATGTTTTTCAGAACTTAGAAGAGATGTCTTCTCAGAATGAAAGTTATCTGTCATTTGACAGTATTTTGTCTGTTAATATTTCACTGATGTCAGAAATACGTAACATGAAATATGGTGGAAGGGATACCTACTTATAATATAAAATAATAATAATAAAAAAATGTAGATGACCAAAGAAGGAATGAATAGGTTTATTAGGCCATCTCTTCTTTAGATTTTTTTTTCCAAATTAACTGGGAAAATTCTCTCCTTGGACACAAGTTCATTTTATAACTGAACACTGTTTTATTAAAAAGAAGACTAATTGTAGTGGGTTCCAGTAAATACAAACTCCTACAGCTGCTGCAAGGCACAAACAGCAGTGAGTCATGAAATACAAAATAGCCTCAATAAAAAGGAACGTCGAAGCACTGCATTTATGCCTGCCGAGGCCTCCCACCTTCTCCCCCTTACAGTTCCTTCAGGGCAGCTGTGGAGCGGATGCCTTCAGACAACATGGAAAATGATGAAGATGATCCTTAAGGAAAGTCAGTCAGAACTATGATCTAATCTGTTCAGTATAGACAAAATAATGGATTTACCTTTAGCAAATTCTAGCTTAGAGAGTCACTGTAGCTTTCTAAAGAGGAGTGCCCTTCTGTTCTATCCTGTAAGAGGTAAAAAGAAGCCACTATTCAAAGCAAGCGTGGGTCAGCCCCAAATACTGATCACAGGGATTAAAAAAACAGCAACCCTGACCCAAATGCACACGTCTGGCTGTAAATGTATAATGTACTATGTTACACAGGTATCATGTTTGCCTTGAGATCAAAGAGTTCTGAGGAAGTTCTTTGTCAATCAGTGTTATTAACGACGTGGTCATAAATCTTACCGCCATAGCATTTACTGGGCAAATAAGTACTCGCTGACAGGTGGCCTGGAGGAATATTTTCCCAGTGAGAAAACTGGTTTGAGAAAAATTGACTCATCTTTTTTGTGCATTATTCCTCAGAGCCATCCATGGGGTTGGGCGCTCCCTGAAAGATGAACTCAGACAACCCTGTACCTGACAGGATCAGAAACACGTAGACTTTTTAGATATAGCACTTACTGCAAATTCAACAAGTTATGCAAAAAGGATGTGTCTACTGATTGGAAGTTTACTGAAGTTTATGTATTATGTTTGTTTTTTTTCCCATAGTTCCTCCATCTTTTTTTTCTCCCTTTCATTGTCTTGTTATGTGTATCTGTTCACATTCAGAGCACCCATGAGCTGGTGGGGCCTGGACAGATGCAATCTTTTTTCTTCAGCTCCTGGAAGGATCAGTCCATCTTCCCACATTGATCTTCACAGTTATCTTCCACCACAACCAAAGGGAGGTGGCTCAGCACAGTGCCTACTCCTTACATCCAGATGCAGGCTCATACAGACAGCCTGCAAAGGGCTACCAGCTGCCAATAAATTGAAGGTGATAACAGCACTGTGACCCAGCATGCCCCAGTTTCAGTTCTTAAAATGCATTGGAATCAAGTCAGTCACATACCATTTACAAAATAAAATCCAGGTGTTTTTTTTTTTTAAACCGTAGAAATGTCAACTTTTATTATTATTTATTTGTTCATTTATTTATTTTTATTTAGCCAAAAAGGGAAATACTGACAGAAGTTATTGGGTTGTTTTGCAACCACCTGATCCTAAAAATATGCCTAAGGGCCATTCTCTGGCAAAGAGAAATGCAGTTGAGGTCAAAAAGAGCTTTTGTGAATGAGGGCTACATACTGCAGCCCTGGAACAAAGCAATAAATGTTTATATTAATCAATCAAGAAAAATCAACTACCAAACTCTTAACAGTTTGAAGGTGAAGTTGAATACAGTTGAAAATGTTTCACAGTAAAATAAAAACCACTGATTCCATGCAGTTATTTTTACTACACAGGTACCTAATCCAGTAAATCTCCAAAAGATTATAAGGCAACATAATTCTGGAACAAGTATATTTGCATTTCAATGGACTAAACCAATATGGCTTCACACTGCTTGATAGTATAAAAGTTCAGATAATTATTACACTGCTCAATTCTAAAAGTCCCTTAGATTCACTTTGCATTTAAGACTTTCTACAGACATCATGACTCACTTTAAACATTTCAGATTTAAATTGTGCTCTGTCAAAGGCTGAACTAAAAACAGAAGTTGCGTATGTTTTGTCTCAACGATCACTAACAAATAGAAGAACAAAAGATTACTGAGTAAATACAGATTTTGGATGGGGAGAATGGGTATTCCAGATTTCTGCAAGTGCTTTTACAACAGACTGACACAAACATTAAGACAGCTTGACCTATCGTGTATCCGAACCTCAACAAAAAGTGATTTATGGCTTATTTAAACTTGTGGTACTGAGGTGGAAGCCATTCATCTCATACCATGGATGCTTAGAATAAATCAAAATTGATCTGTGGATAGGACATTAAACCTGCTGTGTATAAAACTGAAGTTAAAAAGATACACCTGCATTTTCTCATACTATTATCACTAGCAAAGTATTAGCCAGCAGGATGGCGAGAGAAAGTGAAGGGCTTTCGTTTCCTATGTAGCAAATATGAACAGCTGCTTGGTTTGAAATGTTTCCCTGAATATGAATAAGTGCTCTGGAGCAAGGGGTCAAAATATGAAATAATCATCAGTACAGTACAATCAAACTTCTGGATATGGGCTATTCAGATCCCACTTTATTTAAAATTAAGATCTGATATTCTTTTGCAGGAACAAGAACAGAGGGAGGCCATGGGAAAGAACAGATTTTAACTGAAAAATAATGGAACTATGGCTACTGGAATACACTTCAAACTATAATTTATTACAATTTACTTTTCTTAGATACTGAAGAAGATAATTGTCAAAATGAAGGGAAATAGATGATGGCATTCCATGCGTTCCATAAGTAAAAAAAAAAATGCAAAGATCAGAACAGTAAAGAAAATTGAGTTTTGATATTGAATTTTGATCTGTTTTTATCACCATGTCTAAAGTGATCGGGACTTCACTGCTATCAGGATTTCACCTGCAGTAACTTCTAACTGTACCACTTTATGTACCACTGGCATGTGATGTGAGGTCTTCAGAACTTAGGGTACGACTCTGAAGACACATGTTACCAGAGATAAGGGTAAAGAAACACGAGTTTTTCTGTCTATGGAATTTGATGCACCTGATAAAATTGGACCTTGAGGTCACAACTGTCATGGAATTCACTCATCTTTGCAAAATGGAGATGGCAATGTTGAGCCAAAAGTACTCAAGTTTTTGTTTATTTTAATTAGTTTAATTTATTTTGCAATGATGCAGTAAGGCATACAAATAGCAAAGCCCGGTATTCTATCTGCGTATCCACAAATAATGCACACTTGATAACACAGAATTTTGTCCTGAATTGGAATAGTTTGAAAAATGCTACAAAATTAAGGATCAGTTTTAGTTCACCAAGATTGTACTCTAGAAGTTTCCATTCTGCATCTTTCTCAGTTTCTTTCACATTCATCAGCTAATGGATAACCACAGAATCATAGAATGACCCCAATTGGAAGTGACCCACAAGGAACATCGAGTCCAGCTCCTGGCTGCACACAGGGCCACTTAAATTCAAACCCCATGTCAGAGAGCGTTGTCCAAACACTTCTTGAACTCCAACAGCATGAGGCCATGACCACTGCCCTGAGTAGCCTATTCCAGCATCCATTCTCCCCTGACACAGCTCCATGCCATTCCATCTGGCCCCATCGCTGTCACAGAGAGCAGAGCTCAGCGCTGCCCCTCCGCTCCCCGTGAGGAGCTGCAGACACCACGAGATCTCCCCTCAGCCTGCTCTGCTCTGGGCTGAACAAACCCATGGACCTCAGCTGTTCCTCATATGTCTCCTTCTCCAGACCCTTCCTCATCTCTGTAGCCCTCCTTTGGACACTCTCTAATAGTGTTATATCCTTCTTATATTTTTAAGCCAGCATTAAACCCTGGTTAGTTTTATATGGCTGTCACAGACAGAACACAAAGGGCAAGTATAACTACAACACAGACCAGGAGCAATCAGAGTAGGCTCAAAGCTGTTTTGAGAACATCAAGACTGCTTTTTCAGTTGATTCTTCTGTGAAGGATTGTCCTGTCTTTATGCTAGGATCTCCCAAAATGTAGCAAGGACAGAGAGCAGAAGATGCTTGGGGAAAGGAATGGGTTGTGAGAAACCCTGTGATTTCAGAAAGAAACCAGAGACAGTAGTGCTCCAGTAGTCTCTTATAAAAAGAAATGGAAGCAGCAGTAGCAGAAGGGGCAGTCTTGGTGTTTGGTAAGTGCACACACAGAGTCTTCAGTTCAGAGGAGGAGGAAACAGAAAAGACAGGGGAGACCAGTATGTCCACCAGGATCATGACATTCTGCTACCACACCAAGGAAGCAAGCTGGGGGTAGGGGGGAAGGGTTGCTCTGTTATCTCTCTGCCACATGCAAGAGCACAACCTTCTTCAGGGAGAAGGAGAAGTCACTTTTGCTTTGTCTAGATACAGAGCATTTTCAGAACACCATCCCCACGTTCCTAGTAAGAAGAACACATTAACACATAGAATCGTAGGACTGGATCATAGAATGGTTTGAGTCACAATGGACCTTTAAGATCAACTAGTTCCAATCCCCTGCTATAGGCAGGGACACCTCCCTCTAGACCGTGTTGCTCATTTATATCATGCTCATTTATATCTGCTTTTCAGATATAAAATCTCTTCCCCTCGGACTCCGATATTTTGTATTTGTGCTCCCGTCCATTAAAAGTCACATTTCAGATCTTTTCTTCCTGATAAAGGTACTGTGTTTTTCTCCCCCTCACTTTTTGTACCCCTGAATCATTTTAAAGGTTTCTTTTGAAATCCTTCTATTATTTCCACTCCCTCCATAAAGCACGGAAACAAAATGAGGAAGAAATATTCTAGGAATATCTTTACTGTGTGTGAGGCAAGATTGCTTCTGTCCCTGACCAGTTATCTGAGATGACATCCAATTGTTTTCTGAAACAATACTTTCTGAATCTCTCTTCCAAATTGTAGATATTCTTGACATTACCTTGCATATAACTGAACTGAGAAGCATTTTGTGGAATTTGAAATATTTTTCTCTACAGTTCTAACCACTTATAATTTTTCTTATTATTTACTACCTTGCCAATTTTTGTGTCATTTGCAAGCACACCAGCAATGATTTTATATCATCTCAGTCACATAAACAGTTTTAGATAGAGAATTGATATCCTGTTAGTATCTATCAGGCTAACATCTCCATCAGTTTATTTTCTGAGGTCTGTCACCAAGCACACTCTATATTTATGTGATGTGTGTGTTGTGAATTGCACATAATGCAAGTTTTTGGTTAAAATACTGTGCTGTAGAAATAGGTACATTGTGAAAATGAGTTGTCTTCTCCTTAACAGCCTGCAGAACCAATAAAAGGTAGGACTCTTTCATTGGATTTACCTTCTGCAAAGCCATTCCAAATATCCTGAATTATATTTTTTGTATTGATAGACTCCAAAATGACTTATTCTGCGGCTTCACCTGCAGTGGTGATCTTCCGTTCTTTTGGAATATCTCAAGAAATTCTATCAAGTCTGACTTCAGTGCTACGAAGATCCCTTCAATTCTGAAGGTCTGGGGGAAGAAATAGGGTCTACTGATTTCCAGAACTTTTCAAAACTCAAGTCCCTGAGCAGCCTCACTGAACTTTGAAGTCAAACCTGCCTTGATTAGAGGATGGGAGATGACATCCAGAGGTCCACTCCAAATTTTTTTCTATAAATCTATTTTTTAATTTACATTCCAAATGTAGAAGAATTCTTCTGAGACAGGGGAAAGGAAGGAAACAGTCATATTCCTGGAGATTGTGTCGTATTGCATAAAGTTACTCAGATAATCTTAAATCTGGAATCTATTAATTATCGATTAACTTGACATCGTAAGAATTTTCATATATTTTTTGCAAAACGTAATTCTTGATTGTTCTGAGTGACTTATGAGAATTAACGTGCCGGCATGTGAGATTTAAGCAGGAGAACAAAAGCAGACAGCATTGAATGAGTAAGACCTTTTTATTGTTTCATTGGTACTTTGAGCCAGCAAGGTTTCTGAGAATCCTTTAGTAATATTATTAAATAATTGAATGTCATAGAAATTAAGGATGCAATAAACTCGATACCTCTTTTTCTCTCCTTTATCAGAAAGGAAAAGTGAAATTGCTTGATTATTTCTCCATGTAGGGGGAACACAAAGGTAGAAATTTCAACAAAATATTTCAGCAACAGACAGAGCACAGCTTACTGCAGAACTTCAGTGCAGTAAGTTATCTTAGCCATCCTTAAGTGGAGATGGCTGTGCTCATTCTGTCCCTCCCTAACTCCGTCAATTAAGAGTTAATTCAGAATTTTAACTTTATATTAAGTGTAATGAATCAGCATCTCTGATGCTATGCCTGAGTGCACTACTGTGCCTTTTATTTTTAGATGCTTTAAAATCAATTTGTTGTGATTAGTCTTCTCATTTTCTGAACTTCCTGCTTTCTCAGCTAATAACAATTAGTTTGCTAAGAATAAACAAGTATTAAAGAGCAGTGTGCACAAAGCTCTGATGTAGAATCAAATGCTGCTCTCATTCATCACACTCTATAATCTTTTTAACACTGATTTCAAGACTCTAACTCTAGTTATGTACCTGTTTACCTCAAGCTGCAGGATCTGACACAGAATTAGCCTCTGCACCACAGTGCAAAGATAAAGCATTGGAGTGGAATTTAGCATATGCTGTAGGAACCTTCCTTCCACCTGTGTATTCTGCTTCAGAAATTTCTTCTGTTCTGCTGAAGCCTTCTTTGCAGGGCTATTGCAGAGGGAGCAGTTTCATTCTGTGCATATTGAAATGCCCAGTTTGCTGTTCCAATCTAACCCACATATTTGTGTTTGTCTTCCAGTCAATAATGTCAGCACTGATTGAATCCCTTAGGCTCCTACAGCTAATGCTGCTGCAGTGGACATGCGGCATCTCAGCTCAATCAGTCGGCTGTAAGATGGTACAAAGGTCTGTAGTCATGCAGTGAGTTGGTCAAACGGGGTTTCTGTGTGCTTAAGACGTGTTGAGGGCAGAGGGTTAGTGTCTCTGAGTTTATCACTTAACCCCTCACAGGTCCCTTGCCCACTGTGTACTATTATTCACAATATCATCTGAGTCATCAAGTTGTTTTCTAGGCAAGATCAGCTTGCAAGACTGAATCTTTCCACGTCTTACCCACATGCGAAGATAATTGAATGCATTTTCATTTTAATGAAATACAATGACATTTTTTTTTTTAAATCTAGTTAAAATAATTTTTCTTTCTTTTACCTGAGTAGGTTTTAATGGCTCTTAGGACGTGGTGGCTGTATTTCTTGTCTGTGTTTTTTCCAACATGTTCTGCATTCATAGCAAACAGATTATTAGCTAAAAATGATGTTATCACTGTTACAAGTCAGTTCTCTCTTCTTCCCTACCAGAGTAAATCTTTTACAAAACACTGTTAATGTTTTTCCAATATCAGGTTGAAAACTATTTCTTTTCATTTATACCTACTGCCAAAATGGATCTCTCAGCTTGAACAACACAACCTCTTCCTTATAGTTCATGCCTCCTGAGTACCATCAAAATCTTCATTCTTGGCACCTCTAACACTCTTGCCTTGAAATGCTGCTCTGGCCTCCAGCCTCCACAGGACTAATTTCTCGCCATCTCAGGGATCTCGATGTTCTGTGTCAAGCTTTCTGACCTGATTGTTATTCAGAGCATAGCTTGAGCTGGGAGCCAAACCAGCACTTAGGCAGCTTTCAGATCCAGCATTTGGGTAGTTTTCAGATCTCTTAAGTGTGAACCACAAATCTCCTTTTCTAGCTATCCTTTGCCTCTACTCAAATCCCCTACTCCTGAAGACATTTAAGATGACCACAGTACTCATTATTCTTTTTAAGCTCTGCAAGCACCCTGAATTGTCCCATCTCAAGGGGTTCTCAGCTCTCTTTGGCACGCTCTCCAAAGCAGACATTCTCATACATTATTTCTTTGGGAGACCCCTCACCAGCAGAACTGTTTCATCACACTGGATGATGGGGAAAGTGGACGTATCCTCTTGAAGCATAACCTTAGCATCCTCTTAGCAAACTTTTCTGCCACAAACTCCCTCATTTCCAGTTGCAGTTTATGACCTAATTGCTTGCCTTGGATAGTGGATGGGGATGAATACTGTTTTCCAACACCTGAGATGGCTCATTTCAGCTTCTATCAGCTCCTGACCTGTGCCCTAACCACAGCTCCATGTTAAAGAGTCTTCTGCTAACTCTCACACCCTGTGCAATTTGTGCTCTTCATTAGAGAATGACAACAGTTGTTGTCAGGAAGAGGAGAGAAAGCATCTTCAACATTACATCCTACACTGGAACTGGATATTTATGGAACTCCCTTTGGAGTTCAGAGATAAGAGTTTGACACCACTAATTTGACCTCCACTCAGTAAAAAGGGGAGGGAAGAAACTGAATATTTTAGTCACTGGTTATGGTTTCAGCCATTAAACCAATATCTAAGTAGGGTGGCCAATCTCTTTCAGACTGCTGAACAGTGTCCACACTCTATGTCTAGAAAAAAGGCAATTTATATTCCCTTCAGGTTTCTAGTATCACACCACTCAACTTGCTGTTACTCATGTCCTTCCTTGAATCTATGCCTTCACTTCAATTTCAGCATTGACAAATTTCTGCTTTGTTTCAACTGATGTGATTCAGGGAGTGGGAAGGATGAATAGCTTTTATTTCACATTAAACTGGTGTTTCACAAAGGGATATGGCTGGATTCCATTTTCCATTATCTAGTTTGGCCATTATCTGACATTTCAGATAGAACTGATTCATTGAAATTACATTACTTCACTCAGTGGTTACTCACTGCCTTCAGTGGGAAATTGTTCAGATAATCCATTGGGGCATCATTTGAAAGGGCTGTTTAGAGTACACCTGCAAGTAAGGCAAGCAGTATTGGACCAGCAGAGATAATGGAACCAAGTGGGAGGAAAAGTTTAGTAGAAAAGGAGTGAAAAAGTAGTGATTTCTTTGGGAGGATTATCAAAAACACACTGCAGAATTCTTAAAACTAATCATACTAATCTTTTGATCCTTAGTGTTTTCCTTGTATCAGACAACTTGGAGGAATAAAAATGTATTTCAGATTCAGTTCTTTCTGATTAGTTCATATATCTGTATTCTACAGATCTCCCATAGATAAGTTAATCTTTTATTTATCTGATGAAGATGTTGTATGTATTATCTTATAACAGCCTTCTCTATCGCTGCAAAAGTGGAAGTTCTATCAGCACCAGCATTAGTCTATTTTTAAAAATGTAGCAGCAAAAATGTACTATGGGGTCAAACTTGATACACAACTTCTCAACCCAAGGACAATTATTTTTTCTTAATGATACTTTAGGATTTTTGAGAGTGACAAAATTAAACCAGGAAGAAACGGCATTGCAAAGAAGGCTCTCCTACCATAATGTAGAACATAACCACATAGCAAAGACATCTACAAATACCTAACATGAGAACCAGCAGAAAATGTTTAGAACATCTTCATGCCTACTCAGAACACGATGCTATTGAGCTGAACATAACTTTTAGTCTCTCTGTTTTCAAATTTTGAAAGAAAAATGAAATCAGAAGCCTATACTTATAAAAGCTTGTCTTTGATGGTCATGACCTACACAGGGACTTCCTAAGCTTTAGCAGTCTTTCTAAAAGACATACTTTTGCAGCAGCATTTTTCAGCCTCTTCAGATTAGGTTTAGGTTGTTTATATGTGGACTTGTTCTTATAATTACCATAAGAATTAAATACATATATCAGTTATGCTAATCACAAGTCTATACAATCTATTTTTAGTCTGGCTGAGATTTTCACGAAAAAAATGTTATGAAGTATATATCTAGAAATTGCTATTTGTCTCTTAATAACAGTAGATTGGGATTTGAAATCCTTTTAACAGCCCCCAGTTTGTCTTCCCACTTCATCACATCAAGCAAATGAGAGATGTTTCTGTAGGCTGACCAAAACAATGAGCATTGGAAAAACTGGCCAGCAGCATAAAGAAGAATCATAACTGTTCTTTTTTTGCCCCTAAAATCTCAGAAAAGTATAGTCATGTGTTGGGGAAAGATTAGCAGGCAACTCTCTATCCATTTGTAGTGAAAAAAAAAATGGAGAGACTAAAACTTCAGTTCTACAAAATTCCAAATTACTAAACTATGCTAATTACTGTTAATAACACTTAATCAGCTCTTAAAAAACATTTTCCTGCCCCAAAAGCAAAATCATGGTTTTCTAAGAAATAATTACACTGAGGTTTGGGATTAAAAACATTGAAACTGCACATTTATGAAGCAGAATAGATACTTCACCATGTGCTAGTAAATAGAGTGTGCTAGAATAATGGCACAAGGTGTTGTAAATGAAAAAAATGATTGCTGGCTTAATCAGTTTCCTCAGCTTCTCATTGAAGATCACTAGTAGGTGGCTCAAGGTGTGTGCACTGCAGATGTTACTACTACAACAGCACTGAGGAGTAAATTTTCTCCAAAGTAGTAGTTAGGTAGTAAGGTGGGCAGTTAAAGTAATTCTGGCTTCACTGAGCCTCGAGGCTGCTGGTGGTGAGGACCAGCAGCCTCTGGTTCTGGCTATGCCTGAAGGAGCTGATGGTGGCAAAGTGCTGTGGGATTTGTGCCACCACACCCAAGACATAGAGCTTTATTCTTCAACACCAAATGATGCCCAACATCTTTCATGAAGCTATACCTGCAGTGAAGAAGCTGCCCTCTAAGTAAGGAAGAGATGTTCTTTGGTGGGAGAGACTGGGGAGCAAAGAGATGATAAATCCTGACAAGAGGACTGGGGAACTGGGTGCTTTTGGGCTATGATTCTAGGATTTAGGATAAAGTAAGAAGGTCTTAGCAGAGTGGGGAGGGAACAAGGGATGCTGTACAATAGAAGAGTTTAAGTCTCCATGGTGAAAGATATCCCTAGCAAGGAATACCAATGTTGAGCATAGATAAAATTACCAAAACGTTTATCTCTCCTGTCTCTATTCCCATCCTTTGTTGTTGTTTTGGGGTTTTTTTTTTGAATGTCTTACATATGGAAGTCCTATTTTTAAAAGCTTAAATGGATAAATGTCCTGAGAAAAGGGATAAACTGATCCTTATGGTGTCATTTAACTTTCAAAGCCTTTTGATGGTATTTCAATTTACTATTTGAAATAGCAGGCTCTTACTAGCTTAGAGAGAAGATCAGGTTTGGACTAACTAAGGATAAGAATAAATGTTCATGATCACAACTCTGAGAAGAATTTTATGAGGATCACTGTTGGATTTTATACCGTTCAACACATTCAGAATTAGCCTGGAATAAAAACAGTGCTAGGTAGGTGAATCTTTGCACTGGACACAAAATTACTCAGAGGATTCAAAATAAAAGCTGAATGCAGAATGTTACTGAAGAGGCTCCCAATCTTATATGACAAAATGACAGATGAAATTAAATATGAAAATATGCAAAAGAATTCACATGGGGAAAACTATCAGTAAATAGACCTGCAGAGTGATGTATTCTGAATGAACTGCTACTGCTCAGAAAGGGAAATTTTGGAACTATCTCCCATGAGACTTTGGCTCACTGCTTAGCTGTGATTGCAAGGGCACATTGCATATTAGACGTTGTTAGAAAAAAATAAAACAGTAAGCTTAATCATGTCACTTTCCATCTTGAATTTTTCACAAATCTCTTACCATGCCATTCCAGGAAAAATATGGCAGAATCAGACTGGTCTACCTTCTTGATGCACCTCATCATTCATTTGTTGTGAACATTAAAAATGTCTCAATATTTGGGAAGTTTCTGCTTCTCTCATGCAGACAGAAATTAGTCCCTTCATCACTGCCTGGACTAGAGGAGGGGAAGCCATGCCACCTTGTCTCTCAGCTGTAGTAAAATTGGAATGCTTGTTTATGTTACAGAGTAATCAGAAAGTCTGAAGCAGAAAAAGCTTGAAGAGGAAAGTCCACACAGGTTTTGGGAAGTTGTATTAACAGCAAGAACAGATTTCCTCATTATGTATTGAGCTATCAGGGCTTCTAGCACTAAAGGTAAGCAGTGAGGTTTGTACTGCTTAGATGAATTGGTTGCTCTGCTGGTTAGGACAAAGGATAGTTGTGTAGAAGTCCTTTGTTTTTCAAAATATTTTTTGCTCTGGCCAAAGGCATCTGTTCTGCTTTCTTTGCCACCCTTTGCCACTCATTTAGTAGTGAGGTAATTTAACTGTCTTGCAGTCATAAATCTCTCTCTGAAGAATGCAAATGACTTGAGGCTGGCCACAGCAGTGACAGCATGCCTTTGAAATGACTTCAGCACAATGCAGCACTGAGATCCCGGTGGCCGCAGTCCTCTCAGCGAAAAGGGATCTCTCCTCCTCTTAGCACCAATGACCTCTCCCAAGCTCAGCACATTTCTCCTTCCTCTGAAGGCAAGAAGGGTACCATTCCTCCATAAATCTCTTCAAAGCCAAGAAGCAAGGCAATTTTTGTTGGGTACAAGGATTGCCCTACAATGAAATGTTAACATAAGCATATCTGTAATAGAAGCAATCTACATGAAAAGGACAGTATAATTCCTAGTTTTTTTGTTCCTTAAATTTAGTTTTGGCAGTCATATCATTTCTGATACTAAAGTCAAGTGAATTCCAGCCTATACAGTAAAGTGTCAGTAATAATTGCAAGTAATAATTGCCTTAAGAACTTCCAAAACTTAAGAAAAAAAACAACTCCAAACAATTACCAACATCAACAGTAACCAACCAACGAACAACCAAAGAACAACACCGGAAACTTTGAAGGACTTTAAAGATACAGAAAGTCAATGGTCAGCAGTAACTGTACAGAGAGAAGTGAACTGTCTAAAACGAAATAGTGACAGGCATGGTTCAGAGAAAACTTGAACCAAGAAACCCATACAGGTGAAATAATATAAAAGTATCCGTAAAAGAAGAATTCCAGATTACTCTTTCCGCTTGCCAATCTCAGGATAACATGGATAGTCTACTAATTGCTCCCATAACAAGCATGGTTCTTACAGGTAATTGACCATACTAAATAACTCCTTTGAAAAAGTTTCAAGGGGAAAACATAGAGTCAATCTGGAATATGTTTTTAGAATGACCAGGAAGTCAATCATCCAAGCATGACTCCTTTGTACATGAAGTTGAAGCGGTAACAACTCTTGTAATTTTATCTTAGGTTTCCTGATACATGATAGCTTTCTTAACCCTGAATTCCAGAAGTTATTATGAAAAAGCAACATTCATTAAACCCAGAAATGTTTGACATGGCTTATGAGAAAAGCAAGAAAGTAAGGCAAGAAAAGCAAGAAAAAAGGAAAATGACCTCTAAAAATAGAGGAAACATAAAAACAACAAAACCCTAACCCAAATCCATAACCTTTTGCTTGACAAAAGTCTCCTAGTTGAATTGATCATATTATTTTTGGTACATGGCTTTACATTTGAAGCTTTGGGGCTGGCAACTGTCCAAAAGAATAACATCTGAACAAAAAACAAGCTTACCTGATTGACTGGCAGAAACTTTTACTGGAACAGAACCAATTTGTGTAAAACTAATTCTTTATCTTGTACTGGATGCATGAATTGGGTGACAGAAAATGTATTACACATGTCAGAGTAATGCTTAGGGAAAAGCTACTGAATGAGCATCAGGTTTCCTAATAGCAGTTGGGCCAAAATTAATTTAAGTATCACCATCTCATGGCTGAAGTGATGCAAATCTCTCCATACTATTTGAATGCATAAACTACTGTTTACAATGTTTAAAATAAGTTGAATGAATAATATTCATCTTCGGTGAAAATTCTTGAAACCCATATAATCACTATAGAGGTGATTAAGGTTAACCAGGACCACTAACTACTACAATCCATCTATATTATATGCAATACATGACTTCTATTTTATAAGTATAAAAGAAGATTTACGTCCAAAGTGCCAACTTTAAATGTGAACAGGGCATGGTGATTTCACTGCAGAGAGCTCTTGCACTGGCCAGGGCAATATGAATACTATCTCAAGATGCTGTGCAAACAGATATGACTCTAGTTCAGCCCTTGGCTCTAGGATTCTGCCTCTTCCATCTCGTGATCAGATGTATTTTTTGGATAGCTTCTGGTTGATACACAAACTCCATTTAAATTTTTTTTACTGTGATTTCTAAATACAAAATAAGGTATTCATCAAAAATAATATATTCAGGGTGGGAAAACTTGTCCTTGACAATTACTGACTAGGCCTTTCAAACCTGTTTTTAGACAAATATTAAACATAATTGTTTATCCAATAAGAATACGAAAGAAGCGTGTAGTCACATGTATTGTGAAATGAAGGCATGGATTGGATTCAGGCCCCAACATGAAAGGTTTTTCTGTGTCATATATATGTTTTTATTTTGTATCAGATGTGTGTTTTAGCAGATGGAAATCAGAAATTAAAATGCCACAAGTTTGATGCAAAATCAATGGTTATGAACCATTGTACTCTATGGACTTGTAAAAAGTATAGACAATAACAATGAAGTGAAAAAATGTAAATGAAACTTTCTGTACAAATTTATCACTCTTGCTTTGAAAGTATAAGAACACAAAACAGCTAAATGGAATCTATTTTTTTTTTTCTAGAAGCCAATTCAGACAAGAAACATGGGATTTAGGTAATTTTATGTACCAATATTCACTAGCCACCACTCACTTTAAGAGGATGCTTATTAATATTGCCTGGGGTTTGTTTTGTTTTGTTTCTTTGTTTTCTTTTTGACCTTGCATTTTTTTTTTCATCTTAGTTTTGTTTTGTTCTTTTTCCTTTTAACAAGGCAGGCTTTGCATTGTTCAATATGCATGAAATACACTGGAAATTATGTGAAGAACAAACCATTGCACGTTCCTGAAATGCAAAAAATACTTCTCTTAAACTGCAAATAGCAAAGTGTGCAAGCTATGATTTACTTTGCATGTCAGTGATCAAGAATAAGTGAGCGTGGCATATGAGAAAAAAAATAAAATGAAGCAAAATAAAATCTCTGGAACACAAAGCATGTGCTATAGCTATGGAATTAAAAAGCATTTCCAATTTTGAGCCCTTTGTCATTTCGGAATATGCTGATATCTAATTACTTGCTGCAATCAGTCTTCCATTACATGAGTTAAGAGGATTGCAGATATCGGTGTAAATATTCTGCCTATACGGCCACAGGGACTGAGCTGCTTTCCTCTGGAGGGCCTGATGAAGGCTGAGCGATTCTTAGGATGCCTCCACTCTACTCAACGTGCTAATGGGAAACTAAAGGGTGCTAGCATCTCCTCGAAGGGGAAAAAGAAAAATTCAGTCATTCTTGGCAGTGCTCCAAGGCAGTCTCCTTTCAAATTAATCTGCACTATCATTCGGTCTTTCTAGGAATTAGGACTCACTGATTCCTGACATTTATATCATGAAGAAAAACATACGCTCTCCGCAAAAAGAAGGCAATTTTTTTGCAAAGGAATATTTAAAGCCAAACTCTGCACTTAGTTACAGTTTGGTAAGGTTAGTACAGATTAGTGTAGATAAATAATACGTGGAAAATGGCTCAGCTTGGTTAAAAAACATTGGCCTGATTTTCATTGCTTTGGAGTGATATTCAGCTGCAAGCAGCTAACGCTTCTGCAAAGGAACCTCCCAAGTCTCCACAGTATCCTTTATTTGGAGTTGTATTTTTCCTCATATCATACACATTTCCTCCAAGTTCTCATTTCCTTTGAAGTCTGTTATGTGGAAAAAATAAAGCTGCTTAATGAAATTTTTATTATGTCGGTGTGCTTTGCATGGTGAATTTGGGACTGAAAGGCAAATCTGATTTGTTGCTCTAGCAATCAGGTGTAAAGGCAGAACATTGCTGTGCCTTTGATCCCAGAGCATCAGCAGGCTTAAAGTGGCACAGTTGATCTTGCCCATAGAAAGACAGTTGTGATTTGAGGAGTTGGAGTGCAGCATTATCTGTACAGAAGGTACTGCACTGAGAGTGGCAGGTTGGAGAAAGAGAGAAAAGATAATACTTGAAAAGGATAGGGTGTGGAGTTGGATATTATTAGCTGGTTTTTGTTGTTGTTTTGAGGGGATTTTCTTTTTTTTAAATGAAGGGACCTTATGGGGCCTACAGGAAAGCTGGGGAGAGACTTTTTATAAGGGCATGTAGCAACAGTATGAGGGGGAATGGTTTTAAACTGGAAGAGGGTAAGTTTAGAGTAGATATTAGGACAAAATACTGTGAGGGTGGTGAGAACTGGAACAGGTTGCCCAGTGAGGTTGGGGATACCCTCTCCCTGATGGCGTTCAAGGCCAGGCTGGATGGGGCTTTGAGCAACCTGGCTTAGAGGGAGGTGTTCCTGTCAATAGCAGGGGGTTGGAACTAGATGATCTTAAAGGTCCCTCCTAACCCAAACCATTCCACGATTCCATGATTCTATTTTGAATTCAAGGTTTTGAGCAGTGCTGTAAAGTAATAATAATAACTAATAATATTTTAGTAATATTTAGTAACTAATAATATTTTAGTGTTATAGATTTCAAACTGAAATGAAAAGCAGCCACTTTAAGATGGAAGCAAACTTTAGTGAAGATGGATTTTCTTTGGATAGAACTTTTTGAATATGTAGGTGGTGTATCAAGTTGTTATGAGATTTGCAGTATTACACATTATTAACTTCCAATTCTTTGAATTCATTAAATCATGGAATCACAGAAAGGGACTGGAGTGTAGACTTGACTCCTCATGGATGTCTGTGACAACCCATCTCTAATCTGCAGGCTTCATAAATTTCCTCAGCAATCTGTGCTTTGCTACTGTGATAATGAGGAAAAAAATCCTAACGATATTCTTGATTATTTCTTGCTGCAGCTAGTCTATTATTAGCATGTTTGCTCATGGAAAGTCCCATATCCCCTTTTCTTTGTCGCAGAGTTCTCATAGCATCTCACTTCTCATGAACCTAACTAAAGCCATGATGGTGTAAGATGCTGGCAGTGGTAGTGCACTGCTACTGCTAGTGTGAAGATTCTTCACTTCTTCATCAGTTTTCTGTATCTTCTCCTCCCAAACAGCCCATCTTTTTTTCACAGGGCATAGGTTTCTAAGCTTGCTGTCTTCCTCTGGATCATCTCCAAGGAGGGGATATCCCCAAGTGCCACAGTCAAACTTTCAACACAGTATTCCAAGTGAGGAGTCTTCTGGAGACTTCTGTCCAAGCAGGATCTTGCTCTTCCTACAATGGCAATGCACCACTACCTTGGGTCTGTGAGCTGTTAAAAACTCTGCAATGTTTTTGCAGTTGCATGACTGCTACATAGCAACATGCTACTACACCTGTATTTGTGGAGCTGGGAACTTCT
Organism: Centrocercus urophasianus; assembly: GCF_019232065.1. NCBI lineage: Eukaryota > Metazoa > Chordata > Aves > Galliformes > Phasianidae > Centrocercus > Centrocercus urophasianus. Next base: position 13,033,110 of record NW_024884142.1, on the reverse strand, counting down.
GCATCAGCTCATGACCTTATCTTCAGATTTGCCTATGGTAACAGAGGAAACCGTATTAGTGCTAAAATAAGGTAACAATTTGAGCAGTACTTTAGCTACTATGGCAACCACTCTTAGCTTTAGCTGGGTGGATAGGAAGTGAGGTGCCCTGGGAACTCTGTAAGTCAGAGGCAGAAATGAGCTAAAGCCTTTCATGAGCAACAAGTCAGTAAAACAAGTTGACTGTTAAAGAGCCAAGCAATTCTTCCTCCTTTGGACTAATTTGCAACTTCATTATCACATCTACTTACATTACATAGATTAAGATAATTTTATATTATCCCACAAGACAGTAAAAAGAAGCTCCATTGCTGACTTTGCAGCTCTGCTCATATACTTATTCCCATCTGTAGATGCTATAAAGCCATAAAGTTACCTAAGTGAGGCAAGATTGTCTGTCCTAATAGCACTTAATTAAAGTAATCTTTAACTTTTTAAAAATCATCTTTCCTCTTACCCTTCCACTTGCATTCACTAAATAACAATACAGTAATTGACTACATATTTTTATAATTATGTTCTGTACATGTTATGTACCATAACTATATTGCATTGTTGCTTATTTTACCATTGTAACATATTTATAATATGAAATACAATTATTTTTATGTATTATCTGATAGAAAAATACATTTTGGTACACATTTCTTGAATTTTTACATCTTGAGTTACATGCAAATGATAACAGAAAGAGACAGAATAAAAGAACAAGGGTTAAACTTGTTCAGTGTTAAAAAATAAGTAAGAATATTTTTTAGAACTAAAAAACTGAGCTCAGAGTTCTGGGCAAGAGGAGGTTACTGGCTATTGTAAGAGAACAGGTACACATATGTCAGCATGACTGCTACAAGTGCCTGGGGGTCTTTTCATGTCACTCCCCAGGATTTTGCAGTGTTCACCAGGAAGTGCACCTTAGGTTTCTCTAGGAATTTCATTTTTCAAAGGTATGCAAACAAAAAACGTGGGTATTTTTTTTTCATAAACATTAACATAACTGTAATTTTTTTCTTGCTGAGATCAGGATTTCACTTCCCTGCTCTGGAGCTTTTCTTGGCTGCTCAAACTCAAAACTCAGATCTCAGCTCTGCTGGTAACACAGACTTGTCAAAATTGGTGCATCCCATCCCATAAGATCCCTATGCATGCCTTCCTCCATCCTCCTCAGTCCTTCAGAACCATCTCATCTTCCCAACCATTCATGCCCACGAAAATTGTTTTCTTTCCACTCTTCGCATCTGCATGCATATACTGAGCTTCTCCCTGAAGTTTTCTGACTCCACATCCATAAGATATGTGTTTTTTGTCCATGCACTCAGATAAGATTTTCAATCAGATTCCCGCCTACTGTATCTGTTACTGCAACAACCTCATCTCTGATCCACTGGCTCTTCCAATGCCTTTCTACTCAGACAAAAATTTATACCTAATTTTAATACTTTCAAAGCAAACACCAACTCAGTGTCTCCTGTGATGCCACCATCCCACCTTATCATGATTCTTTACGAGCACCCTCACATTTGTCCTCAGATGCTGCTCCTGTGATGCCTACTGAGCACTGTTCCAAGGCCAAGCAGTTGACAGCAATGTGCTGTTAGTGTTAATAAGCAGCTGCAGTGCTGACACATAAGGTGCTCAGTGGTGTCTCCTGGCCTGTTCACCTGCCCTTCTCCTCTCCTCTGGGAAGGGCTTGAAGCTCATTGGGTCAGACTGGCTTTTTGTCAAATCTTTGCAGAGCGTGGAACAGCTGAGTCTGGTTTTGTGACTTGGTTCTTAGGTACAAGTACAGTACAAATCATGAATAGTGTTATTACTAAGAGTGTGTGCCAAGGAGTGAGGGCCTGAGAGCTGTTGAGCAGGGTCATACCTTGCATATACTATTAAAGTGTTGATGTTTACAACAAATCCACAGCTATGTATGTTAGTAGCGTTGATTTCCTATGGTACAACAGATACCTGCTTCTTCCAGTGATTTGTTTTATTGCCTTTCCACTTGATACGGAAATAATATGAGAACTACATTAAATTGCTCTGATTTGATTCACCTAGATCCAGAGTTAACAGAAAAACTAAAGGCTTTACTTCAATTGTGCCAAATAAGCACAATAAGAGAACTGAAATACTGATGAAGGATGAAGAAGCAAAGTCTAAGTAGAGCTAAACTTGTGCCATCCCAGTATACTGAACAGAGCACTTAAGAATTCAAGATAGCATAACTTTGGGTACAATTTAATGCACCATACAGAAAGTTGCCAGATGTTCTGACCAAGAGAATAAATCCTCAGAATTGGGTGCTTTTCCTGTCCAAGGCAGTGCTATTTGTCTGGTGTTATTTGCAGCAGCAACCCCTGTCTGGACCTGCTGCTGGAGTATGTTTCTGCTTTACAGCCTCTGTTCTGCAAGCACAAACCACGTGTTGCCTTTCTTTCTCACTTCAGATGTAATACCTTTTCTCTTTCAGTTTCAAAGAGAACCACTTTCCCTCACTTTCAGCAGAGTCTTTTTTTCCTTGAGAGTGTTTTTACTGTTTGCAAGTATTTTTCATTTTTGTAAGGGAAAGGTACCATTTGAACTATAGGTTTCATGCTGTAAGATCACTCCTTTACGGGCTGCATTGGGAATCCAGGGAAATGCTGGACATCCCTCAGTACAGACTACACGCCTGTATCACACAGCTCACTGTATTGCAACGTAAAGGCAGACAAATGCAACCCGTCACAACTGAGTGACATGGTTCAGTGGGCATGGTGGTAATGGGACAACAGTTGGACTAGATGATCTCAGAGGTCTTTTTCAACCTTAGTGATTCTATGACAGAGAGTGGGGGCTCTGACAGTAGCAGAGGAGGAGCAGCATGCAAAGTGTGGGCAGGATGTGGGGGGAAAGCTATTCTGTAAAGGAAAAAAGAAAGATCACAGAATCACAGAACGGCCAGGGTTGGAAGGGACCTCAAGGATCATGAATCTCCAACACCCCTGCCACAGGCAGGGCCACCAACCTTCACATTTAATACTAGACCAGGCTGCCTAGGGCCCCATCCAATCTGGCCTTGAACATCTCTAGGGATGGGGCATCCACAACCTCTCTGGGCAGCCTGTTCCAGCACCTCACCATTCTCTCTATGAAGAATTTCCCCCTGACATCCAACCTCAATCTTCCCTCCCTCAACTTAAAAACATTTCCCCTTGTCCTGCTGTTATCTACCCCTTCAAAGAGTTGATCCCCTTCCTGTTTGTAGGCTCCCTTTAGGTATTGAAAGGCTGCTATGAGGTCACCCGGCAGCCTTCTTTTCTCCAGGCTGAACAAGCCCAGCTCCTTCAGCCTGTCCTCAGGGGAGGTGCTCCAGTCCCCTGATCACCCTCATGGCTCTCCTCTGGACCCTCTCCAACAGCTCCCTGTCATTCTTGTACTGGGAGCTCTAGACCTGGACACAGTACTCCAGATGGGGTCTCACAGGAGCAGAGGGGGACAATCACCTGCCTGTCCCTGCTGGCCACCCCTCTTCTGATGGAGCGCAGGATACCATTTGCTTTTTGATGATGTTCAGAGGAACTTGAGAGAGCACGACCATGCCCAAACAGCAGTTTTTCCTGCTGGGTGGGAAGCAGCAGGACTGAGCCCCCAGAAGATGTGAGGCAGTGGCATCCTGGCAGCCTGCAGCAGGCCTATCTGTCTCGTAATAACTTTCAGTTATTTCACTACTGAAACGCAAGGTGTGAGCACGTATTGAAATATGCAACCTATAACTTTCCAGCTGGTAAAAATACATCCTATCTTCAGAGTACAAGCGTGGCACAGAACGGCTCGGCCCGCGCTCAGCCAGCCGCGGTGTTCAGTGACACCTAGGGACTGCCATGGGGAGCTGCACGGAATGTGAAAATAAACTGCTTCTTGCCAAAATTGCGTGGCTAATGGATTTATTTCCTCTACAGCTAACACAGCTACAGGAAGGATTTGGCTCTGCACGTGCCTGCTGCCGGGCTGCAAATAACCCAGTGTCTGCATGTAGTGCATCCAGACAGCCACTACCACAGATGCCTCACTTTTATACAGAAATTACATTTCCATTGATTCCTGGAGTAATAATAATTACAATCTCACAATACAAACTATAGGTTAGAAATTGGGAAATCCTTTCTCTACAGACACTGCTGGTAGAAGATTGTAATGATTCATCATTCAATCTCATTCAGTCAGTGCTGATATCTTCTTAAAAAAAAATAATAATAATCAAACACTACATTGCTTTGAAGAGTAGCAGTCTGTTTCTGTTGACCAAACAAAGGTCAGTAACTCTCAGATCTAACCTTCAGCGATTTTGCAGTATGTCCATATCAAGTGTTTTTGTCTGATGCTGCTCATACTGACCCTGGTGTCAATGAACCAGCACCAGCTGAGTGGGCCCCTCACTGCAAGAAAGATATTGAGGCCCTGGAACGTGTTCAAAGGAGGGCAACAAAGCTGGTGAGGGGTCTGGAACACAGGCCATATGAGGAGAGGCTGAAGGAGCTGGGAATGTTCAGCCTGGAGAAGAGGAGGCTCAGGGGAGACCTCATTGCTCTCTATAACTTCCTGAAGGGAGGTTGTAGTGAGCTGGGGGTCAGCCTCTTTTCTCGTGTCATTAGTGATAGGACCAGGGGGAATGGCTTCAAGCTACGGCAGGGGAGATTCAGGCTGGACATGAGGAAGTATTACTTTTCAGAAAGGGTGGTCAGGCACTGGAATGGACTGCCCAGGGAGGTGGTGGAGTCACCGACCCTAGGGGTGTTCAAGGAAAGACTGGGTGTTGTGTTGAGGGACATGGTTTAGTAGGAGCTATTGGGAATAGGTGAACGGTTGGACTGGGTGATCTTTTAGGTCTTTTCCAACCTTGGTGATTCTATGATTCTATGATTCTATGATTCTAAGCACAGAGCAGAATAAAACTTCCAGCTGTTCCCCGCCAGCAGCTCTGGCTGCAGACTGATGAGGTTCCTTCAAAATCAACCTGTCTAAAAAGCTGGCTTGCAGTAACTGTAAACGTGCCCATACTCAGAGGCTGGTCCTGTTTCCTGCTTGTAAGGAGGAAGACAAGGTGGGGATTAAGTATCAGTAGAAGCTGAGGTGGCATGGTGGGACCTTGCACTGTCAAAGTAATTGCCCGCTGTATTGCCAGCATCTTTGATCCCTGGCAGTTATGCAAGAGCCTGCTCCTGCTAGGAAGTTTACAAGTTAATTAGAAAGGACAACAAGAGGCATAAAAGAACCTTACTATCTAAGTAATAGAGCTTGTATCTATCCCCTTTCCAAATTTATTGGTGAGTTCAGAGCATTTCAGAGATTGTCAGCTACTTTTGAAGAAGAGAAGGCTCTGGAGAGACCTGAGAGTGACTTTTCAGTATTTAAAGGGAGGCTATAAGAAAGAAGGGGAGAGAGTCTTTAGCAGGGTCTGTGGTGATAGCACAAGGGAAATGGCTTCAAGCTAAAAGAGGGGAGACTGCATAGACTGAATATAAGGGAAAAATTTTTTACAGTGAGGGGGAAGAAGCACTGTAACAGGTTGCCCAGAGGTGTGGTGGATACCCTTGCCTTTGAGACACCCAAGGTCAGGCTGGACGGGGCTCTGAGAACCCAGATCTAATTGTAGGTGTCCCTGTTCACTGTAGGGGAGTTGGGCCAGATGACCTTGAAAGGTCCCTTCTCAAAAGATTCAATGATTTTACTTCAGATATTGAAGAGTCTCCTCCAGAACACGATTTGAATGTTTGGATGCTTGGTGACCAGCTTTTCTTCTGACTATCCAAGGAACTCAGTTGAGATGCAGTGTAGCTCTGGCATCTCAGTCTACATGTACACACACAGAAGAAAAAAAAAAAGCATGAAATTTGCCGTATATCTCAGGAGTGGCAGTCAGAGGAACCAGCTTTGCTGCCGGCTCATTTTTTCAGGAAGAGATTCTGCGCTGGGGAGTGGTAGAGGCTGATGTGCTTGCTTCTTTATTTGTTTTATTTTTAAACTCACTCATGTTTTCTGAATGTTGCCTGTAATGCTATGCTGCTGGGAGGGAACAGAGTGCCTTTCATTCCATGAGATTTTCAGGTCCGTGATTATTTGCTGGTCTCCAGAGAGCATTTATTGCATGTGATTATGATATGAAATCCACTCGTGCTGCAAATATATTACTGATAAAATACTTGTGTTCCATTTTTAATTTCATATTATATTGGAGGTGTTCGAGGCCAGGTTTAATGAGGCCCCTGGGCAGTCTGATCTAGTGTGTAATTTAGTTGGTGGCAACCCTGCCCACTGCAGGGGGGCTGAAACTGGATGATCTTTAAGGTCCCTTGCAAACCAAGTCATGCTATGATCCTATGATATCACAAATCTTCACAGAGTTTCTCCAAATTCCAGTGTTCAGTTGCACTGTGGACCATTGTCTAAGAATGGCTGCACCATGCCTGGGCTCCCCACATCTCCCTGGTGAAGCCCTTCTACCCACTTGGCCTTGACCAGAGGCAACCAGGGCAGAAGGCACTCTCATCCTCCCACCTGCCCTCCCCATGTTTTTTGGTAGCCACTGGAGGTTCCAACTCTTCTGCCTTCCACCATCTGCTTCATACAGGCTTTTCTCATGCTAATTGCTAACCTTATTTGCTTATGAATAAGACAGATTATGTTTCTCCCTGGAGAAATTAAGTGCTACCAGTCTGAAGTTCCTTCAGAGAGAAACCTGTGCCCAGGCTCAACAGAAATAATTGCTTGTTCTTCCACATGATGACAAGGAGATGAGCAATCTCTCAGTCTGGCTGTATCTTCTGTTCCTGGATTAGAAGCTTTGAGCTCCCAAGCTCTGGAATAGATTCTGTCTCTCAGAGAATACAAATAATTGCTGTGAACATATAGTGCTATCACAGTTGTCATATATTTCTTGGTTGAGTTATCAGCAATAACTTATCTGTTATCCATGGTTTAGTGTTTTGGCACCTCTGGGGAACATCTATGAAGCACAGTGAATATAAATCATGTTGCATTCTGACAGTATCTAAAGATTTATGGAGAAGTTAAGAGAAAACAGAACCACTTAGTATGTGGAAAGGACAGGAAAATCTTTGATTTCAAAAAATGCTTAGACTGGTTTCTGTCTGGTAAAATAATGTGAGCATAATTTTAACTTCAGGTGCATGGAATAATGCCAGTATCCTGAAAAAATAAAGGAATGTTTAAAAGCAGATTCACTGAATCACCGTTGGTAGTAGGGAATAAATTTAATTTCCCAAGTCACGGTCAAACAAATAGCAAATGCTTTTGAAAATCCTGCCTGCAGTTCATGTTGTTTCAGAAATGTTAACAATTGTGACAGAGATTTTGTGTTCAATGAAATATTTTTGGTATCAGAACAGCATGAACTGCTAAAACACAGGATGCCTGATTACACCTATGAATCTCTTTGACACACAGAACCGAGAGCTATAATACCACATATTGGAGTTTTAGTCTGTCTTGTAAAGACACTCTGTATTTCTTCCTAGCTCCTGTAAATATACCCCTATCACAGTGATTCCCAGGGTATGGAAGTGAGTGATCTCAATCCTTATGAACTCTATTCAACCCACTTGAATCGTAGGTAAAATCTTCAGTTACAAATCAGATGGAAAATGCCACATGGCAGAAGTAGCCATTTCTGTTGCCCCAGGACAGGAGGGGCAGCTCCTGCCCTTGGCTGCCTGCTCAGCTAACAGCATCGGTCCTGTGACATCCTGCTCAGATGGCAGCACAAATCCCTGTCTTTAAAAAAAAATACGTTATCTTTACAGCATTGCTCCAGTAAGATGACACCTAGAATACCAGCTCGGTACACTTTGATGAATTAAAATTTGACTGCAAATGAAAATGTGATTATGATAAAACCTGGATAGTTTGAAACAATTTAAATTGCTTTGGATTGGACTAATGCTTAGTTTGAGCAAGAGTGTTATTTCAGAAGTATGCCAACATTTCCAATGATCCCTTTAGGCTGGCCATAAACTTTCACCAGCCCATATTTTAGAGGTCAGCCACTGAACCAAGTTATGAATTATGCACATAGACATAATTCTTAGGTTCTAAAATAGTGGCAAAGTAATTAGAATTTAAAGAAAGAAAAATGAAGAGGGCTTCATTATGAAGTTTTTAGGGAGAGTAAATCATAAGAAACAAATGTCTTAACTAGATGGTTATTACAGAAAAACATGATGAAAAAGGACAAGTGCAAAACTAAGCAAGGACAAAAATTGAGGAAAAATATCTGTATTAACAAGCTTAGGGAGTCTTGTGCTAACGAAGCTTTAATCAAAGAACTATTTTTTGTTTCTTTTAAAAGGTACTGAAGATAAGCAACAGAAGAACTAAGGATATGGTGCTGAATATGCATAGAAGTATGTGCATTCAAGTCCTGGGATAACAACTTCTCCAAATATCGTGAGAGCAGCACATTGGAGACAGAGGACAAGTGCTCCTCTGGAAAAAGGTGGTGATCGATTTTTTGCACATAATGTATCCTGCAGTCAGATTTTGAACATCAGTGACAAGAGGTGCAAAATCTTTCATTGCCTTAATGAGGCAGTCTTATGAATAAGATAAACATAAAACATCACTTTTTCTACTTCATGGCAGTTCTGTTTACAAGATTATTCCAATTTTCTCCCCACTATTTTACAGAATTTCATTTTTTTTTTTTTTTTTAAGAAGTGTATTGTAGGAGCTAATATTGTTAATTATATTTTCTTACAGTTTAGGTCTGTTTAACATATGTCATTAAAATAATGACGTTCAACAAAAAATATAACGGTCTTTGCTTTGTGGCACTTTGCAAATCTCTATGCAAGTGAAACAAGAAGATCTTGGAATAATTAACTCTTCTTGGGGTCTGAAGTAAAAGTAGCAAACAGTTAAGATAGGTCAAGAAAAGATAGAGAAAGGCTGAGAACACAATAATTGATCTGGGTTAAATTTAATTATTTTAATGAATTAAACAATTGGAAAGACAGAATGAAGAGTTGGAGATTTTCAAAGAAGAAAGCTGGTAATGACATTAGTCTCAGTGGAGTGACAGGAGAGAGACAAGAGTTTAACATTTGTGGAAGAGAGAACTTACAAGGAACAAGTCTTCTATAATCTGTAACACAGATAGAATTATGAATTTTAATTTCGAGTCACCTTTTGAAGGGGAACAGCACTGAGAACTCAGAGTCCCGTTGTCTGTCTGATGAAAAACATTCTCCTACGGGTAACCTGATTCTTATGTGCATTTGTGAAGGTGTGTTCACCGTGGTGCATTCGCTTCATCGAGTTTTGTCCTCATAGTGCCAGCCACAATTTGATAACCGGATGAACTGCGCTGTATTCAGAAAAGCACCAGTGAACAGTAGAGGGAGTTATCCAGCTCTGTTGGCAAGGAGTGCAGACTGTGATGACTGCAGTGATGTGTGCTGGTTTTAGCACTTTCAGATGTTGTTCGGCATATAAAAATCTGCCATCTTTTCCTACAGATCTTGCATTTCCTGTATCATCAGACTACTAGGGCTATAACAATACAAGGAAAAAAAGAAGATATTTAGTGTTGTATTTTGAAGATAAAACTGGAAACTTTCAATTCTTCTGCTTAGCAGAGGCACAATGAATTGATTCCATTTTTATTCAGACTTCTTCAGCCTTTGCCATAGTTGCGTGGAACTGTGGGAGCTTTCTGGCTTGCTTTTCAGCTTAAAATGCACTTGCAGACTTTCTCTCTGTGCACCATCATCATTGCTATCAAAAGAGGCAGCACAACTTGGGAGCTCACTCAAAGAGGCTGCCATACTGGTGGTCCTTAAAGCTCAGAAAGATGCTTTAGGTGTGATCCAGTGGGGAAAAACTGCTTATTGATCCTTTCTGACCTTCTGAGAACCCTCTTTGCTGTCTACATCAGAGTGGTGGTTTTGCTTACCAAATTACTTTCCTAAATTACTTATGCCTTTACTATGTGGATTTTTGAGTAAATTCCTTTAAACCGTGCTCTAAATTCATCCTGGACCATCAGCTGAACTAAAAAGAGATGGCTTTTGAGATGCCATGAGGCTGCTAGAGCTGCCCTCTAGAGGTGTCCATCTCCTTGTGTGGCCGTAGAGAGTACTTGGGTGCCTCAGCACAAGCCCAAGCAAAGCTGGATGGCTCTGGCTTAGCCTTAAAATTGGAGAGGGAGAAAGGATAGAAGTTGGGTATTTTCAAACTTCTTTTACAACAAAACCTTTCCTTTGGGACTCCTGATTACCTCTGTAGTTTGTGGCAAAAAGCATTGTTCTTCCACAATTAAAGTAATTAATTTCAGAGGCCCACAAATGTACAACAGACAGGCAAATATTTATCCTTCTTTCACCATCTTTCTAAAAGTTGGACTCCCTTCTGGAAAAAAAAAAAAAAACAGTGAGTAAGGAGGAAGGGATGAAATTTAAGTGTAAAGGGGATTCTTAAGGCTTTTTGTGGTTGCTGTAACTTGAATCTCTTCAGATTAAATAAAATAACTAGTAGGGCTGCAATTTGCCATTGAAACTGTTTGCATATCACCCTGAAAACTTGCAGCCTTTTCCCAGGCTGTGAATCAGATTGCGAAAGCGAATTGCGAATGTTCATGTAACTTGATGTTCTCCAAGCCAAATGCCAGCCGTGGCTCTGCCTGCCTCAGCTTGCTCTGCTGGAGGGGATATTCATAGCTCTGACCCCGGAGGGACTTGGACAGGAGATACACCCTGCAGCTGGGATATGGCAATCAGAGAACTTTAGGGCAGGAAATCCAGTGTTGATGCCTTTGCCTTCTGAAAGGAGAGAATGATTGGGAAATTCTGGAATACTAGGTTTTTCTCTGTGTCTTGCATTTCCCTAAACTTATGGAAATGATCCGAAAATGGCACAGCAGTGGCTTACCTTCTGGAATGGGGAGATCTGTGTCTTCTTGCCCAGAATCTCACACTCTGGGTAGGCATAAGCAGCACTTATGGTACCAGTGCTCTCAGGAGCTATTGGTTTAAGAATCCCAGAAATATGTGGGATTCAAGCACGTACTACAAGTTCTTATGCATGATCCTGATGCTTTGGTGCTTCTCTGTTGTCCCTGCCTTCTCCTGAATGTTACAAAGCTCCTTGTTCACATTCCTTATCCTAGGTGACAGGATGAACACAGGGACCCAGGCACAGCAAAATAACTGCACCATGCCTTAAGCTGAGATCATTTGAGTTAAAACTAAGTAAACAAACTAACTGAGGCTGCTAATATCTCATTGAAATGCTTATTTATTTACTGCATTCCAGTGGTGGGGCTTGTATGGTATCAAATCTACTTCTGTCAGGTGGAGGAAGAGAAGAAAACCCTTCCCATCTGCACTGAGAGCACTGAAGCCAGGTTTCTGCCTGGAACGAGGGCTGATGGGCTGATGTACAGATATCCAGAAATACAGGTTTGTAAAGGAGGAACAGTGTCTCAGTGCCATTCACACAAGTAGAGATTGCTACTTTGCCTTGGAAAGCAGAAAAATAAAAAAATCTAAGCCTTCTGGAGGAGATTCCTAATGAGTTTTTAGTCTGTTATCTTTAAAGCAGTTTTAAAAATGAACAGGAATGAGGGAGATCCTGTGTTACTAGGTACAAAGACTACCCCTCTTAAAGCTATTTTCATAGAACTGGTGGCAGAGTTTACATATCCTTACAGGTGTAACTATTCTTCTCTAAGTAGTCCTTGGATAACAATCTCATAAAATTTAATGATAGTAACTTAAGTTGAAAATCTAATTTATTTTTTTCTTTGTTGAGATGCTTCTGAAATGAAGTGGCTCACCAGTTTTCAATGGGAAGACTGTAGAGAAAACAGGAAGGGATCACATGATCCCAGAACAGTTAGAAAACTGGCACATGAAGCTGAAACTTTTAAATATATCCATCACATTGACTGTGGTAGCTTTTAACCAGGGAATAATAAACTAGTAATAAAATAATAAACTAACACACCATATTTTATGAAAGAAAAACATGAACCTGGCAGCAACCAACACATTTGTCAGCATTCATGATTTTAAAACAGTTCTGAAGAAAAACACAAGCAAAGAAGTGCAATAGTATTTACCAAATAAGGATTATACAAGACTTATTTGTCTGCTTTTGTGATAGCTATTTCTGGGGAAGGGTATGAAGCAGAGGGAGTCTATCTGGACTTGTCTAGAACACTTGTTGTAGCCTTTGATCATTTCCTACATGAAAACTAAACTGGGACTGAGAATATGAGGAAATGGAAAGCAATAATCAGAAGAAAATACCTAACAGGGAGAATGTGTTGCGTTTCTCAGAGAGGATATCTATGGAGCTGAAAAGGGCTTTTTGGCAGACTGGTCATGAGATAGGTCTGATTAAATATTTTTTATTGATGGTCTTGGCATGCAGAATAGGTACTTATGAACTTTGCTAATAAAGCAGAACACTGAGAAGCATTACAAGTGCTGTGGGAGCAGGGTCAAGATCTGGGTGATCCTTGAGATCCGATTTAAAGAAACAGGGAGAGAGTTAACAGCACAGAGTGGAAGCTGAAGCACTGAGGGTCTGTAAATTACTTTCAGAACTAATCTCTTTTAAGCAGTGAAAGGTCTCCACAAAGGAGGAAGGTCCACAAGTTTTGACGACAAGATAAAAAACAATTCAAAAAAATCCAAAGGCACATCTTTCTTGCCAAACTGTTCTCAGAAATGTGGTTAGCCTAAATAAGCTTGCTTTTCATGACACATCTACCAGCTCTTCTACTTTCCATTTGCAGCAGTGTATTTTTCTGTTTCTCAGCTTCTGAGCATTGTCTTGACAATGACTTGGAAGGAAATCGACAATGTGTGTAAGATAGCAGCAGAAATGAGTAAGCTGCCTACCTACCAGCTTTACCTTTTCCCTGTGGCAGGAGCATGCAAAAGGCAGAAGTGAAGGATTTTTTAGGAGGTAAAAGGCAGACATTTGTCAGAAAAGATAGCTTCTATGCAAGGTTTCAGACACACTTTCACTGATGTCCAAAAACCTCAGCATCCTCAGATAAAGGGTTACTGAAAGATAAGGGTGCCAATGAGCGTTGTTGGATCCCTCCAGCTTGCAGCTGGGCTTCAGCAGCAGCTTGGGCAGGGGAGGGGGAATGATTTTGCCACATTGTCCAGGTCTTGTGAAACAGCTCCTGTACCTCACTTGTGGGAAAACTCATTTTTTGGGGTACCCACAGGCAGTCAGGAGGCTTACGCTAATCAGTGCAGGTGCAGGGGATAAGGTCTGAGTAACTTATTGAAGAACGTGCCCAGGAGGAATCAACGGGACGTGTTTTCTTCTGGTAGGGAATTTTTTGAGGGCAACCTGCCAAGCATTTCAGCAGCTAATTATATCGGGAGTTTATTTTTTGAAGTGTTTATAAGTGATCCAAAAAGAGGGAGGTTTGATTCTTCCTCTTGACATGTGCCAAATATAATTGGAATGATCACACACTGGTCAATCTGTGAATAAATTGGATTTGCAATTTTGGCAATCACTTGGCTTTTGAAAGGCCCTCTGCCAATCAGGATGGTTTGTTTCATGCAATCCTGACAGTTTGTGCAGAGAAAAAGAATGGAAAAATAAGCTCTTTCTAACTAGTTAAATAAGATCTAGGATAAAATCTTACTCTTTTGAAGCTGATGGCAAAATTCCCATTGGCCACGATTTCACCCTAAATCTCTCAGCAGTGCCAAGCACCTACCAGTTCCTGGTAGATCTGAAGAAAAAAACTCTATGAAAAGTAACCTGCTGAAATTGTCTTTTCTCCTTGCAACCATTTCCATCCGTAAACACTACGTATGATTAAGTTGAAATTATTCCACCTGTAGAAAAAACATCATTTATAAAAATTAATGTGAGGGTAACCAGCACTTTCTTTAGGTCCATACTGTAATGGAAGGGAGAAGTCTAACATAAAGGCTGAAGACTTTTTTGGCCCCACCTTTAATGTCTTTGCATGAACAACACTCTCATCCATTTAGTAACCTAACTTTACCGCTTTGTCCCCCTGAAGGACTGGCACAAGTTCAGTAGTTTTTAGAAGCTTCTTTGCTTTTAATCCCTATGTAGACTTGATTTTTTTTTTTTCATCCATCTTGTTTTCAAAATCTGTGGTGTTACTTTTAAAAAAAATAAAAGAATGAATGGGAGATGGGTTACTATTTCTTGTTCTGAGCGCCATTTTGTTTCTTCTCTGTTCTCCCTGTTTCTTTTAAAAGTATTCCTCTCCGCCCTAATATGCAATTAGGGCTGAGAAAACCGCAAGACTAAGAAAGTCTTTTTCTTTATAAAACTCTTTTGTTTAGGCCCCAGTTCAATGAAGAAACTGAACTACATGTTAAAATAATTTGTTGAATTCCAGTATGACTTAAGCACTCATTAAATATACTTGTAACGAGAAATGGTACATGATATATATCTTTTACCTACAAGTAACCCAGACTGTGTTTTTGATTGACACTGTCAGTGTTCAGCAGTGTTCAGGTTCTCCTAATATCAAGTCAGTTCTTTTGACACTTGTTTAGCTTTTTCTCTCTGTGGCAGATGTTAGCTGTTAGAACTCATGACATAATCCAAAGACCAAGAGGTCATTGACTTGTAAACCCTTCTTATTGGCACCTATTTGCTTTTGTGAAAAAAAGCAACAGCTCAACAATTATTAGCCTTCTTAAAAATACAATTTATAAATGGTATGTTAAAAAATAAAGTAAAATTATACATGTTTGTTCAAAGAAAGTGAAAGGAATTTAAAACAAAATGCTCTGTCCGAAATGCAATCTATGAATGCTGTCATGAAGATGTAAAATTACTTTCTAATTCAAACTTTCCAATGACTGCAAGTTCTGTCAATATAACAGGGGATAAAAAATTCCCTTCAAAACTGTTTATTAACTCAACTGGCTAACAAGAAGCTCTATCTATCAAAAGATGAGTTAGCTATTGCTCTGCTGGCTGCCACTGATCACAAAGTTTAGATTGTTTGAGAACAAAAGTTCTACTGACATTAATCAACCCATCCGAATTCTGCATTTTTGAACAGCAGCCAAACTATACTCGATGGATACTCAAAGATTTGCTTCTTTTATGAAGACTTTATTCTTTTGCTACATTATTTCCTTTGTAAATTTTATTCCATAATGTGAAGCCCACATTGGGTTAATGACCAGGTAAATATCAAAATTTAAAAACACATTAAAATCTATGAAGTTCAGACTAACCTTACCATTTTGACATCACTACATCTGCCAAAAGAACTATCAGGCCATGCTTTGAAATGATTTGTGTCGACTTTCTATGGCTAAAAAATCACCTGTGATGTCAAGATTATTTGTGCTTCTCCTTCCAACAAATACCTGCTTATTGAGGAATGACTCTTCTAATCAGAGTTGTCTTTTGCTGCAGAACTATCTCATAAGAGAAGTGACATTAACAGTCTCTTTCTCTCTCATGCATTATGAGTTTAAAAGCCCCATTTTTTTGGATTCTGCAAGGAAGAAAGCTAGTGTATCAAAAGCAAGGGAAAAAATATTCCAAGACAATAAACATGAAGAAACCAGTTTTTTATTTAGTTCTGACAGAGCCTGGAAAACACACTCATTAAGGACAGATGCATGAAGGCCAAAAGGAGAACAGATTCATTTACATTTGTCCTGTCTGTTGCTTATGCTTTCTCACACCTGACCACTCTCTACTTGCTGTTTGTTCCATTTCCACCCTAGCCTCGCTCTAACCACAATTTGGGCACCCATTAATAATCTACAAAAGGGATAATTTTGCTATCAAAAATTACAAACACTCTCACTTAAGTGTCATTTTTCTTGAGAAAGCTTCCAAGCTGTAACTGGATTTCTGGCTTGACAGAACACTTCACAGATTTCTAGCAATACTTGCGCGGGGGCCTTGCTAACCTCTGAGTTGAACCAATTTTAGTATATATCCTTTTGGCTTTAAGGGAAAAGGATGGGGAGAAATAAGATAATGTTTAATATCACTAGGAACTCTACAGAACAACAGATTTATCTTCCAGTTTATCCTTAGTTTATGGGAGTAAGCGGACTGTTCAGTTCTTTCATTATCTTCCTCCTAAATAACACTCAAAATAAAATGTGGTTAACACACCAAATGCAAACATCAGAAAAAAGTAAATTTTGGTAGAAGCCTTCTGATACAATCCTTTTCACGCTCTCTGTTCTATGTTTGCTTCCCGAATTTATCCCTTCCTGTCTGGTCCAACTCCGTATTTTCTCACACATTCCAGCATTACCTGATAGTGACACAGCTGCTCCTTTTTACTGAAGCAGACTAATAACACTGTGTTAGCTACTTACAGACTTATTTATCTTCTCTATTTATCTGGATTCACAAGATCTTCTTCCAGTAGTGCCCTTTCCCTTTGTCCCACACAGTTCTGGACTCCTACCTGATGTGCATCAGGAAACTGGTATTCTGGGAAGTAGTGTCCTGATTGGCTTCTCATATTGCCCCAATGATATGAATGTAATTCAGAACATTTAAAGAATTAGAAAACAAAACAAAACAGAAGAGAATGGTAAACATGGGCACAACCTACACTCCTGACTTAACAGAACGCACAGTTGTTCTTGCTGACTTTAATGGTATCATTTCATCTGTGGTTTGCCTGGAGCTGTGATTATTCTAACTCTATGGGTGTTAACACATTAGCCAACAGCTCAGTAAATTAAATACCCTTCACCATAAACTCTTCAGATGCATTCAGTGAAGCAGCTCATTTACTAAAAGAAGAACATCATTAGGCATTCAGTATAAAGTTAACAAATTCCTTTGTTTGATTTCAAGAGCAATTGGATCAAACCTTTTCAGCATATGAAATATTCCAATCTAGTTTTCTCTTATCTTGCATTTCAGCATTTCATCATTTATTTCAAAGGACAACCATGGAAAGAGAGCAAAAATAAGTATTTTCTTTTTCTTTTTCTTTTTTTTTTTTTTTTTTTTGTGATGAGAAGTCCCTATCTAGGGTGCACATACATGTGCTGCAGCCACTTTCACAGATGTTTCAGGTTAGATCTCTCTAGAACCAAAGATAGGATACTTTCATGTAGCATGTGTGCAAAATTGCTCCCTCTAGCTAAGAGCTAGCACCCAAACTTGGCCAACTATAAGGTGTGTTTGCTCAACTTGGTGCCCTGTTGTCCTTAGACCCAGTAGGCACTAAACTCTGGTCATTTTTAGAGTATCCATGACATATTTTCACAGCTCCTGTCATCTTTCACATAAGCCAGGTAATGACTTTCCAAAGAAAATCATCACATACATGGCACAGCTTTGCACAGGACTTCATTCTACTAGAGGGAAGAGCTCCTGCCTTCACTACTCTTCCCCCACCATGTTCCCACAGTTCTCATGCTTATTTTAAACTTTTTTCCCCTCTTTCCCATGTCCTTGTTTCTTTTTGGTAATATTCATTTAATTATAAAAAAAATATAAAGGGGCCAAAGGGTTGCTTTTTAGAATAATGAATGCCTAGGACAGCTGGGGTTTACTCAAGATAGCAAATCTTCTCAAGGATACGGCTCCAACTAGTCTGTGGGTGCAGAGTAACATTACATCTTTTGCAACTTTGACATTAACTTCCTTTGAAATTGTGGTCTACAAGTATGTGCTCTGCAGCAGTATGGGAGGTTTTCCTGCTCCACATTCAGTATGTCCTTGCAGTTTTTAACATCAGTGTTGAAGTTATTTCCAGAAGCTGACTGCAGAGGAAAGCTTAAAAGATACAAATTTATTTTCACTTTTGACAACACCACTGAGACCACAGGGAACTCACGTGTTACTGTGCTGTGCATTAAGTAAGTTGCTAGCCCAGAGCCACCTGTGAAATCACTGCACACGAGCAGTAAGTCAACCATTACTGCCAACTTACTAATACAAGGAATGTAACAAGTGTTGCAGAAATAGATTTCTATCAGTCAGAAGAGCTTAAACTCAATTTCTTTCATGGATTAGTCTTTGAATTCTTTGAAACACAGCAAGTTCCTCACACTGTGGGGAAGAGTAAGGAGCGAGGCTGGCTCAAGCAAGGGCTTGTCTCCAACATGTGGCTGATTCATGAATCAGACAGATTCTCAGCTTTGGTCTCTCTGCCCAATGCTTTGCCATTTTCTCAGCCCTTGCTTTCTGGTTCTCATTCACTTCCGTTTGTGTAAAAGGTGCGATCAGAAAATAAAGAGATTACACTTCATCTCCTGCCACTCCCTCTGGTGTGAGTGCTGAATGTAAAACCTGAATTGAGTAGTACAGAAAGACAGGTTGCCAATCTCTGAGAACAAACATACCATTTGCTCAGAGAAGATACCAGGTTAACAGGGGCTACTCACATTTTTACGCTGATATCACTATATCTCTTTGTTCTCAAAAGGAGAGTTTTTCTGTTCCAGCTCATTCTTTGGCTTTCTTGCTGAATACAGTAACCTGGAAGTTTGTTTAATTTATGAATATATACAACCCTTTTTATGATTGCAGGCAACTTACATTTTTCAGTTCTGTTTTGAACTCACGGGGTAACACCAGTGAAACGGGAAGTATCTGATGAATGCTTGTTCTGTTCTTCTAAATTTTACCATTTTGTCTGTTCTCCCCCATTTCTCTTCAAGCACCTTTTTTTCTTTCTTCCCCCACATTGCAATCAATGCTGAAAAACCTATAAGACTAGGAAAGCCTACTTTTTTATATAAAACTACTTTGTTTAGGTCTTATAATTCCTAGAAGGAATTACCCAGGCACTCAAATTAAAGTCAGGCCCACATCATATCTGCACCCTGAGTTTTATCTGGCAGTGTTCAAGTATTTTGAAAGTCATGGGAAATGAACAGACCTTGAAAAAGTATGGATATCCCGAATGTTGATATCATTGCTGTAAACTTTTTCATTGCTCTGGTATTTGGAGTACTCAACACTGTTTAATTTGGGCTATTAACATTCCAAATGAAAGTAGCAAGAACTCCACCATGAGTTTATCTTTCTCTGAGTAATCTTAACATGCACCTAAGTCTCTGGTTAAGTTTCCAAGAACCCCTTGTCATGGTTATATTTCACAAGCACATTATCTACCCTGTCTGCTTTAGCCATTTTACTTACACTGCCTAAGTGGCCCCCCTGGAAGCACCTACCTCTCTCCAGTGACTATGTAGGGAGTTTGGTCTTATAATTTTTCTTTTTTACATCAGAGGAAAATATTAGATCTTAGAGCAGAGAAAAACAAATTATGCCAATACGTCCAACAGCATCAAGTTAGAGTTTTGATCATTTAAATCTTATTCATGCAAGTAAATCATGGTTGTGGAGTGGAAAAGAAGAAAAGCTGCGTTATTAAAGATCACGGGACCAGGGCTTCAGAGTATCTATGGCTTTGAATTCCCATGCTCAAGCCCTTCCCTCTGTTGCTATACTTCAGCCAATTTCTGAGCAATATTTTCAGCATAACGAAATCCTGAACTTCAAAGCAGGCTCCTTCTTTTTCTTTTTAAACAGATGTAGCGAAAGCACAGTTACAAAAATAAACATCAACTAATAATGTAATGATGGGAAGGGCAAGATGCTGTATAGTTTGAAGAGGTTCAGTTGAGCATTCTCTCTTTGCTACAAACTGCATGTAAATACACACACACATGGAGGCATTAATAAAAACTGCTACAGAGTTTTATACAGAATGTACCCTTAGCTATCCAGTACCTCCACTTTATTGCCTGCTTACGCAGTATATGCAGTAAAGCCTCCTGACAATAATTTAATAATTCAATTAATACTTATAATAAAGATACCACAGAACAGGATTTGAAAGAGTCTTCCTTCTTAGCAACAACAGTTTCAGCCAACTTCAGCCGATTTTCTTTAACATTCAAGCCTGACACATCAGAACAGTAGAGTATAGGGAAAGTGCATTTTCTTGACTATAAGCAATTACCAGGCTGCTATTATTGAAATACTAGGATGACAGAACTACTTCATAGGTGAGAAGTTAAGCTGTAAAATGCTGCTGAATAGTAGAAGTCTCAAGGAGCTCAACCACATGATATGCATTTGAAGAATGTTTTACTTCAATTTATTTTAATTATCTTTCAACCTTTTTTCCCACACTTAAAAAAACCCACATAAAAAAAAAATAAAAATCAAATCTCTTTCTATTTTAAAGAGTTTAAAAAACGGGCAATTCCTGTAAAAGGGAGCATTTCATGGAAAGTTCCATTCTGCTGAAAAATTTCGTTTTGTCAAAACCAAAACCAACAGATGTTATTCAAAGAATCAGAAAAGAACACACACTAAGAAATGAGAAAATTGCCCTTTCAGGATCCAGGAGTTGGGATGCTGGCCTCCATATACTTCTTAATACTTGTGCCAAGGCACATCCCTTGCTATCATTGTTTCAGTTATTTAGGTCTGCCCATGGTATGCACATAGCTGTAAGTGTGGGAGAGGGCTCAAGTGAAAATATGATGCAAGGAAAAAATACCTGCAAATGGCTAATGTAAGTGTGTACAACATGTGATATTTGTAATACTTAATCTGATAGAACTGAAATTCACAAGGTGGAAAAAGTAGATATGAATAAACATTAACACACACACCTTCCCCACATAAGTAGAGGAATTCCAAAAGCATTTCACTAACATACATCCACTTGTTTCACAAAGCATAGACACCCTTGCAGTCCTCTACTGTCTACTGCAGTGTGTGGAACGTATCACTTGAGGTCACCTTGTTCCAGAGCAACATCTTGCAATAGATGCTTTGTAGTTAACTTTCTGGATGCTGGAGAGGATATTGAAAGAGAGGAGAAAAGGAAAGAGAAAACATGCAGCCAGGCACTCTGACAAGCACAACGACAATACTACACCAAATATACAGAACATGTAAGCAGAGGATAAAGAGAGATGAATAAAGATTTCATGTCTTTTTAACCTTTCTCTAAATCAGCAAGAGACTCTGAAGAAAAGTAATTCTGAATCACTGGTCATAGGTCCTTGGATGAAGAGGTATTTTCTGCAGTGTCAAACTGAGCTTTGTTTATCTTGTCTTTCCATCTGGAAATAAAGTGCAACCATGGGCACAGTTTAAGATTAAAGAAACTGTGATGATATTCTCAGTTACAGAAGGATGAGAGAGCAGGCTTACTCTGGAGCATCGACAAATGCTTCCCACTATTTTCATTTATCTCACTGAAATGCACATTCTTTCTTTAGGCTTTCAGGTTTCAGGTCACGCTCCAGAGGAAGAATTCCCTTTTCCTTCCTCATTCAAACAATGACTAAGGGACGTAATACTATTTCAGAGCCAAGGCACCAGGAAGAATTCATCACATAATTAATGCTTTTTTTTGGTAATAATTGTCTTTCACTGCACCATGTAAATAGGCATAAATACAGATCAAAAAGAATTACTCTTTAATGGAATCTGCAATCTATATTCAGTTCTTTAGGCACAAGGAAAATACCTGTATAGGAAGAACACATCTTTGCAGTTCACTAGAGTACAGGACAATTGCAGAAGAGAGATACAGACAAGTAAAAATCCATTTCCAGAAGGAAATCTGAAAGGTGCCTTGAGGAGAACCTGAACATTTTATTTCCCTCCAGAAAATCAATTGGAAGTCTTTATCTAATATAAACTTTGATGGCAGTGGTCCTGTAGATTTTACAGGATATTGTAGAGGAGTTGGACTAGATGACCTTTCATTATAATCCAGCAAGGAACTCTGTCTCTGATGGAGGTGCATGACTTTCTTTAAGAACAACAGCCCGGGCTTTACTAGGGAAGAATGAGTCTCTATCTGTGTGACAGAAATCCTATTTGACAGCCCTGTTTATGCTACAGAAAATAATGACTGCTGACAGTCTCAAAGACCACCCAGTGGGCTATTTACATTTGAAACATTTGAAATCAACTCTGTTTAGATAATGTTTCAGTTTTGCATCTGGCTTGCCTGCACGTGTTGCTTGCATACTGTATTAAAGTTAGTACATCTCACTGGAACTGTAATCAATAATGTCCAAGTTTCATACTGTCAGCCAGGTTCCATTAATGCAAAACTGCTGAGTTTCATGTTATACATTTTGTTCATTTGGTTTTAAAAGCCCAATTGTTAACAGAAACCTCTTCATGTTTAAAAAACTGGCTTTTTAAAAATGTAAGTGAATGCTATTTAGGCTTTTTATTCCAGCATCACCCTCAAGAGAGGAATATAAATATAGTTTTTAATACTATAAGATGTAAAAGAAAGAAATTCCAGGCTGAGTTCCTCAGTCTTGGTATGTCCACTGTTGTTAGGTATTAAATTAAGAGCCCTAGACTAAGATGGTCCATATAGCAACTTATGATTTGAATAATTTTAAGAAAAAACATCTTTTCATGAGATCTGTATTTTCTTCAGTTCAGGCAGTTCTCTTTTCAGCTTAGTATCTTCTACCTCTTTGTTTTGCCAACTGATTTTTGATATTTATATATATAATATATACATTATATATATTTTGATATTTCTGATATTTCTGAACTGATCGAAAGGATAACCCAAATGGTGCCTTTTAATCCAAAAGAAAGGTTTGGACACAATGGTCCCTATGGAGAGTCATCAGTTGGATACATACATTTTTATCTGGCACTTATGTTAGTACCAAAAAAGGCAAAGATGAAATAAGATATCTTGGATTTGTCAAAACTAGCAACAAATACTAATATCTCATGTTAATTCCTGTATTTGATGTAGATATGAACTGATGTTGCTTTTAATCACATCTTTCTTAGATTTTCCATTCTTAATTCTTAGTGGCAGTGATCCACAGTTTCAGTTCATCTTCCAGTTTGGAAACTCTCACTAATAGGATTTGAAATTTTGTCTTCTTGCTCAATTTAGTAGGTCATGGAGAAAAAAACATACTACTGAAATGCAAGATGAGAACATTCATGCATAGAGATCATTTGGAAGACTTGCGAGAAAATGATATAAGGATGATAGTTTCAAGGAACAAGTCAGTCTTCTCTACTGCAGGCTCCAGAATTCACTTTAGAAGGCTTTTCATGTAACTTCTCTTTCTTGACTGATTGCTTTGGAAAAACAGAGACCTGTCTAGGAAGCATTCCTAAGCCTACAGGAAAGTAGGTGGCACAAACCTAGGTCTATTTTCCAAAATAAAAATACTCTCTAGCTGATCTGTTGGTTGGTGCTGAATACTCTTCCTCTACACATTCATTTTTAATATTTATCAGCAGTGTGGCAATGGATGCTTTTCCACAGAAGCATTTTCCCTGGAAATTTATTGCCTTACTACAAGAGCAAAATTCTTGACATCATGATAGACTTTTACTCAAGTCAAGATAATGTTACAAACACTGAGAGGACATAACAAAGGAAAAGCTTTAAGGTTTTATGTTTTATTTAGAAAATTATTTTAACATTATCTAAAGAGCAATTGTGACTAGATGTCTTCAAAAAGAGAAGTCTGTCTCCTTCAGCTGTCTCATTCATGACCATACATCAAGCTGCCTACAGAGGAAGAGATGCTGGACATCACAGAGAAATCTGCAAAGGTCAGGACCGCTTCAGAACTTGGAACATGGGCTCAGAACATGTGAGATGTTTGAGACAGCTTTTCAAATGACAACATTAACTAAACAGAAGAAGACATAGATGATAACATAGATGAAAATAATTAGCATGGACTGATGCAAAATAGGTCTGCTTTCTTCTAATGTGAGTTAATGGAAAGGTAAATTAAGACACAGGCTTGTGTGCATGATGGAAATGGAGAAAATATTGTTTGGATGGTACTCAGAAGCATATAAATACATCAATAATATCTGTACTACACTGTAATTTGTGTAGCAGCCTAGCTCCCAGCAAAGTCAGCAAAGTAACAGAGATTTTCAGAGAATGCAGCACTGTTTAACGTTTAAAGACTAGTTCAAGCTATCAGAAGAATCCTAATGATTTCAAATCAGCTGGCACATGCCCAAGTATTTTCAGCACTACCACAAGGGGACAAAGGTTTAGCCTGAAAAGCATGTAATCAGATATGCAAAAAGATACTGTAAGTACAATTTTAGGCTGAGAAATCTTAAAACAGATTGTCTTGGTTCACACTGTAAGAATCTAATGATTGACAAAAAAACCAACCTGGAATAAACAACAGGTGTTCCAAATTTCTGGCTAAGCTGTGCCCTAAGTTTTGACATCAAATATGGAAGAAGAAAATTGGGAACATGAAAGTACAAGAGTCGCATTAAAGTAAATACCAAGCTCAGAGGAAGTAATAGCCTGAGACAGGTTTCAAAAGGTAATGGGACAGAACGAGTTTCCAGAAAAAAGGACCACCACAGAATATAAACCTCAAATTAAAAACAGCATTTTAACAGCCATAGTCTCTGTTTAAGAAAAGTTGATTTTGCCCCAAAATATCTGTATTAAATAAAATCTTAAGGAATAGCATCTACTGAAAAGATTTGATAATTAATTCATTAAAGATGTCCTGAAACAGCTGGAACTGTCAATTTGTGACAATAACTTTGCATCCAGGTGCTTTATTTCTCTCCCTCAACACCATCATCTGAATTTATTAGGAGAGATAACATGTTAAATAGAAAAAAAAAAAGTATAAAATGATATAAAACTCTCAGGGAAAATTGACCAGTATTTTCATTTGGAAAATAAAATAAAAATGACCAAAGGCATAAAAATATTTGCAAATATTGTGAAATCAGTATGTTCAGAAACTCAGAATTCGAATCATGTTTGTTATAGGAGCCTATGCCTGATGTTACAGAACAACATTCATTTTCAAGAATGATGTGAGAATGCAGGCTGCCAAAGCCAGCTATCTATGTCTTTCTTTCTTTTCTCATCCTCCTCCCCACCTGATTAACTCTTTAGCTTTACTCAAACATTTAGAGGCAAGTCATGGGAAGGTTAGGCTTAATTCCTGGTTCTTCAGGCAGGTAGATCTTCCATGTTGTAGATAGCTGTGTTTATCTCATCCAGACAGTGCCTGGCACTCTTTCTCAAGCTCTTACAGATTTTTGCATAAGACAAATTCTCAAGATGAAGGCTAGAAAGTCTGCAAAGAGAATTTGGCTTTTCCATAAGGTTAAATGGAAGGTGAATTTTGCCAAGGTTCAAAAATCATTGACAAGAAATCAAAGTCAGTAGGTTTTTATAAGGCAGATTCCAAGACTCATCTTAGTGAGGCAGATGGCAGAACTCCTCTGAAGTTTACAGCTACAGAAATTATTATTTCTACTGTTAAAAATAAAACTTAGTGAAAGAATTACAGTAAGGATTGCAGATATAAAAGAACACTTGGATATGAATTCAGCATTAAAGTTAGCATGCACTAGTTCATACACTTCTGACATTTAGGCAAGTATTTGCACTTAATTTTGGGTGAAATGAACTAAAACCCTTTCCGAAGACTGCAGCTTGCTATTTATTTTCTTACATTTCTTATGGCATGGGAAAAACCCAAGAATTTTAATTTGCAATATTTCTAACTCAATTGAGAGCAAGAACCAATTAAAAACTCGCAAATGGTTTCCCATGAACTTTTGGACTGAAGTGTTGGATAAATTTAGATTACTGAAAAAAAAAAAGACTTCAAATTGTTCTGACCAAGTTTTTTAGAAATGGATGCTTTGTCTCTATCCAGAAAACACTGAAGAAAATTCTATAGTTCTACATTTCAGAAGTTCTGTGGATCTACATATCTGCAACAAATCAACATAGGAAGATATACTTCAGTTCCCTTTAGATCAGACAATCCTGTTACAGGTTTACTGCTGAGGCTACATACATCTTTTTTTTTCCTCCTCCTTATGATTAGATAGACATAAGCTGTTTATGGAATTGGTAGAAATGTACGCAATATGGTTTTAAGACTGTAAAGTTTGATATAATTGGTGAAAATCTGGTTTCAGAATTTGTATAAGCAAGGTTAGAGCTACTGTGAAATTTACAGAGCTTTTAAAAGATAAAGTAAGTCGTTTTTCAAGATGTTAGTACTCAATACTGATGATTTTCTTCAGGATTCCTGATGGTAAGAATACCTGCCATCTGACCCCCACAACATTAAGGGAAATAGAAGAGAAAATCACTGAGGATGACTGATTCAGTTGGACTGATTGTCTGGAACATGGAAGGTACCTGTATTACAGAGAAATTTCTGCTGTCTGATTAACAGTGCTTGAGCAATAAGAGTCACTGCTTTACACGTTACAAGATGATGAACTGGACCTGCTCAACACCACAGCAGATACACCGCCATAATCTCTGCACTCATTATGAAGTATCCCCTACTGTAGAAAACCTGCTGCAGAAAACCTGCTATATACCAACTTGTCCATTATAGATGTCTTAGTTTAGAAAATGACGCAAGACTGCTTTTTACTGTAAAGCCTGTAACTATAAGCACTTTTGGCATTAAATTGTAGCCCACTGACACAGGCTGATCTAGTTTATGTCAAAGGCGTATAGAATCAGGCCATACAGTTTCGTACTGCTTCGAGTTTTCTTTTTGACAACAAATATAATTCCTTCCATTAGGCTAATCACTGAGTATTCTCTCCTATATTGTATTTATAGGAACAAAAAAAAAATTTTGAAGTATAAGAGACACTCCTCATTTAATATTTTCCTTTCACATTGGATTTAGTAATTAATTAGTGCAATACTCCAGAGTCTACAGACTATCACAAGCATTTAGATTGCACAATCCTCATTTTTCCTGAAGCAGTCAGTCCAGGAAACTGAATTTACATAAACAACAATAAGATTTTATATCTAAAATATACACATAAAATCTTTTTATGTGCAAGTTCATAAATTCTGAGTTTCATGGAAGCAGACACTTGAGCTAACAAACTGTAACAATCCTATACAAAGGCAACTATGCTGGCTGAAAAAACAGCTAGCATTCTACAATAACTACTGAAATACTACAGCACAATTCTGCTACTGGATGCTTCAGCTTATACTGGATAACTGAAGTGTGATTTTTTCCATATGGAATATCTAGCTCTGGGGCCTGTACTCAGAACTTGAAATCTGAGAGCTACAGTGCTACATACATTGCTATTACATATATTCTACAAAAATATCTTCTTACCAATAATTTATTCATAATTTACCCCACCTTACTGCTTCCTTAAAGATAACAAGATCAAATATCAAATATAAAAAAACCAAACAACCTTAAATGAGAAGAAGCAGGAAGAATTATATAAGATCATTTGTGAGCCAAAAGGGTGTTCTTTGTTGCATTTCCCATCTGCAAAACAAATTCCTATAGGAATCAATGGACATCATAAGACTGTATCTTTTTCTGGCAGGTACTATTCATGCATTTTATTTAACAAACTTCTAGAAGTGCTTAAATTCTTCAAAGATGAGGGCAATATAGGAGAAGTTATTAGAGAAGTTGAACTGCTTAGTTGATACTGAGCTGTTTGAAAGTAAGATAATTGCATGTTTAACAATGACAAACACTGGGGACTACAGATGAAGTAGTTACTAAGAAAAACTGCAATGCTGGAAGTACTTTTAATACCAAGTAAAGGTAAATTCCTATGCCATACCTGCAAAAAGTATCTGCATGTTTAGCAAAAGTGAAAAATTACAACTCAGATAACTCGATGCAGATTTCAGAATATTTATTACAGAAAAAGACATATCTAGTTTTAAAATGTTTGTAACTTTTCCCTCATTTGAAAAATAAAAGTATACAGCATGACAGAATTGAAACTAGAAACAAATGGGAGTACTTTTCATAGAGCAACATGACTCAAAAGTGAAACTTCACCATAAATTGACCATCACCTAATATTTACTTAAGAATTAAGCTTAAGGGAAAGCTAACGCCATTAAATGTATTTCAATGTTACGCTGGAATGGTCTTGACCAAGAACCTCATATAGCTAAAATGTGAAAAGTTAAAATACATGTTTCAGTGTAAATTTATTGTTGCTTCAACATTTTCTCTATCGATTTAGTCATTACTTATGGCAACATAATTGGCTGGAAAGATGCCAGTTTGTCCTCCTATTCTTCCTTCCCACCAATCAAACTGTGAGCCTGTTTTGGTTGTGACTATGATTTTGTCTCCAGCTTTGAAAGTCAAGTCACCTGGCTGTTGTCCTTCAAATGAATAAAGTGCTGTTACTTCTACTGGATGGCTTGTGGAGTTACCTGCAGTGAAAGAAACCAAATCAAACAAAAATTACTAAATTGCATGGACAGTAAATCCTTGAATAAAATACTCATAAAAGGCAGTACAAAACAGTAACAAAGATATCAGAATAATTTATCTAAAATGTATAATATAATTTATCTAAAATGCATAAACTGCAAGTGCAAAAAAAAGGGTTACCCCTTTTCCTAGTAAGGGAAAATTGGATTCCAGCCTATCAGCACAACTTTGTCCATAAAATAGCACTATGCACTAAATAAAGATCAGCAGTTTTCTCTGTATGATTCATACAGAGAAAAGAGAGATTGGGAACAAAAGTGTTGTGTTGGAGAAAGTTCAAACAATTCCTGAAACAAGTTTAGGTTTTTGTTTAGTTTTAGTATGTGTTCCCTGTGACAGTTTCTTGGCAAAAAGTGCAAACTTAAAGCAGGGATTTTAATTTTTTAATCAATATTCAGGATACAGAATAGTAAAATTCAAAATATTCACAGCACATCTCTTCTCCTTCCACTGGGTTTACAGTATTTAGGATTTTAATATAACTAGCATGTTGTAAAAAACCCACAAAATATGCTAGCAGAAATGGATTATTGCTTGATATCCTGGAAGTGACTTGGCTTGCACAGGGGTATTTTAGACCAGTTATACAAATGGTTTTTATTGTCCTGTAACTCCTTCAGTTCTTGGTGCTGGAATCATGCCATCAAACTTCCGATCTAGTTTGGAAGTCATCTATCATCTATCCACTCTCCATTCATTTTAAAATTTTTAGGCAATTTCTCAACATTTCATACTATTGAACCTGTAGTATAAGTGAACATCTTCAATTTGGTAATAATTGTTTACTCTCAATTCCTTTAACTGCATGAACTGTAGGAGGCAGTCACATTGGTTTAATATTGACTTACTTTAGCCCCTGGTCTTATCATATCCCAAAGTGAAAATAAGTACCCTAGGGGTGCAATGGAAAACTAGTTAAGAGGAAATAATGAAGACCTCTACACAGCTATGTGGAAATAATTCAGGACACAATGTTTATATTTTACACGGACATGGTGGCTGCATAAATGGTCAAACGTGCAAAATTAAAGGTATTCAGCATTAGCTGCAGCTGCAAGTAATGTTTGTGGGCTAAACTCTGCTGCAAAAGCAGAAACCCATGCTCCTCTTAGTCTACAAATTTCAAGTGCAGAGCTGGAAGAGATTATGAGAGATGTACCACTAAATGTTGTTTGGTCAGTCTGCCTTCAACAACCAATAGCCCCAGAATTGTTTTTCTGGTTGCTTTTATCAATTCAAAAGATAAAGGAAAAACCCCCATCCCAAATACAAACCTCACTCAAAAAAGAATGAAAGGAGAAGATGATGATTACAAATGTATATGCAAAGAGCATAGCTATTTTTTCCATTTTGCTGATATGCAAGAGCTGCTTTAAAAGTAATGCCTCTACATGTGCATGTTTCCATACATGCAGAAACCTGAAAGCACCACAACTCTTTATGAAAATTGATTTTCAAGTCCTTGCCCCATTTGCTACCTACTATCATTTAAAAGCTTTATTACTGTTTATTACTGTTAGCTATTTTATAATATTTCCTAGAAGCCCTTCGTCATTTTTCTCAAGATTTTAATCTCTGTGCTTTATTTATGAATGTTAATAGTGTAAACCACATATAATACATACTTACTGTCTTCAGATTGTGGCATCTTCTACCTCATATTTATATGGGGCATTCAAACAAAGGAGTACCTTCAATGAATGCAGCATTATGAAAATCTGCCACGTGTTATAAGGGGGAGCTGTTTCATGTTCTCATCTCCACACTGAAGCTTTACATAATCTCTGGTGGATACTTAGTATACTGTATTACAATAGATGCTATAGTCTATGCATGAGAAAATGCGACTTTTTCAAACTCCACTATAATTGATTTTTAGAGCATACTGTCAAAATCTAAATTGTTTTAAATGAAATTGTTACAGATACACTTAAAGGTTCCTGAGTACAAATACTGAAATCACATTTGCAGCTCACACAAGATGGTGCTACAGTGCTACACACAGAGCATGATACTAAAATCATTGCGATTTATGAGTATGCATACTGGATTACACTGTGGAAATTCCTTAATTAAGGAATCTGAATACACACAGCAACCTTCTACAAGCACAGTGGTCAAAACAGAACTGCAGAAATTTTGGTTGAAGATCTGTTACTGAAGATGCACAGATGTCACTTTTTGTAGGACAGCGACACTGGTTACACTTATACTAATTAGCTAAAGAGTGCAAGAGCCTTTGACATTGAGGCCAGCTAGCAGAGTCCAGACACACACGTAATAGTAAATGCTAGAGCCACATCCAATCTACAGTCTTCTAGACTAAAGTAACTCCTCAATGGCATCCATTAATTCTCTTGGAAAGTGCTAGGTGAGAATAATGTGAAAGAACTTTCAAAGAATGTAACCATATTGGTAACTGAGTTATAGTGCTTGGACCAACACTGCTTAATTTACTACTAGGTACAGATATTAATTCCACATTCTAATTTATATCGTATCACACATGCCTGAATGTCTGATGGTGAATAATTTGCAGAATTATGCTAAAAACGTAAAATGCTGCTTTTGGCCACTGACACAGTAATAAAACTGAAATAATTTTCATGTGTTTGAGGTTAATGGTGAGTTTGCTAGACATCCACCTTGAAAAATTAGCTAATTGTTAGCAATTACACAGCTAGCAGGATCTCTGTGGGCCTTGTGTGAGTCTGTACAATAAAACCTATAAGTGAATTAACACAAACTAGTTCTGCTGGTTTTGAATTCACCTAAACCATAGTAAGGGAGCTTGCAAAATAATAGCCCTATGATTCAACTGTCATTCCAGATCAGTCAACTGACCAAGGACATTGATGACTGAGAAAGTACTGAATAAGAGGGTAATCAGTGATTGTCCATCTATTATGCATTTTCCTTTTGGGAGTTGAAACTAGATGATCTTTAAGGTTCCTTCCAATCCAAGCCACTCTATGACTCTATGATAAAGTCTCTGCTTTGATAAATGAAACGTGGGACTGTTTTTTTTTGAAGCTGAAACAATGTAGAATGGTTTTCATTGGTAGGCAACATACCGTATGAACGCCCAAAAGTCTAAGTAGTTTTACTACCTAGGGGGCAGTTTTACTACTAACTGGGGCTGTTTAGTTTGGGGAAAAGGAGGCTGAGGGGAGACCTTATTGCTCTCTTCCAACATCTGAAAGCTGCTTACAGTGAGAGCGGGGCTGGTCTCTTCTCACTGGTGACAGTTGATAGGATGACGGGAAATGGCCTCAAGTTGTGCCAGAGTAGGTTTAGGTTGGATGTCAGGAAACACTTCTTTACAGAAAGGCTTGTTAAGCACTGGAATAGGCTCCCCAGGGAGGTGGTTGAGTCACCATCCCTGGATGTGTTCAAAAACCGTTTGAATGTGGTGCTCAGGGACATGATTTAGCAGAGATTTGTCATTTAGGGTATTATGGTTAGGCTGTGGTTGGACTCCACGGTCTTTAAGGTCTTTTCCAACCTGAGAATTCTAAGATTCTATAATTTTTCCTTGAAAGTGAGT
Organism: Centrocercus urophasianus; assembly: GCF_019232065.1. NCBI lineage: Eukaryota > Metazoa > Chordata > Aves > Galliformes > Phasianidae > Centrocercus > Centrocercus urophasianus. The sequence goes on along the minus strand of NW_024884142.1, from coordinate 13,001,220 downwards.
AATCTTTCTACCTCACTCAGAATTTCTGTACAACTTGGATAATGCATAGCTAAAGATTTTGTCACTTAAAATCAAACCGAATGAATATCACATTCAACATACTAACTTCTACTTCCTTTACGTTATGTAAAGAAATAGGGAGAAGTGACTGGAACTGCCACACAAAATGCTGAGGTTGGATGAATTTCCAGCATTAGAGATGACAGAAGTTGTATGCTGCTGGCATAAAAGCTCTGCTAAAAAGTATCATCTTACAGAGAAGCTCAAACAGAGTTCTTGTTGGTTAAATGGACACCTAGATGATTAAGCAACCATATGATCTCTGGTTGTTCTGTAGAAATTAAAAAAAAAAAAACAAACAAAAAACAACAGACAAAATGATGGAAAACAAAGGATCTAGGCAGATGCAAACATCTATGCTTTGAAAAACAAGTATATCAAGTGTCACAAATATTTGATAACGCTAGTATATAGTGTTCACAGGGACTGAAAGCCTCAGTTATTGCTCGTGAACTTAGAATGAAAGCTGTAACAGTGAACAGATGCAAATTTTAATGGTTCACCTATTATGGAACACATAGGACTTTTATTAGAAAGGATTATTGTTGTGTTTATAATAAAAGTTCATGAAAAAATACAAAGTAGGCTGAAGAACTAAGTTAATTTTTTGTCCTGCAAATGTTTGAGTAAAAAATTAAAACTGATGCCAGCAGCAATGAAGATTTAATTGCTTTTAGTGGTCATCTTTAGCAAACAACTTGGAGAACAACACCTGCTAACACACAATTTTAAAATCAGATAGCGCGTGCATACATAGATTGAACACAACAAACTGCTTGAATGATGCTTGCCCCAAACTACCATATTAAAAAGGAAGACTATCACCCATTCCCAAAAGGACATGCTAAACAGTAAGATGATCATTAATTTGATTCAACAGCAACAGAAAATCTTCACAAAGAGTTTTGAAACAAAGAAGTCACCTTAAGGGAAGGAAGATTTAGGTTTGATGTCAGGGGGAAGTTCTTTACAGAGAGAGTGGTGAGGTGCTGGAACAGGCTACCCAGAGAGGTTGTGGATGCCCCAGCCCTGGAGGTGTTAAAGGCCAGATTGGATGGGGCCCTGGGCAGCCTGGTCTACTATTAAATGTGGAGGTTGGTGGCCTTGCATGTGGCAGGCGGGTTGGAGATTCATGATCCTTGATGTCCCTTCCAACCCTGGCCACTCTGTGATTCTGTGATTAAGAAGTATAAAAGCAGCAAGAAAATTTGCAATAGCAGGGAGAGAGTTTGGACTGGAAACTGCAGTATTCAAAATCCAGCTTGATTCTACCTGAAGCCACCTTGTTGGCATCAACTCTGTTCAGGACAGACTGAGCAGCCTTGCCATTGATACTGTGACTATCCTGCACTCATCTATGGGGGTGAGGGCACAGGTGTATCACTTTGTGCACACCTGGCCTTATGGTGGGGCTTTCTTGCCAACTTACATATCAGTAGGTAGTAGGGGTCTGCACAAACACACACACAATTGGAATACCCACATCTCCAACAGGAGGTGTAGGAAAACATGCACTTGTGTACTTTATGTACATGAATGCCTGTAAACGCAATTAAGAATTTGAACGGTTAATCATAAAAGCGCATTTAGGACTTTGAGGTATTCATTAATATGTTGCAGTTGTCTAATATTGTAGTTCACTTGCTGTAATGCTAACACTGATCATGTATTACCAGCAATCTCTCGTTAATGAATTAATAAACTTCTCTGATCGTGGTTGTGATTTAAGCTGTATTAACTGAGCAGTCGTGCTCTGTGACAGTTCTTGCATGTGTCTGCGCTCACAGTGAAGACTAATGTTCAAATTAAGTGCCTCATGGACATTGCTGAGTTTTAACAAATAACTTTAATTAAAGAGCTTGATTTAACTGCTGGACTAGTAAGGTGGACAAGTATGCACTGTGGTAATAAAGCTAGGATGAGAGTGTAATTCTAATTGAATAGCTAAGTTCACTAACAGTCCCATGAAAAGCCAGGACGCTTATTCTTTCTTTACCTAAGACTGAAACGGTGACTGGGCTACTGGTAGGTCAGAGTTTAATAAAGTAAGGGCCAATAAAGTAAGGGTGCACTAGTGGATCAACAATATCAAGAATGAGATAAGGCACTACATTTCTGGTTTTGATGTGCTCACAATGCTCAGAGCAAGATTTGGATTCTTGCATAAATAGAGAGTAGGAGCAACAAATTAATTAGGGATCATTCTGAATTAAATATGTTACAGCATCACTGTCAAAGCTTTAAAGATGGAATTTGAATTTAGTTACAGGAGCCGGTTAGCAACAGTTATACTTTCACATTAATTGCTAACAAGGGTTTAATAGATCTAGTTCTTACAGAGATGACTGCAGCCCCTTCTCCTTCGTATTTTGAGAATTAAGGCATACTAAGCAATATTTTAGATAGGCGTTAGGAACCACAAACTGAGACACATTTTCCGTTGGATCCATCACATTCCTTTAGAATGCAGACAGCACAATACAGAAAAAGCAATATCCCATAGAAAATTCTGAGGAATCACAGTACTGCTAATGACAGGGATAACTTTTAAATTAGAGTTAGGTCTCAGGTCAGTAGAAACTAAAGACCTAACATTTTGACTTAAGGAATGCAGCAACACTGGGCTATGATGGGGCTGGAAGATAGACGGATAAATGACTTAAATTTGAATTAGCAGGTGAACCACTAAGTTCAATCTGTAGTATTCACAAGAACAAGATCAAAGCTGGATCTGACAGGGGCATTCTTTCACTTCTGTTTGAGCTCAAAGACATTCTTAACTTAAAAGAAGATGATACAGGAAAAGTGACAGGGAAGGAAATTAACTTTGAAGTAAGAACTCAGCCTAGATGAGAGTAAAGGAATATTGAATTTGCAAAGGTCAGAGAGAAGGATATTGCAACAATTGAATCATAACAGGACAAAATTCTGGACAAAAGTAGAAATGGAAAGAAAAGGCTGCATCTTTGAAACGGTACTCAAAGGTCAACATATAGGAAGGTGAGAACTGCCGAAGAAAATTTGGAAAGTGATTTGGAAATCACTTGCTCTGTATCAACCAGCAACAGACAACATTTCAAATTCAATTTTAAAAATTTTGGCTTGAATTCAAGTAAGTGACACATAAGGCAAAAAGATCTGGAAAAGATTGTTATGAGGATTTTGCACAAAATAGTATCTAATAACTGAAAAGGGACAGAGAGTAGGTAACTGGTTGGGAAGTTGTAACAAAAAATGGAGGATTGATAAGGAGGATCTCTCAGAGACAATGGAACAACAGATGTAAAGGCAGTTATAGACACAGTCATACAGTGGAATATAAAGAGCACCAACATTACAAAGAAAACATGCGATCATGTTCTATCAGGTTAAGGCAGGATGCAATGTGATGTCTAATACATGCTTATAAAGTGGTCACTGAAATCTTGTAAGTAGCAGTTATATTTACATTACAGAATGGACAGTAACAAATACTTTTAAAATACTAAGGAATCACTTGGCACCCATTACCTTTCCCAGGTCAAAATCATACTAGGGACCTACTAACAATGCAGTAGAAGTGATTGGATTTCAGTGCAAAAAGCACACTCCCTAGAAATGTTTCATTCATCAGCACAACTGGAGTCAGTAGTTTCAGCTGGGTGCAAGAGAAACTGCTTTAAAGAGGGTCCAACATAATACAGAAGAATTTCAAATAGAAACATAAAGTAAGATTAGGTAACAACAATATCGTGTTGGAAGGGACCTCCAGAGATCATCGAGTCCAACCCCCCTGCCAAAGCAGGTTCCCTACAGCAGGTCACACAAGTAGGCATCCAGGCAGGTCTTGAACATCTCCAGAGAAGGAGACTCCACCACCTCCCTGGGCAGCCTGTTCCAGTGCTCCGTCACCTCACTGTAAAGAAGTTCTTGCACACATTTGTGCGGAACTTCCTTTGCTGCAGTTTCCAGCCGTTTCCCCTTGTCCTGTCTCCACTCACCACTGAAAACAGTCTGGCCTCGCCATTCTGCCCCCCACACCTTAGATATTTATAGACCTGGATCAGGTCCCCTCTCCGTCTTCTTTTCTCAAGGCTGAACAGACCCAGTTCACTCAGCCTTTCCTCATAGGAGAGATGCTCCAGGCCCTTCACCATCTTTGTGGCCCTCCGCTGGACTCTTTCCAAGAGATCCCTGTCTTTTTTGTACTGGGGAGCCCAGAATTGGACGCAGTACTCCAGATGAGGCTTCACTAGGGCAGAGTAGAGGGGGAGGATCACCACTCACTGGCTTTTTTGGCCACAAGGGCACACTGCTGGCTCATGTTGTCCACCTGTCCACCTGTCGTCCACCAGGACACCCAGGCCTCTCTCTGCAGAGCTCCTCTCCAGCAGGTCATCCCCCAGCCTGTACCAGTGCATGCAATTATTCCTCCCTACGTTCAATACTCTACACTTGCTTTTGCTGATCCTCATTTGGCTTCTTACTGCCCAGCTCTCCAGACTATCCAGGTCTCACTGAACAGCAGCACAGCCTTCAGGTGTGTAATACAGTCAGTAAAGGATTTTATTAGATGTAAGATAACCTACAAAGAGACAAGATTAATTTATCTGCATGTTCCCAGTTTCTGAAGCATAGGCTAGTGCTGCCAGACATTAAATCTCCTTTTGGCCCTTCTTTTTGCCCCCAGTAACTCCTCAGAGAAACTATTTCAGAGCCCTACTCCACCAGTAGGAGGGGGCGTCAAATAACACAGCTTCAAATAATTCACTACTGGTTAAATTCTTCTTTTTGCCAACAATAAATTTTGGCTAAAAGTTTTTTTTCTTCTTATTTACCCTCATGCTTTTTTAGTCATATTTTTTTCCATATCTCCAAATTGTTACAGTAAAAATAACTTAGCAACCTTATATCACTGACTTCAATGAGTATCAGAATACTGTACAATACAGTATCAACAAGTAAACAGAATACTTCAGATAAGCTGAATTCCAAACATCACTTCCCTACTTTCACAGTAAGATGCTTGTAGGTAACTGACTGTTCTACTATTAAGAGCACAAGAATGAGCAGAACTGAATGAACACAGTGCAGATTTTGTGGAGATCATGGATTTATTTTTGAATGTGAAAGTTAAAAAAAAAACAAACTGAGATGAATCAGCACAGAAGTCTGTCAGAACAGATCTTCTGATGAGGATATAAAGTTATGAATGAACAAATCAGCAAAGCAAAAAGAGGAAAAGCATGGACAGCAGAGAGCACTGGAGAAACTGGATGCCACAAACTGCTGAAACGAGAATGAGAGAAGCATTAGCAACAAAGAAAGACTGGGAAGGCTGAGTTGAGTGAAGGCTACAGAATAATACAGATAAATAGCACAACACAGAGCTAAGGGACCAAATGTTTTTGAAAGAATGACAATGGTATTACATAGCTAACAATGAAGACTGAGAGAAATCATAAGAAAAAGGACATGACATAGTTTAAACAAACTTCAGTATACAGCTATAGATTCTGAATGTCAGTAGTATATTCCACATACCAGATCTCTGAAATTAGAGCCATATAACATAACACAATGTTGAACACAAGAAATTAACTTATTAGTTCAGTGGTCATTAATCCAAAAAAGTCCTCAGTTCCATACACTATATTGACAGTAAGTTTCAAAAGAGGAGTGTCTATGCAAAGTAATGAGACCTGTTCCAAGGTTACAAAAGAGAAAAAAAAAAAAAAAAAGGAAGATAACAACCCTAAGGCTGGGAAGATGCAAGATTAACAATAGAAAGGAAAAACTATCTGCAATGAGGGCTTTTTTATCTGCTCTCCAACCATGAGAAGAAATACCAGCATGGTAATTAAATGGTGAAGCTATTCCAAGGAGAGAAAGGAAATAGGCTTAAAAGTAACTTGTTGATATTAAATTAGAAAATAATTAAAAGCAGTATTAATCAGGAAACCAAAGAACTAATTATGCTGGGCCGCCAATATGGACAGAGACACAGGAATGCCCACTGTATGATAAAATGCTCTCTCTTCATCCCTCTTTTCTCCAAAGAGTTATGAATCTGAAACTAGGTATAGGTAGTTTTTATAGGTATAGGCACTTTTTCAGGACCAGAAGGAAAATCTGAGCCTTTGGTTATACGTGATTATAACAGAATGGCTAATGTTGGAAGGGACCTTAAATATCTTCTAGTTTCAGCCCCTCTGTGCTTTGGACAGTTACCACCCATCAGAGCACGCTGACCAGAGCCCCATCCAACCTGACCTTGAGCATCCAGGGATGGGGGCATCCACAGCTTCTCTGGGAAATCTGTTCCAGTGCCTCACCATCCCTTTTGTAAAGAATTTCCTCCTAGCATCTAATCTAAATCTTTCCTCTTTTAGTTTAAAACCATTCCCCCTTGTCCTATCACTCAATATCTACGTGTGTAAAAAGTTGGTCTCCCTCCTGCTCATAAGCTCCCTTTAACTACTGGAAGCCTACCAAGATGTGTCCCCAGAAGTTCGTCTTCTTCAGGCTGAACAAGCTCAGCTCCCTCAGCCTTTCTTTGTAGGAGAGAGATTTCAACCCTCTGATCATCTTAGTGGCTCTTCTCTGCACCCATTCCAACAGCTCCACATAGTTTTTGTGCTGGGGGCCCTAGGCCTGGATGCAATACTAAAAGCGGGGCCTCACAAGACAGAGTAGAAGGTAACCAGCTGGCGACCTGTCTTTTGATGAAGCCCAGGGTATGGTTGGCCTTTCAGGCTGCAAGCAAACACTGCTGGCTCACATTAAGTTTTTTGCAGATCTTTAGTCTTGGTATTAAGTAAAACAGCACCCCTGAAAACTTTATGAACAAAGTTATGGCCTGTAGTGATTTTGGCGAAAAGTGCCAGGGAAAGTCTAAGAAGCATTGTAAGGGATCGGAGAGCATGTGTAAGAATGAAATAAGGCTTAGTGTTGGATTCTGAAGGAACCATTAAGTATCCCTACATGCCAGTTTCCTGCAAGCTGTCTAGTCATCTAATTTTATGTAGCACATGCTCTACATCAGTACTGAATTTTGGAATTGCTGTTAAGTCAGAGATTCAAAACAATGAGTACAAGTTTTAAATTCAAGTTGTAAAGATTCATATTCTAATGTATTAGAAGAAAGAAATAATTAAATACAAACTTAGATGTCACTAGAAAAGATGGTCTTAGAAGTAGTTTGATTGCCTAAAATGCATGCATGCATATTCTGCATGTGTCCCCCCTAGAAACAAAACAGTGGAAATGATTTGTTCATTCTAGGACAATAACAAAAAATGCACAGAATATTTCTGAAAACAAAGAAGAAAGTCTAGGGTGCAAAGAAGCAAAGCTACAGAAGTATGTAATTGTATGTTTATCACTGTGCAGACAAAAGCCTGTTGTTACAGTGGATTTTTCCACTCGGAGTTTATAAAAACAATCAAAACTATGAAAACTGCAACAGAAAACGGTATTCTTTTATGGAAACAGAAAATGGATACTTTAGAGTTGACATGACTATCAGTTTGAATATTACCTCATACTTAAAAAGATCTTTCATAACTCCTATTTTAAAAAAGAGACATAAAGAAAAATGATTGGCTCATTTGGTTGCTAGAATGTAAACAAAGACAAATAAAATATTGCTATAGTGCGGTTACAGAATACTGAAGCACCACTGCCTCAAAATATTTACTTTATGATCATATGCAATAATAAAAACATGACAGATACAGTATATTATTTCACATGACTTTTGGAAAAGTGTCATCTTGAATTAAGAAATTTTCAAGTATAGTTGACTGGATGTGTATGCTTCGTAATATTTTATGGATGTAGAAGTTTAGTGAAGTTAATAGTCCATCCTTTGATAATATTAGAACTCCAAGGCTTTGCTATTCATAATAACTACTGTTTAAATAATGTCAACTTTGGCTTAGATCTATAGGTGATGTTTGGTTTATGTTCACAGCTAGGTAGCACAAAACCTAAGACAGCTTCCTGTGTTAGCTAAGTTAGAATATCATGTTTAGAAGAAAGAAAGCACTTTATAATGTTAAAACTCACTATAGTGTAATTCTCTGGATTTAATACCAAGCATTGTGAGTGATAGGTTGAATGTGAGAATTCATCTATGTTTAAAGATAAGACAGAAGCGAAGTAAGAAATACTGAAAGGGGAGATAAAAGGAAGTGAAACAAGTTGCTGCACAGAGTTAAAGAGGACCTTTGGGGCTCTTTTGTCCTGACTTGGGAGCCATGACAACTAGATGTCATGGCTTTCTTCAAGACAAAATGAAATATCAAATGGAGGGGCAGCAAAAGAGAGTAAAGCAGAAGCATAGAATCACAGGATCTTAGAATGGCTTGTGATCATCTAGTTTCAACCCCCCTGCTATGTGCAGGATCGCCAACTACCAGATCAGAGCCTGATCCAGCCTCGCCTTGAATGCCTCCAGGGATGGGACATCCACAACCTCTCTGGGCAACCTGCTCCAGTGTGTCACTGTCCTCTCGGTGAAAAACATACTGCAGTATGTTGTACACTGCGATTCTCTGAAGAAATTAACTTTTCAGATTCTGTCTGGCAACAAAGCATTCCATATGTCCACTTACAAAAGAGTCTCTTTAAAGCACTCATTCACAAAGCAAAACAGTAGCTCAACTGTATATTAAATGCTACAAGTCAAGGAAACAATTATTTCAGTTCTTGAAACATACCAGTACACACATTAGTTCCTTTTTCAACTTATTACAATTTTCTGCATTTAGACTACCTCTCTAAGCCTTTAACACGAAAAGGTTTTAGCTGAGGCTCTAGCGCAAAACAAACACAAGAAAAAATTAATTTAGTTGTTTCTTGACAAATTATAATCCAGTGTTTGTTCAGGACATAGATAGGAGCTAAATGCTGGAAGTCAGGAATCTTACAAATGAAATCTCAAGTGTCCTATCTACATTAAAGTTCTTTTGTTCTGGATTTTTTATTCATTTATTTTTTTAAATTTTCCTAAATGTAGAGTCACCTCAAAAACCCTCAGCATGCACAAAAACAAGAACCTCAGATCTCAACTGAACAGATGCGAGAGGGCCTAAATATGCACGGTAGAATTGACATTTTATATCTACAGGTACTAAGCCGCTATAATCAGATATAAGTTTTCCCATACAGATGCTTGAAGTATGTCATATGCCACCACTGATCCAATTAATCTCCAGCAATGTTCATCTGACGAAAGGTCAGGAAACATGATATTCAGCAAATCACTCTCAGAAACAAATATTCTCTTGTCTGAGCTGTTGTTTTACCTCAAACTATGGCCTCCTTTAAGTAAACAAAAATAGTCGCCTTTCTCTATGCTTTGATAAAAAAACTTAAGATTCTCAAAATATTTTAATTCAACACTGAAATCAGAAAACCTCTGATGTCCACAGAAGCATTTATTTGTGCCACCAGTTACACAAACACTTTCCGAAGGGGGAAGGCAGGCCACAGCTTCTCTGCTTCATCCTAGTACTTGTAGACGAAGAAATGACTCTTATTCAGAAGACTCGATGTCTATTTTATTATAGCATCTGTAGATTTAAGGCAATTTCAAGAAGTTCAAGCTTAGATAATAGCAAGGAGAATTTCTTTAGTATTTCTCATGACTAAAAGTACTCTCCAGTCCTGGAAAAGATGGCAAAACTAAGCCTGAAGCCCTCGTCCACTTTCACAAGACTTGTCTGAGCAAATTTTATTTAGAGCTAGACATTATCTATTTGTTCAAGTAGGTACTTTGCCCAAGTTTTTGCTTTCTGGTACTCCTTCTGGTTACAAAGCCCTCTAGTTGATTTTGAGAATAATTTAAATACTTAAATGATCTCCATCAACACAACAACAAAAAATGGTGATGGAAAAAATCATCCAGGTTTAATATTGCATGTTACAGACAGTACAAAGCAAATCTAGACACAGACATAGACACAGCCTACAAGGTACGCCATTCTCAGTTTTGCTCCAGGGACTCAATTTCTATTTCTTAATAGAAATTCAGCAAGAGATGAAAATCTGTACACATGCAATTGATATATTATACTCCAACAACCCCCTAAAACCCTCAAAAAAGCACTCAAACACTTTGATCTCTTCCACAATCAGCTGGAAACAGACTATCTCAAAGCAGCAGCTTCTGTAATATCACCAGTTTGTGCCACATCTAACAAATAAAATCAATGGTTTCATTGGTTTTTTTTGAATATATTTAAAGTTTAAGTTACTATGCAAATTTAGCTCATTCAGTACAAAACACTGTTCACTGTTTTTGAGTTTCTGGCCTGCTAGGGAACATGCTGGCTCATCATCTTCCTCTGCTGATGGAATGTTTCTATCTTTGTTTCAGCACACTCAGCTTTTGCATTAAAGAAGTGCCTTTTTTGTCAAGCATCTGTGGATATATTTGATATTTAGGATATAAAAAAAAATCCCCGCCTTCTAAGAGTCAATTCCATAACATTTTTGCTGATTACTTCTTAGATTTTTTCTGCCCTTTTCAAAAAACATTTACATTTTCATTCAAACTGAAATGGTCAAATAAACTGTATCGATGTCAAGGGCTTTTACTATGGTCAAGATTACATTAATGCAAATAATGCCTTTTCTGAAATTATAAAGCATCACAGAATCACAGTAGGTCACACAGGAAAGTGTACAAATGGGTCTTGAATATCTCCAAAGAAACTTCACTACCCTTCCAGCCTGCCTGTTCAGGTGCCCTGCCAATGTGACAGTAAAGAAGTTCTTCCTTGTATTAGTATGGAACTTCCTGTGTTCCAGTTTCCACCCAATGCCCCTTGTTCTACTGTTGCTTGCCACTCGAAAGAGTCTGCTCCCATTGACTTGACTCCCACACTACAGATATTTATAAACAGTTATGTGATGAGATGCAATGCTAAGCATAACATTCACATTCTGAAAAGCAGAATTAAGTAAAGAGAACTGATCTATGTTTTATTCAGGTGAGTCTGACTGTTTAGGAATGATATGCACATTTTTTATTTTGTTGACAATATTTCCCACATTTCTGCTACACATACTGAATGTTAACATCTCAACCTGAATACAATGTCTCTTCATTTTGCTTATTAAATCTCTATATTGTTAGATTCAAAAGTTCTGCCACTGAGTTATTAGCACGTGCACTGGTTCACCTCATATAAAGATTATCTTCAACCTAACTCTGGAAAACAACTCACCGCCTGAAAACAAATAAAACCAACAGCAAGCCCAATCTCATTCTATGCAGTTTCTACACAGATTCTATGGTGGTATCTTCAAAATACTGACTTTTTTCTAATCTGACTTTTTTTTTTTTTTTTTTTTTTTTTTTTTTTTTTTTTTTTTTTTTTTAGTTCAGTTTTGCAAGACTCTGCTGCTATCAATTCCTGCTTGGCTTCCATTAGAACTAAGGAAGCAGAAGCTCCCGTACTCCCAAAAGCTTTTTATAGAAAAATAGATCGAATAGTAATTTAAAGCTGTTTATCCTTACTACTACAACAGAACAAAAATTAAGCATATATATCATAAGCATGCTAAAACATCAGCCTGTTTTAGTAGGGCCTCAGACAAAAGACTTTAAACTATACCACTTAATATCTTTAAGTTCACATGAACAACTATGCATTTTAACTGCATCAGAATGATTACCCTAATGCTGCTTGCTGCTTAAAAAAAATATAAGCATAAGCTACACTGAGATTTTCCTGTCATTTTTGCTGTAATTTTTATTCCTATTCATTAAATAAATGCCATGAAAAAAATACTGCTCCCTATTCCGTAGTTAGCATTATAGTTCTCCACCAACGCATGCACACACATCAGGAAGACACCAATTTCATCCCAACACATATGACCTCAATCTCTTGTGCTCTGCTGTATTTTGAGTTAGTTGATTATACACAGTGAGTTATTTACTTCAGCATAACCAGAAAATTCCTGTGTACTACGTTTTCCTCTCAGCTTGCCACAACATAAGCCATAAGCAGCTGATCATCTGACTTACTTCATTCACAATAGTATGATCCTAGAAAAGTGATTCAGAGATAAAAATAGTCTAAAAAATAATTTCCTGGGATTTCCTGGGTTTGGTAAGTATTAAGAAAGAGCTTGTAATAGCAAGGAAGTTAATACTTTGGGGACCACCAGATGGATGTTTTATTATTTCAGTAACTAAATATAAACATGCCACAAGCCTTGTCATAAAGAAAACAGAAAAATAGACCAGGTTTAGCTAAAAGTCTTAAGAGAAAAAAAAATTACCATAGATAATTTCCAGGATAGGCCTTCATGACATTGTCTACTGACCTAGTAAACATGAGCTAATGACAGACATCATATATTCCACTATGCGAAAGAGTTCTGAAATAAATATCTTTTAGTCTGAGCTCTTCCAACAGAAACACCAAAAATTCAGATATTACACACAGAAAAATGAATTGGAGACAAGAGAGATATTTGAATTTTATTATCGCCAAAACTGGAGATAATATTTTTACTTTGAGGTATTTAGTCTTACAATAAAAACGCCCAAGTCAAAGGATTTGACCACACTTAGATTTTTCTTGTGGTATAACTGTCAGGTTTTTTGTCTGTTTTTAAATCTGTGGATTTCTAAATGTGGAACTATATAACTGATGTAAATAGTCACATGATAGATTTCCAGTTAAATTTGAGCTGGTACTAGTTTTGTTAAATCAGAGAGAAGACTATCACATTAAAAAAAAAAAGTGATTGCTTCAATACACATTCAGCAAAGTAAGCCTGTTTTGAAGTTGCAAGCGCACTGACAGTGATGCTCTTTTTCAGAAGCTCTAAATTGTTTCTCTACACTATGCAGAGCTCAGCAATACACATAATTAGAGATACTAATGTAGACACATCTAGAATGTTGTCACAGTTCCACTGCTTTATCTTCTTTCTGCATTTTAATGATATCATCCTACAGAGTAGGATGCACACAAAATGGCAAGATTTTAAGCGCAATGGAAACTGAAGTGTAGAGCAGGCATCCAAGTACAGTAGGTAAAACAGGAGATCAAGAAAAAAAAATGATATGGTGCTCAGAGAGCTGCAGAACAGATTTTGCTAACTTTGTATCTCAGAAGCATTCTTTTAATTCTTAACTCATTTTTTTTTTTTGGCTTAATTAACATACGTGTAACTGGCCACAGAAAAGGCCATAATATGCAAACAAAACAAATAAATTTGTATACAGACCCTTAAATTTCCTTGTCAAAATATGCTTAAGGAGGCATGAAAGTCTTTTTTAGAATTGTCACACCAATCAAATTTTCATAGATTGACTCAACCAGCTGGAATTCAGAGATTATTAAAATATATTGAGATCACCCTGAAAATTACAGAGAATTGCAGCAGACCTGATTTCTGGAGAACTGTAAGAATGAAAAGCAGCACCTCTGAGAGGGATTTAGTAAATACAAACTGAGTTTGCCACAACTTCATGGTACCACCTACTCAAAAAGGATTGATACAGCCTCAACTGTTTTAACATGGATTAGCAGTAAACAAAAAGATGTAAATAAATTAATAAAAGGTAAGGGGTAGAGTTTGGCTTAAATTCATTATGCTCTTTAGAAGTCAAAATCCTACTGATCTCAGTGAGTTTACATCTCAGAATTTGCTATTTGTAGTACTATTTAAGATTTGAGATGAAAAAAGAACATGACTTAGCTCATCAATCTGTTTAGCAATCAGAAGAAAGATCAAGAAAGATCAAGAGGTGATTCGGTTAGAGCAGAATTTGTCTGAAAGGTAAACTCTCTGGGCAGGAAAGAGCTCTAGTGAATACAGCCACAATAAGCATCATAGATAGACATTTATTCAGCTCAAAAATCAAAAGAAGAGGGCGCATTTTCCCAGAGATAAAGTTAAAATTAAAAATATTTGGTTCAAGTACTTACGAAAGAGAAGAAAGCCCATGTGTCTGAGATAAATGTTAAAGAGTAGCAACAAAAATACAACCAACCAAACCAAACAAACAAAACCACCAGTTAACCAAATCTCAAACACTTAGGATATATGAGCACAAGTTTTCATGACTTTCTTAAGCAAATCATACAACTGTCATGAAGATGTACACAGTGTAATTGCTGTATCCTGATTATGATAATTATTCTGTTACAAATGGAAGCACTTTTGTTAGTAGAAAAAATACATATTCTTAAAGCACAGCAACAATAAACCCACTGTTCATAAACATTCCTGAAAGGGAACACATTACTGAGCAGAGGCAGAACGAAATGCTAAGCAAGTATGCATTCAGAAGGTCAGAATTTGGGTATGAACTATTTCATACTAACTTACAATGACTGCAAATGAACAGTGAAGGAACAATGTTTAGAAAACTTTTGTTGTTGTCTTAAGGAAAAAGAATTAATACACTCATCCCAAGTCCTATCTCAGTTCTGTCTCCTGATAGTTTCAGCATCTTGGCCAATTTAAGTGATTTTCTTCCATACACGTGAACCAGCCTTTGTTTCAGATTAGCTAAGATGAAGAAAAAGTGACAAAAATATTGACTTCTGATCCTGAACAAATTTCCTGTTATTATTTAGTTCTCACCAAAATTTCCTGCTTCTACCAGTTCAGTTGAAAAATGGCTGCACTGTTTTCAGAATTGTAAAGTATTCATCAATCTGGATGACAGCCAGATAAAGTAAAAAACCATTCATTTACAGTTTTGACTGCCTGCTGTTCTGTAGCATAAAGCCAAATAGAAATAATGAGAAAACAACACACTCTAAAAAGAATCTAACATCTAGGAGTAGGTATCATTCAAGTGTGACAAGCTTTAAGTTTCTTTAAAAAAAAAAGTAATAGTAAAATAAATTTGTATCCTGATTCTACAATGCTCAAGTAGTCCCTTGAAGAGCCATGAGTCACTTAAATTACAGACCTGGTACAGAACTCTACAGAAACCTTCTATCCAGATAACCTAAGCTACATTTTGCTTATAAAACTTGGAAGGACCAGTCGGCTCTTTTATTATTTGTATGTAACATACATGGGACAAGCAGAAACATAAAGCCACAAGTCCCTTATGCTAGAAGGTAAGAGCAAAGAACTTTCATAGACATAAGCAAATTTAATTTAGCTGAACAGTTTTAAAACAAAACAAAACAGACCCACCGCAAACAATAAAAACAAAATAAAACCACACCTCTATTCTTCAACTACTGTAAAAACTTTACTCCACTCAATCACAATCTCAGCCATGTTTTTTTCCAGAATTGCAAGAGATTTCTGCAAATCATTATTCCTCTTTAAATAAAATGTGTGATATTTCCGAGTGCATGGAAAATTTTAAAGTGTTTCTGAATCTTATTTTCCAGCTAAATGCAATAAGTGTTATTGAGTTACATGAAAACACTCTACTTGAATCTCAGTCAAGTATCACACTATCAGTTTAGAAAAAACATGTTTTTCCATCTAGCATTGTTCTTGTGTTTGAAATAAGCAATGTAATACAACCTTTTTAGATAATTCAGAACTACATAAAATATAATTAAAAATGTCTCATCTGTAAGTCTAGCTCCCCTTTCATTTAATGAGATGGGTGAATGCTTCAGCCTTTCTTCTACTTTCATAACTGTTGAAAAGACAAAACTTCTAACCAGCACACTCTTCCTACCACCCTTTTCCCTAACCCCAAAAAAAGAGAAGTGAAAAGGCACTACCCTTAGTATGTTACAACACAGAAAAGTTTGTTGCTCATTATCAAAACCTAACCCTGAACTAGCCATTATACCTACAACGAAGCTTCTTAAAGATTAGTCCCATGCACTCTTCCATTAGCCATCTAACAAGTGCATCATTTTTTTAAATGAAATTATAAAGATGCAAGAAATGCTAAGTGTTTTTCCAGATCACTGTGGAACATCCATTGCAGCCACTGATCCTCCAATGAAGTCTGCATAGTAAAAATTAGATCTGCTAGGCAGCATTATTAAAATCATCTGGACTACAAACAGGAAGAAATAGATTACTGACAGGAGACATGGCTTTAAGGAGGTTTTTACCCCATTACTCAGCATAAACACACCCTGTATTTCTGTAGGGAAAGGGACTGCAACTCTTTCCCAGACTCCTATCAATGTGCATTTGTACCAGATCTGGAGACTGGTGGCCCTGCCTGTGGCAAGGCATTGGAACTTGATGACCTTAGGGTCCCTTCCAACCCAAATCATTCTATAATTCTATGCATTTAAGGCTTTTGTATTAACAGACAGAGGAGAACTGACTTCTTCCTCGTTTTACCCCTGTAATAAGAACAATCCTTTATAGCCTATAGAAACATATATAATATAAAAATTGTAGATTCAGACACCACTTGAACTGTTACCAAAGAAATTAGAAGCTGCAATGCAATGCAAAATATGCTACATCTAGCTTGTAAAAAAAATGAAATTTACCATAAGACATTTCTTGAAGAAAGTACTTTCTACAGAAAATTCCACTTCTTCTTGTGCTATTTAGAGATAGCTTTGTGAATTTTTAGAAATCCTTAGGAATCCTTGGTAACAAACTGAGTCAGTCTACATTTTTTTGATTTCAAGTCATCTGTAAACTCATCAACTATGAGTTATGGAAGATTTTTACTTTCTCACTCATGTTGAATAGAACACTCTTTTTAATCTAGCAAATGTAAGTTTGACCTTTTTCCCTGTTGCTGAAGAAACTTCTCAGTTGGTCAGGGTTTTATGAAAACTTGCAAATTTTAGTTGGCCAGAAGACCAATTTTTTTTTTTTCTTTCTAGATGATAGCTGCTGAGTATTTCTTTCCTAGGAAAAACATCATTTTTTTTTCCCAGGAAAAGCTTTACAGCACGACAGAAAATTTTTCTTCTCAAAAGGACTTTGGGGATTTGCAGAAATAAATCAATGGCTCAGCCTAAGTTCCTGCTTTGTTGGTCCCATCAACACATACACATACCCCAACAGCATGTATGGCGAAAAGATAACAGGGGAGGTTATGAAGACAATAACACGTAACTGACCTCATTTTTAGTGAAAATCTGTAATTACATGAATTGAGAGATTAAAAATACAATTAAGATTTTGGCATTCACACAAGACAGGATAAGTACTGTGTTAAATGACAACACTCTACCTGAATTAGACTCTTCTGTGATCAGTTATCAAGTTTGATTAAATAAAAAGGAAATCGTTTCACTTTATTTTCTATTGGTGTATGAAATATGTGAAGACGTCTACATATCCATACACACACATACATGTAATATAGAATGTTTTGGCCTTGGTTTTTATCCTAGCCAAAACCACAAGAACATTTATTTATTAACAGGACAATATATTGTATCAAGTCATTTGCCTCACTGACTCTCAAATAGCAGTCTTTGCTCTGTGAAAGATGGGATTTTTGATGGGAGAGACCACTATGGCAGCTACATGAACATTACCAGCTCAATCATAACATTTTCCCTAATGAATCACAAGTTTCCAGTTGATGGGCCCCACAAGAGTTACACAGCAAATACTACAGAGTAAGATTCTCTGTTAGAGCTCAGACTGCTCCTGCTTTACAGTTAAGAAGGCTAAACCATGACAGGAACAACTAATAGACCTTTGGTATAATGCAGAGATATCTCACAAAAACCTCAAGGACTATAACTGCAAGAGAAATTATGTTTATGCAAGCATAATCAGATACGATCTGTGGAAATGCTTAATTAAAACTGGAGTTATACTACCTTGCATAAGAGTTTGGGCACAAGCTTGTTAGATCAGCTTTCTTCTCCAGTTCAGTTAGGTGGCAATGTAAAATAGCTTTGCTGTTTTCAGTGCACTTTTCAAGGTCACAGAGTAAAACAAAATAGCTTTTGCTGTAAGACTTATTTTTGTTGGAACATAAAGCCAAGGAATAAGATACACATTAATGAAATATTTTCAGGAGCGCATATACAATGAAATATCATTTAAACTCATGGAGAATAAAGAAATGGGCAAATGTTGATAACGTCTTCCAAACTACTTTCAATACTTTCATACTGCACTAATATGTAAGCTCAGTACTTACTCAGAGAGGCATAATCACTTGGAAGTTCAGGATAAAGCTTGTTTGAGTTCTTTTTAGCTGAAAGATAAATTTAAGCAGCAACTTATACAATATATCAACATACATTGTTGTACTTCATACACTTGTTTTCTAATACATGTTCAATAGTTCCAAAATGACTGCAGTTATGTAAGGAGCAGTACAGGAGAAAGAAATAAGGGCTCCATCTTAAATCCTGTCTTACATCCACTGGAATAAATCAAGTTGGCAAGAGAAACTGCATACTCACTTGTATTCAGTGTGAATATAAAGATAGACAAATTGTTAACAGAGTCAAAACTTTCCCCACTCAACTGTAAGAACTGCTTACTTAAAGACATGACAACCTAAAGGAGAACTAATATTTCAGAAACCAGTAGTTTCAAGAACCAGGACTTTTTACTTAAGAAACATCACTGAGCCAAGGGCCTTCTATCCATCTAATAAATAAGCATGCTTTGAACCATTATTTGCTTTTGTAACTAAACAAATATTACTTCTATAGAAAATATGTCACAGAGAAAAATTTGTTAATATAACACAAAGAAACAAAAAACTCTTTACTCTTCATTGCTCATGGCACTCGGAATGAACATAAAAAACATTATTATGTAGACATTTACTATTGCAATAACTTCATAACTTTAATTAGTCTTAACTTGCTACTTCTAGAAAGAGATAAATTAATCGTTATCAAAACATTCTCTAACCTGGTGGTGTTGGCCTAACAGAAGGTTTATGCGGTTCGGGTCTTGATGGTCTACCAGGTGGGTCATTTACCTAAGATATACACATTTTTAAAACAAGTTTCATCAAACCGGAAATAATTTTAACTTCATAGTCTACAAGTGCACTGAAGTTATACTGAAAATTTGCATCTCCACTGAAATTGTATAACACTACAGTACACTATAGAACTAGTGAATACACGTAACTACAGAGAAATTCACTGTGGGTTTTAAAAAGATGAAACTAAATGATCACATATCAATATAACAGCTGAATAAATAATCTTCCATAGTTCTCAGTATTATTTTAAATGTGACTGAATGGAAGACAAAAGTAGAAAAACATGAAGATTATTCACATCAAACCTAGTATGCCCATTATTTATTTGATTATGAATAGCTTGAAGAAACTTTAACAACATCTTCAGATTTGATCATGTACTGTTCTAAAAAGGCACATATATATTGTTCTTCTAGATGATACAAAGCCAAACCAACAACAATCTTGTCCACAAAAGCTCACCAGCAGAACATAGAAAAGTGTATCTGAATGGACACCTTACACAGAAAGGTGTCCCTGCTCATATCAGGCTAGTTGCAACCAGATGGTCTTTAAACTCCCTTTCTACTCAAAGCATTCTATGATTCTGTGATGATTCTGTGAATTGCTGGTTATGTGTTACATTCACAAACATCCAACAGAGATCTTGTGAATGCCACAACACCAAGATTGCCATTACCCTTGACTGTAAACAGTTTACAAAGAGAAAAAAATCTGTGAGAAGGAGTTGCAGAAAACCTTCCTTCTTCCCTTACAGCTTTTCCTGGATTATTTCTCTGCTCTTCATTTTCATACACTTCAGTGAAGGATGCTAGAGTTTCATAAAGATCTTCTGCTTGAGCAGGAAAAGGAACATCACCCAACAGGATGGCACTAGCACGTATATCTTGCCCATAGAACCTGGTATCAAAGAAAAGATGTCAGGGATTTGATCACCATTGTATTTCAGTGTCTAGATAAGTCCAGCTTCTGAAAGTGTTTCTTCTCCAGACTTCTCCTACTGACCAGCTATTTTAAAGTGGCATAACTAGTGATAAATTTTGAATGATGAATAACTGCAACCAACTTGGATGCCTACCACCACTTTATTTGAAAGTGTCATTCACCAGTTATATTTTGTTACTGGTCACACTGCATGCATCAGCCAGACCATTTGAAAACCAATCACACAATAGACTAAAGAAATACACATTAATTCTACAAAATGTTTTAACAGATTCCTTAATGATGCATTGGCAATTTTATGACAGGAGATATCTGGAAGTAGCTGATATGCTGTCATTAAAAATCATAGTAGTTTTGCACATATTAGCAGAACTAAAATTTTTATAAATATAGAACATACAATACAATAGACATCTCACAGTTACTGTATTTTAACTCTTGAAATTATTTGGTTGACATTTTAGGATCGATCTGCAGCATAGTAAAATCATTACAAATATTTCCTCCTACTCATATGCACCTTAAGTACTTTAAATTTAATAAGCTGCACATCAGAAGTAGCACTTCAAAAATTGTTCTCTCAAATTCAGTGATATCTAAAACATACTTTTTTTTTTTTTGTTTAGCTGGTTTGTTTCAAGTCACTTTAAAGGATGTTTTTTATTATACAGTAAATATCTCTACAACTATATTCTAAAACACTGAGTCTCTTAACATTTAGCTTCTAAATATGTACTTAGACAATACCTATTATGTAAATTGAAGAAACCCTTGCCATTGAAGAAACCCTGAATTCAGCATGGAACATTCTCACAACACATTCTGTTTTTACAATTGAACATATCCCATTTCATTGCACCACTGTTCCTTTATTGAATCCTCTAGATTCAGAGAGAACTTACTTGCGATTGGTTTCTTTCCTTTCAATTAAACAGGTTCCTTCCAGAGATACACCTGCAAACAGTCCTCGAGATTTGCAATATGTATACACAGCAGCCGAGCTTCTCAGTGCAACATCCCCTTCTAAATTTCTGGAAAGAAAAAAAAAATAAATTACTTCATAGTCTTCAATATGGCTTCACAACATAATGACTGTTTACATGGGTAGACAGTAATCGGACAAGGGGAAATGTTTTCAAACTAAGATGGAGGAGGTTTAGGTTAGATCTTAGGAAGAAGTTTTTCACCCAGAGGGTGGTGACGCACTGGAACAGGCTGCCCAAGGAGGCTATGGATGTTCCATCCCTAATGGCACTCAAAGCCAGGCTGGATGTGGCTCTGGGCAGCCTCATCTAGTGGTTGACAGCCCTGCACATAGCAGGTGGATTGAAACTTGATGATCTTTGAGGTCCTTTTCACCCCAGGCCATTCTACGATTCTGTGAACAGTAATGGAATTTAATCTTAATTCAATCAAAAATCAGCAAGGCTATCACATTTTTTTTCTGTTCATAAATACTCTACTGAATATGCTTAACTAAGTCAAACTTAAAATTCACCTTCAGTTTTCATTTCAGACAGAAGCCAGTACAAAGTATTTAATTTTGGTAATAAGGTTTCCCTCTGAAACACAGAATAACATCTTCTCATAAGAATATATTAGACCTCTTCTTGCATTCAGAAGTCAGAAAAAACTCATGCTAGTTGCTTTTTTGAAACATTCCTCCAATAGCAAATTCCAAATTTTCAATAGACAGATTTGCTACTGCTTACATTTTTTTTGTTAGCTCTAAAGAAATCCTTTTTACCACAGTAATCTAATTTTTGTCTCCTCTACCACTGGCAGAAGGAACTTTTTAGTTGCTTTCCTTTTCCTTGTGGCCATTTTGTGCATTCACAGACATAATCACCTCACTGTTCTCTTCTTTAGCCAGTACTTTAGTCATTGCACATGTTTAAAAAGTTGCAATTGAATGCACTGTAACCAGGAACTCTATCTTCCTTAATTTTATGAGCCCAAAGCGGCACAAAATATTTAAAGTAAGGTTTTATCAGACCTCAATAGAACAGTAAGATTACAAAGTCTGACCGATGCAGAATCACAGAGCATTTTAGTTTTGAAGACACTTCAGGTAGTTACACAGTGCAAATTTCCGCTCAAAGCAGGTATAACATCAAATTAAGATCAGTTTACTCTGGGTCTTGCATAGCCAGTTTTTAAATACTCCATATATACAGCAGGCAACCTATTTCAGTGCTCAATCACTCTCACAGATATTTTCTCCCCCCTCATATCCACTTAGAACCCCTCTTGCTTCAATTAGACAATACCATCTTCCATTATCCTGCCAGGCACCTCAGTAAAGAGCAGAGAATTGGTCTTGATAATTCCCCTGGTGGTAGTACAGCCTCTTACAAGGCTGCAGCTAGGTGTCTCAAAGGCTTCTTTCCTCCAGATTAAATATGCCAAGCTTCCCTAGCCTCACAGTTCACATTCTCCATGTCTGTTGCCATCTCAGTATGTCTTCATTGGAAGCACTCAAGGTTAGACATCTTTCTTGTACTGATATTCTAGGCACAAGCTACGAACAACCAGCTGAAGGGGAGTAATCACTTTCCTTATCTTCTGATTACAATTCTGTTGATGCAGCTCCCCGTGCTGTTAGACATCTTGCACTGTTGACTTAGCCTACTGTCTACCAGGATACCAGTAGGTTGGCTGCTCAGTCTGGCAGGCCCTATCTACACAACTGCTGAGGATTCACTCACATAAGGTGAGTCTTGTTTAATTTCATGAGGTTTCCTGATGTAACTTTCCTCTGTATACTCTATGTCCATCACTTTGTATACAGGACAGAATACCAAATACCCTGCAATGCAGATAACACTCACTGCCCTCCCTTGGTTCACATATTTATCTCATCAGAGGAAAAAGCATCATCCTTTTTTTTCTTAGAAGAGATGACAAAACATCAGCAAAACTTTCATCATAAAAACAAAGGTATAAGGAGGGACATATTCCAAGAGAATATGGCAATATGAGGAATTGGGCTTGGTTAGACAGGGAAAGAGAAGTCTTAGGAGGGGACCTATCAGCAGCCTTCCAATTAAGGTAATTAAGAATATGATGCCAGGCTCTTCAAGTGGTGCATGGTAGAGGGATGTAACTTTTCACTGAGTAGTGGAATATATTGCCCAGAAGGCAAGGCAGAGGTTTTCGTGATCCATTTGGAATAAAGGCGTGAGCAACCTGATCTGCAGTCATAACAAACCTTGCTTTGAGCAGGAGGCTGGAGCAGAGATCTCCAGAGGTCCCTTCCAAATTAAATTATTCTGTGATTGTATCAACTCGTCCTTCAAAGAAGGGTGGCTTAATCACTTAAGCTTTAAAAGTAATTACTTTGTGT
Source organism: Centrocercus urophasianus (assembly GCF_019232065.1). NCBI lineage: Eukaryota > Metazoa > Chordata > Aves > Galliformes > Phasianidae > Centrocercus > Centrocercus urophasianus. The sequence continues at coordinate 12,977,986 of NW_024884142.1, read as the reverse complement.
ATTTCTTTTACTTATTGCCAGGCAGATCTCTGGTAACAAAACACAGGCCCATAGATAAGTGAAAATAATAGTTTGCTATAGTACATTTGCTCTTTATTGAGCCCAGTCAAGCAATGCTTTAAAAAACAAGAGTAAACCTTCCTTCCACCAATAGATGCCTTTATCATGGAACAACAACAACAACAAAAAAAGATAAAGCAACAAGTAACTAAAACACTGTAACACTATATAACACTACAGAAACAATAAGGTCCAGTCAACATACAGGTTTGCAAAGATTATTTTCTAAGATATTAGAGAAAATCACGCAAATGTTTATAAAGCTTAAGAAAAAAATATCTTCCATATTTAAATCTCATCCATATTACAATAAGATTTTACTCTCACCTTCCCAGAGGTCCAATTGCCACAGTCAGATTACCTCCAAGTGTAAGATTCCCTCCTTTGGCAAAAGCTTCTACTGCTCTCTCATGATTCAATATTATTACTAAGTCTGAAACCTATAAAAACATCAAACAAAAGTACCATGCTTTTTAAGAAGAAAGTCTGAACTGCATGGGAGCAAAATCTGCTTGGTGGGCAAGTAGGCAGTAGCATCGAAGAAATTTCCTCCCCCATATGAAAAACTAGCTCCAAACGTAAAACCTGGATAGGTTTTAATTCAATCTAGAATCTGTCATCCTCTCAGACAATTACTTCCATTCTTGCAAATAATCGTTTCGGAATAATTTTCTGAATGAAATTAATTCTTTTTCTACAAGATGTTTGGAAGCTAAAAATCCTGTTCCACAGTTTTTTACTCAATGCAATAAACACAGTTATATTAGAAACACTATTGTGATTTAAAATTTCCTAATCAACAATTTTTAATTTTATAAAGCTTTTGCAAATAATTATGAAGGCATTTTCAGAATCGAAGAGACATCAGATTAAGAAAATCCATAGCAATTAATGGTAACAGCAAGAAAAAACAGTAAATAAAAATTGCTTGTCTGTCAAAGAATAATACAAAAAAATCCAACACAACAACAGAAAGGATACTGCTTTTCCTATAATTGACAAAACTGTATTTTCTTGACAGAAAATTGGGATTCTGTAAGACTTCAACTTATGAGATGTAGCCAGTTTCTTCCAGAAACTATTGAGGGAAATAGTTGGAGAGAGAAGGTATTTTTGAAAGACACAAATGCAAAATATAAGAAAAAAAGACGAGTGTTCTTTATACACCATCTGGATTATGATACGAAATGCAGAAAAACTTCAACTACAACCCAGTAGATGCTTTTTTTTGCCACCAGTACTGTAAAACTAAAGCTCTCTTCATAAGTTTCAATAGAACGATCCTATAATTTTTTTTAAGAGAAAAAAAAGTCAAGTCTTTTCTTGTAAAGATCATGGCATCATAACTGAAAGCTCGTCAAACACACAGGTATTAAAAAAAAAAAGACAGGTGAATTTGATGTTAAAGCCAGTACAGCAGAGTGTTTCAGAGTTCAATAAAATAGACTGTTATGTTGTTGACTTTTTTTCCACTTACCCCAAATTCCAAACAGTGACAGCAGGAAATACAAGAGGAAATATCAGATCATTTGCAAAACAGTGCTAGCCATGAGTATTAAACACAGTGTAAGAGAGGCCTTTGTTATTAATCTCTCATGACCTCCATCCCATCCCATACAAAAGGTCTGACATTAACAGTTTTTTAACCATCCAGTGATGTAGAGAGAACACAATTCAGGGATGCTGCCATCTCTTTTTACCCATAAAGATGATGAATTCATAGCTAAAGCTAAATGAATTAATTGTGAGAAAGACCTCTAAGGAAAACATTTTAAAATTTTAAAACAGATTTTCAATTTGAAGTACCAAACATTTTCACTTGGAAAAACATTATGCTAATACCACAACTAGAGAAATCTGTGACTTCCTTCTTATTGTTAAAAGCCACCCGTAAGTATAAACGCGACTATGTTAACTACAGTTTCTCTTGTATGAATAAAATGCAAGCAATTTCTACAAGGTTTAAGCTTTTTAACTGCTAAAACATTGCTGAAATTGGAATCAGGGCTCCTAAGCAGCTCAGCTATTTATCTTCTAAATTTCTCCTCTAACTTTATGCTTTAACAGTAAGGAAACACTATTTTGTAAACCAAGTGACTACAAACGAAGCGCATAATGCTCAGAAAAAAAAAACCACCAAAAACAAAAACAAAGCAAAACATATTCTCCTGGAAATATCTTGTGTATTTAAATCTTTTTAGTAAATATCAGTAGTAAATGGTTATATTATCTAATACACCACATGGAGATAATTACAGGAAAACTTTCACAGGTTAATCAAGGCATCTAATGAGTCTGTTTCATTGTCACTAGAGGAAAAAATACAAAATAAATACAAAATAATACAAAATAAAAATCTCCTGGGGCACATCAAATAATATTTTGCAATGTGCTCCAAATTTGTATTCAAGAAAAACAAAGAAAAACCCTTGCAAAAATTATTCATTTTGTATTCAAAGCATCTTTTAAAAAGTGCACCATAATAATATCTGAGATCACATACTGAACTATGAGGATATAAAAAAATACTCAGTTACTCATTATATTAGTGCCAGGTGACTAGTTGACAGGAGAGGGATAACTGCAGGACACACTCAGTCTACATCCAGACCAATTTTGCATGGATTCTTCAGAAGAAGAGCAGAATTCTCAAAGCAAAAGATCTTGTTGGCAGTACACTATTACATTTGATTTTATTTAGGAATCAGTGGAAGAGAAGCTAAACAAAGAAAATGGAAGAATAGGACTAGAAACCAGGGCAGGAAAGAGGAAGACATGGCAATAAATAATGGTGAACAAGCTGTAAGACAAAAGCAGCAGCAGTGGATGATCACAGTTCAGATCAACAGGGCTCCTCCTTGGATGTGCTGAAAATTCCTCATTTAACTGTTTCTCCTGGATGGAAAATCTTTTATTTTCTATAGCGAGCTTCCAGAGTAAGTACCATCAGTTTTGGTGCTGCTCTTACACTGAAGGTTGAAGTCAAGAATCACAGTTTGAATAAGGAATGCACGAAGTACAGTGGCATTCTATACCTTCAGTTACTTTCACTGTTTATTGCTAGATGGAGTCCTTGTGCTCAACAAAGCATTTGATAAACTATTAAATATAGTATACTTTTAGTTAATTCTGTCTTACATATGAACTCTGACTTGAATTTTCCCCATAAGGGAAGATTTCTGTCTTCTCTAAGAAATCAATGAAACAGCCATTAAATCACTTATTTTCATTTAAATCTCCCCAAACAATTAGATTAATAGGATTAAAACTCCACATTCTGTTTGGATTGTATATGTGAACTTTAAAAAATTGTTTTTTTTTTTTCTTTTGTCTTCTCTGAAAAACAAATCTCACCATCTCACCAGCATTTACATCTTTAATTGCTTGGGGAAAAAAAAAAGAAAAAAAAAAAAAATCAACAAGTACTTTAAATGCAAAATTATACCTCAATTCCAATTTCAAAACCACCACCAACGCCAGCAATTCCTATTGCAGAAGGAGCAGACCAGGCTGTCAAACAAAACAAAAATTACAAAAGCATTACCACAGATTACAAGAAATGCTCATCTAATTATTACAGTTCCAAATCACTTGCAATTACCTAAAACTGTGTTCATAACAACTACAATGCAATCATATAAAGACACTAGTTTATCCCAGTAAAAAGAATCCACGACACACAAATCCTCATTTAAACAAATCTGTATGTTACAAATTATTTGGCATACACTGTCCATTACTGGCTATAATTCATTTTCCTCATGAGTTTCAAACTGTAAGTTTTTATATTTCATCCTTTTCTACAAAGATACTGAGAACACTCAGTAAAAAGCAGGTATAAAATTCTGAAAACAGCTTTCTAATCAGACATTTTCATATGCATACATGCGTGTGTGTGTGTATATATTTTAAAGCTTTTAATTCTCCCATGAAGTACAAAGGGAAAACATCTACTTACTGCCATTAGGAAGACGAGCTAATACAATTCCACTTCCACCTCGAGCAGTCACCAAAAATCCAGCTTTGATAACAGACAAAACTGCAAGGCCTTTGGCTTTAGCTATCACATGGGCTGAAACAGCAAAATCATTTATTCAAAAGGTTCAAAGGAAAGGGAAAATAAAATTCTGCATTTCACAAATTTGAACACATAGAAGTCAAATAATTATAGCAAAAGCTTAAAGAAAACTGAACTAATAATGACATCTCCACTACATAGTCAACTACAAAGCTAGGTGCATTGATCTACACTTCCACAACCGTTCTAGTTAATCTAGTTAGCTCATACAAAATTAGCTTATTGCCATGAATACTGTGTGTGAGGACCCTTAGTAAGACAATCAGGCAGTAAATAGTTGACATTCGTGACTCTACCGATTTTTGGAGGAGTGAAGTCTGAATTTAAATCACAGTGACACACGTCAGCCTAATCAGTTTACATCATTAGACAGTGCTTTTGTCAAGTAAAATGTCATCATCCTGAAAGTCTTAATACAGACCTTCTGGAACATAATAGATATAAATTCAAAGCCACAGCTACCAATACCTAGGCAAAACAGAGAATAACAATTGCAAAAATAAGGAAGACAGAAGCATGTAAGAGTGTCTAACCATTATCAAAGTAGAAACGTACCCTGATCTCTTTCATTCAACTTAATATTGTCTAGGTAATTCCAATAAACAAAAATATTCAAAATCTACAACTACTATTCAAAGTTCTCCTCACAAATGGACATTCACACGGTGAATGAGAGACATTACAGCACAGAGAGAAGCCTTCCTGTGCAGATAGCCTTCCTGTGTCTATAAACATGCTAAAGATTTCATTCAGTAAGCAATGTCTGCCTATAACCCAGCAAACTGAACAGATTTACTTGCAAAATATTTTCAGAGAAGTTACAACAGTCCAATCCCCCACTCCTTTCTGAGTTAACACTCAGTGAATACAGAGGGCATAAATAAAGAGATGAGGGGAAAACTGGAGGTTTTAGTTGAATCATAACATTTCCTTTACTCACGAGGTATGATTTTATCAGGTCCATTTCTGGAAGTTATTTCTGTAAATTCTCGTAATATTTTAGCTGCCTTTTTAGCTTCTGACTTCAAGTTGGAAGGTATAGGGTTATTCACTGTAAAACACAAAACAAATATAATCACACAAAACTATAATCAGTTCAGGACAGCACAAAAATAAACCAGTGTAACTCTATGGGAAATTTGGACCATTTCAGACCAGAAGACTTCCTCTAGTAATCTAATTTCTGTTGAAGCGTTTTGCCATCTGGAGGTATCAATACCCACCACCTGCAAGTTTATCAGCAACAAGGTTTTCCAGTAACATATGCATGTAATGTTGGACCAAAGACCCATCTAGTGTCATGCTTCATCTCTGAAAAGAACTTGCTAGAATAGCACAACAAAATTCCACTGTTCTTCAATTCAAAAAAGCATAAAAAAGAAAATTAAACAACTCTGTAGAAAAGCAACTAGCAGTCAACAGTGACCTAGTTTGTTTCTGTTGGTATTCCCCAACATTCACTCACCTCCTCACTCTGGGTGACATTTCCACTCAAAGCTATGGAGGTGAAAAGACTAAATACATTTTGAGATTAAGTCAGTGAAACCTGGAGAACAAGTCTGCTCCTATTAAGTGAAGCACTCAGTGGCAAGTTGGCAGTCTTTCCTGACTAGAATACGAAACTACTCATCTACTATGACAATAACAAAATAATAATTAAATTATTTGCAATATGTTTTTATTTAGTTCTGTGATATGTTTTTAAATAGTGCTTCCACTGTTCTAACCGTGTGGGGGCAATTTGAGAACAGGCTTTGAGATTGCTGAAAAAAACCATCCACTGTTTTTGTCTATCTGTAGATCCATTTTCAGATGGAACTACATAAATACATTCCCTGCAAATTTTCAAATGGAATGCACAGGGTTGCAATCAGACATTCAACTCAAAAATCTGATCATGTCACTTTCCTAGGCTTTTATAAGCCCTCTTTTACCACAAAAAAACATCCCTTGGTTCACAATGACAGAGATTTTGACACCTGAGATTCTGAAGTAACTTGCTCTGCAAAACCTTGTAGCAACACCTGATTTTGGTGAAAATTGAGAGTTTTAAGGTACAGAAATCACCACAATGCTGTGCAAAAATAGCACTCTCTGGGAATATAGGGAAACAGATGCATGGAATGCAACAGACTATTCTGCACTGTGACAGCAGATGGAAGACATGCAAATCTTGTCTTCTAACCTCTTCTGTTTGTATTCAGAAAGTTAGGACAAAGGTGCAGTCTTCATGTGCTGAGGGATACAAAGTGAAGGTCTAAACCCTAAGAACCTAGGACTTTCAGAAAAAAACAGTCGAACGTGCAGTTCTCTCAGGATGCTATGGCACTGAAAGCCTATGCCTATGTTTGCAGGAGTTGAGCACGATTGCGTCTTCCCTGGCTCACCTGGCTGGAACCGGCTGTACCGACCACAGCAAGAGAGTGCAGCTCAGCCCCAGCAAAATGTAAAAGGATAATTGCTTTTGGTAGATCAACAAACTAGATTAAAGCAAATGTCTCCATTACTTCTGCTGTTTGCACCTGACATTACAATTTCAAGGGCAGAGGTGAAATAGTACAAGCATGTTGTAAGAGAAAAACAGGATTTTTGATTTTGTAGAAAGAAAACACTGAGTCAGTCATGAAAAGCATATTACACCACCATTGCTCCTATGAAATAAAAAATAACAATTTTTGCATACTGTAAGTTATAATTCATAAGTAACGTTGCAATACAGTGCATGTCCATTTGCATAATCAGGTGAACATTTCTGCATGTGGTGTATTTTTTTTTAAGTTCAGAGATCTTGATTTTACTTAATCTTCATAAGATACACATTACATTTCATGGTATTTTAATCTTATTCAACAACAAAAATTAAATGGAGACATGCTTCATTTTAACAGTGGTAAAATGGACAGTTGCATGTGTGGCCATGTAGGACTCTCAGCAAAGTCATCAAGCCTTTATGACACTAACGTGTGTGCACTGACATCTGGAAAAGAAAAACCTGATGAAGCAAAAGCAAGCAATATCTAGCTTTTAGATTGTAGGGAAATAAAAATAACTTCTTTGCTCCATTTACAGTTCTTTATACACATTCACTTCATCACTTTCTCTCTGGCCAATCTTAGATTTTGTAGGAACATCTCCAGTCTGTTTCTTGTTACTTCTATGAGGGAAAAAAAACACCAAACACACTCATATTTCAAACATATTAGAAGAGAAATATTTCTCTTTAATCCTTCCCCATGCACCTCCATTGACAAGAAACAGGATGTCCTCAGATCTAAAAGTCTGCAAATGAAAGTTTAAAAAAGAAGAAAAAAAATCACTTCCAGTTTTCCACACAGTTTCAGATTCAGAATTGCTTCAGAGAGATATTACGGTTACCAGAAAAAAGTGCTGATGTTCATATAGGAGTTACTATTAGTTATTATTTAATTGAAGACTATCTGAAGCTGAACTTCATGAGCCAGCAAAAGTAATACTGCTACTACCTCACTGTCTCATCAATTCATCCAGTCACATCCTGTAACACTAAGTCCGAGAATGAACTTTACTCCCACTCTCAAAAAAACAAGAGAACCATCACTATCCGCCTTTTTATTTGTAGCATACATCAATATTGCTTCTGCAACCTCTGAGCATCTACAACAATTCAAGCACGCATCATTCTTTGCTTTTTTCTGCCTTGCTACAGACTGGAGTAACACAGGACTATTTTTCTGGACAGAGAAATATCAGGAGGGTTTAAAAACATTCAGCCAGAACTGTGCCCATGGAGTCAGCATAATGCACTGTTAGAAGTGGCCTGAGGGACTCCTAGATCACACTAGAGTCCGAGAGGAAGAAAGGAAAAGGATGAACTTGCTGTCAGCTGAAGAGCTGGATCTTACAGAGGAGGACTATAAATGAGATGATTTACATCCAGACTTTAATTTGGACAATGGGAGATACAAAATTTAAAGGACTTTTCTTTTGGCAAGGAAGCAAAGCACAGAAAGGTTTTAATCAATAAGCCAGCTGATTAAACACTTTCAGTGCTTAAAACCCAGAGTTAGTCAGAGTGACCCTTGGGTCTTAAGGAAATGATGACTTCTTTAAAAAGACAACCAATAAATCCACACCCTGACCTTAACTATGGATAATATGATGCTTGACAAAGTGTGGCTGGACTCCTGTTTTGATAAAGTTGCTCATACCAGGCTGCAGTGCCACAGCCAAAGAACGCTGGGGGAAGAAGGAGAACTGGTTCTCCCTCTTAGGCTACGACACACTCAAAATTCTGCTGATAGAATTCAAGATAAAATACAGGCATGGACAACAATTAACCAACAAAACATTATGTTTAATGGTTGAACATATAGCGTAGATGAGGCCTCATTCTTACAGTCTATTAGTTTTATTAATATTTGTCCAAGGCCAAAGAACATTAAGTGTTTCTCATGAAAAAACAAAACAAAACCAAAACAACAGCACAACAAATAAGTGGAAAATCACACAAAGACAATCCAAAGATAACTCTTTACTAATTAAAAAGTCTGTGGACGTTTGTACTATAGAATACTTTTTTTGCCCCCAAATATAACTGAAATTCAATGACTACAGGCTACAGTGAAAGTCAGGAATAAAATCGTGATTCCACTGATTTTAATTGCTGAGTAAACAGTCAGAACCATAACTGGGATTTCTGTGACATCAAAAATAAGTAAAATTTCTGTTCATTCAGCTGCTCTCTTCCTTCTCAAGCTTACATTATGATATGAATAGTAAAATTCTGCAATACTTCATTGGAAGACAGAACACTGCAATACTTCATTTGGAACACTGCAATACTTCATTGGAAGACAGAAGTTGTAGAAATATCTGCTCTTTATTACAAGTACTGTATAAATATTTAGAAGCAAGCAGAAGCTCCATGCTCAGTTCATCCCACAGTAACACAAGGAATAATACTGTACCGCTGTCCCCCCTATTGGCTTTAAGGATGCATACATAATTGTCTGCTTTGTATTCACCCAATGCTCAGGAAAGAGGTAACGAGAAGCAATAAGACAGTAATATCTATCAGGAGGATACAGTGAGTGATGGATTCAGAATGCCGTGACCAGCAAATGCTCAGCTGGGAGCAGGCTTCATTTACACTGCTGCTTGTTGTTGAGGGGAGAAGATACTGAGCATATGTGAGTCAGCAACACAAACCTCATGGGGGAATATCGCACCAAAACTGATTAACTGCTTAATTTGTAAGCTGATGAGACAAGTGCGTCAGCCTCTAATTTACATTCTGACTAACAGTAATAATGTGTTGGCTGAACATTTGGTGAAATTATGTGAGCAAGGTGTAATAAGGAATAAATAAAGTCTTTTTACTTAAAAGCTAGAACTAATTCTGATATAATCAAAATTCTGCTGAATATGAACAGATGAAATAAAGCTTGGAGGCATTATAAGAACCTGAACATCAAAAATACAGTTTCAAAGAAGACTGATGACAAAATGGAGACAAAGACTAGCATGCATATTTCATATATGCATTGTGTATGTATATATGAGTTTTGAAGTACTTTTGCAGAAGTAGTTTTTACATTTTTATTACAAGAAAAAAAATAATGGCAAACACCTTGCACAAGTCTAGGGCAGCAATTCAGTCTTTACTTTGGCTTCACTAAGAAGTTCAAAAACAGCAAAACATTAAAGCACAGCTAATTTGCATTGCAAGGTTACAGCAGTAGCATCAACTTCCAAAAGCAAGTCTGAACAAAGAATGATTGAAAGCATTCATAAACACGAGAACTAACTAATCAAGAACAGTTAAAGACAAACACTTTATGGGATTGAGGAACCTGAAAATCAAGACCAGTGACCTTTCCCAGTGCTGGAGAAGAGCCTAAACAAGAGATTTCAACTCGGTGTTACAATTAGAAAGATGTAATTTTGGTTTCATAAACATGAAACATCATGATACTGTGGCAGCCTGCTCCAGTCCTGTGGGATCCATCTGGTAGTGGAAATCCTTCAGCAGCATGCAAGACATGCACTGTATTCATTTTGCCTAACCCAAGAAGAAGTTAGACTTAGAGCAGCAGCCAATTAGCAAGTATTAATCAGCAGATTATAAAGTGCATCCCTGTCCAGTCTTCCTCTATTTAATACTTCCAGCACTGAAAGCCAACAATTGACAGTAAAGATTAGATAGATGTCAAAAAAAATATCTGTGAAGTTCGAGGAAACTGAAAAAGAACCTGTAGGAAAAGGATGGAATACAACAAAGGTAATAATTACCACCCTCAGCTGGGACCCACTGTGCTCCAGCTGTCAGCACCTGAGCTCCATGCTTCTTATTTTGGAGCCAAGAAGGACAGGCAGTTACTGCTTCCATGAGACTTCAAAGTGTATGAGAGAGAAATGCCAGAGAACTTACATATCCTACTGCAAAGCACTGCTGGTATGGCAGAAGGATTCTAAGGAAGCAGTCCCAGGAAGAAAGTAGCAATCAGTGACAGTGAAGATCTTACCAATTGAGTATGTTGCAGAATTTTCCAGATGCCTCTGACAGAACAGTAAAGGCGATAACATATGACAGAAAACACGTCATGTTAGGCAATGAAAACAAAGCTGAAGAGGAGAAAACTGGCTCTATGTACAATGAAGCCTTTCTATTGATCCCATGCACTTGTATCACATTCTTTACCATTTGGATTCATACAGCGCTGTATGAAACCTCACCAAGCTTGGTACAAATGCTTTGTGCTCTGGCAGAGTACCAGTATGCCAGCAGGAACCCGGCGGCCTTGCAGAGCAGCAGCTGAACAGGACTAAGACTGGAAGACTCTAATGTGCACCTTCACAGCTGTGAGAGGTTTTGTACAATCAAATTTAATGTAAATAATCTTTCTCCCCTCCCCATGCTGGATAGGTAGAAGTATTTATACGTGTTAATTACGTCAGTGTGAGTAGTGTCATATAGGGAGCCCAAAATACAAGGTTTTCAGTTAGAAATCCCTGCTAGCATTGACAAGTCTTTTCAGACTTTGCTATCAATTATGTACGTACTCCAACAGCACAGGAGATCAATGTTTTTTCATATGGAATCTTCACTTTGTTAATGCTAGAAAAATGCATCCACATAAATAAAACATTCACTTTCACCGTGTGCATATTTTTGATTACCACTCTCAAAGCGAAAAGGACTTAACTGATCCAAATAGGAAGTGTAGGAGTTGGTAATTTTATGGGTTCTCAGCCCTCAACCTCACTCTGAATTAATTATTTCCTCGAGAAAGGAAAATCTATGAGGTTAAACAACTTAGGGGGAAAAAAAAAAAAAAGACGTGTAGCAAGTCGTATTTATCAAAAGCATTTGAAGAGTTTGGTCCCCAGCAGTTTTTTTGTTTGTTTGTTTGTTTTTGTTTGTTTTTTACTGAAGTCACTTCGGAGCATTCCTAATTCCTTTCAACTCCTAAAGGGATGAACTTCCTGCTGCGAGTTGGGATTTACGTGATTAATATGATGATAGTGACATAGCTGAATAAGGTGCTTTAAAGAAAGATGTGTTTACTCTGTATATGTAAGATGTTTTAATTAGATTATGGTTCCTTTAAGGAACTGAGGTATGTGGATACAGTCATTAACTGCCAGAGGCACAGGTGAGTCAGATGACTTCTTCTGTGAAGCATACAAAACATCTGGTCACCTGCATGGGAGGCACAGCAAAGGAACAGCTGTAGCTAAAGCCTTCAAAAATCCCCCTTAGAAATGGCAAAGATGCTAAAATCCTAAATTCAGCTGAGTTGTAATCTTGGCACTAGGAGAAAACATAAATGCAAAGGGCAGGGGGAAGAAATCAACACACCTACCAATAAACTCAACATATTATTCTCTCGCAAGTAATACAGGTCTCACTACATTTGAAAAGGTTATTTCTAGTAAACATAATCAATACAAAAGCTCCCTAAGTTGCTAAGTGGTATTCAATGTGTTCCTAAAAATGGGAAATTGGAACAAAGACAACCAATTACAGTATGCTACTTCAATTTTGTAGTTTGGATATGTGTGATGATCTTGACCCAGCATTTTAAAAACAAAATAGATTTAATGTTTCAAGGCAAACAGAAAATACAAGGGGGAAAATGAAAGGAAAAACAAAACAAAACAAAAATCAGCATGACAACTGCTAATTAGGTTTGTCAGGATGTTTAAAAACAACAAAGAATGAGACCTATTTCTCTTCTCAGGAGCAGAAGAAAGCTATGCTGCTAGGAGAGTTTATGTCCCACGACATGGTTTTAGCAGAGTAAATGCTTAGATGTGAAATATGAGACAATGCTATCCAGACATACATACCACTGGAATAGAAAGAAAATGCACAGTATGTATATAGTACAGAGTTTGTATAAATTATCATCTTCTATAAATCACCTCTGTCCATAGTGGTATGTCTCAGTATAATAGTTTAGGATTGATGTTAGGCTAATAAAGTATCCATCAACAGTAGAAAACCCACCCTTTTTAGTGTCACTGAACACATTATACTCACTCAAACTTAGCATCAACAACTATCATTGATTTTAGTCAGGGAAGTTGGAGACATTGTATGAGCACTACAACACCAAGTCAACACCAAGCTTTTCAATTTAGGATACCCAGAAGGATCAGGCATTGGAAAAAGCCAGAAAAAGAATTATGCTCCATCTAAAGTGTTAAATGTCAGTCACACACATATGGAACAATTCTTCTATCCTCAAATCCTTAAAACAGCCAAAGACAAGAACAGACTCACCTTTCAGATGATAAAGAAACAATAGTTTATACCAAGACATTAAAAAATCTGTATTTTCAAGAATATTGATACAGTGAAATACTCTACAACAAGCACCAAAGGTAGTTACCTTGAGGGTTCTCCAAGACTAAAAAGTGAACTCTTCTAAGAATTTGCGCAACAAGAATGGCAGGCTTTTGCACAAAACATCACTGCACCTATTCACCATGCCAGCCAAGCCTTAGGAAACCACCTAACTGAAGCCCTGTTTGCAAGTTTTTCAAACACACTTATTGTAATACGTTTGATGTGTCAACAGTCAGTACCAGAGGGGTTGGGCGCTGCCCATCAAGCGAGATAAGTAGCATAACCAAAGCTGAAGCAGAGCTAAGAATTCAGTTCTGCCTGTCTCCCTTCATGTTAAATACAAGGCTTAGCATGCTATGCTAGAGAGGAAAAGCCCAAACTGAATAGCAGTTTTGTTTTGCTAACTCTATTTTAATTAACTAAGAATAAACTTCAAGGCAATCTAAGGTTCTAAGAAAGCACATTAACCTTTACACAACAAAGGTTTAACTAAAACAAAGTTTTAAGAAAACTTTTAAGAACAAAATTCCAAATGCCGTCCTATTTACCATCTCACCAGGGACAGAAGAACAGAGGGAACAAGCACCTGGTAGCCTACAGCTGCCCCCCACCTCCCCTCACCTTGTGCACTGCACAACTACTTCATATGCTACAGTAGTAACCCAGGAGAAAAAAATATTTTTACATATTTGGGTACCCTAACAAAATATATATTCCAGATATTTCCTACAGAAAGCACTTCTATCAGTCAAACTGGACATCATCCAGTTGTGGCTCTGGGCAGCCTGGTCTAGCACATAGCAGGGAGGTTGAAACTAGATGATCATTGTGTCCTTTTCAACCCAGGCCATTCCATGATTGTATGATCATCCTGTCCCTCATTTCCCCTTCCTGCATATATTGCTGTTCCCTATAAGCATAGAATCATAGTTCACATTGGAAGGGACCCAATAAAGGTCATCTAGTCCAACTCCCCTGCAGTGAACAGGGACACCAATACCCACATCAGGTTGTTCAGAGTCCCATCCAGCCTGACTATGGGTGTCTCTAGAGACAGGGCATCCACCACCTCTCTGGGCAACTTGCTCCAGTGCCTCACCACACCTACAGTAAAAAACTTTTTCCTTATACCCAGTCTAAATCTCCTCTTTTTCAGTTTGAAACCATTTTTTCTTGTCCTATCCCAACAGAATCTGCCAAAGAGCCTGTCCCCTTCTTTCTTACAGCCCCCCTTTATATATTGAAAGGCTGTGATTCTGACTCCCCAGAGACTTCTCTAATAGCTCAAACCTTTTGGAACAGTTCAGACAGAGGGGATCTGCAAAGACCATCAGCTCCAAAGTGCTCACTTCCATGCACAATCCCAGCTTTCCCCCAACCAATACAAGTACACAGGTAGGAGGCAGAAAACTATTTCTGATTCGAGACTTCAGGACACTTTAAGAACGCAGAAATAAAGGCAGAAGGTGCTGCTTGGCGTATGCTACATGGCAGAACCACATGTGAGCAGGACACAGAGCTAGACTCGCCCTGCAGTCTCAGGAGGCTGCGCCCATAATCAGGCGGTGTCACAGCCCCGTCTCGCTCCAACGCTGCGCATTCTTCACACCTACATGGTGCTGGGTGCGTGCGAAACGCAGTAACTGATCTGGGATCACAGAATCGTTTGAGTTGGAAGGGCCCTTAAAGGCCATCCAGTCCAACGCCCCTGCAAAGAACAGGGACACCTACAGCCAGATCAGGTGCTCACAGTCCCACCCAGCCTGACCTGGGTGTCTGCAGGGCCGGGGCACGCAGCACCGCTCAGGACAGCCCGCTCCAGTCCCTCACCACTCTAATCGCAAAAAACCCCAAACTTCTCAGCACCCAATGAACGGCCGCAGCCCTTGGTGCCGCCCGGCGCTCCCCGACCCTCCAACCGGCCCGGGGGCTCGCTGCCCGGCACGAGGGTTCGGTGCAGCGCCCACCCCGCGGATACTCACTGCTGCCGGCCCCAGCCTCGCCCCGCTCTGCTCAGCGCTGGGGCGGCCCCGCCGAGCGGCACACCTGCGGCAGGTGAGGCGGGCGGGGCTGAGACGGCCCTCCACCGCCTGCCCGCAGCGATCGCCCGCTCGCCCGCCCGCCTCCCAGCGCGCGTATTCGTACCGTGTAGTTTTTTCAGGGTTTCCTTTAAAAAAAAAAAATTGATTTATTTCATATATATTTTTTCCGCCTCGACTGTCTTTTCTCAAAACAGGCAAAACCCGCGGCCGCCTACGGCCGTAAAGCCACGCGGTGCGGCTGCGCGCCAGGCCCGCGTCGCGCGGTCGTGCCCGAGCGAAGATGGCGGCGGGGGAAGCGAAGTCTGTGCTCTTCGTGTGCCTGGGTGAGCGCCGGGCCGGGCCGCGGGGGCAGCAGCAGTGCGGCGAGGCGGCCCGGGGAGCCGGTGGAGTGCGGGGTGCTCCGGGCCTGAGCCGCGTGTCTCACCCGGCCTGGCTCTGCAGCGGTCGCTGAAGCGGGCTGGGAGCCGGGCGGAGGGAGTGGGTGCCGTCCGCTTCTTGCCGCGGCACAACGCTGCCGCTGTGTAGATCGGGGCCATCGGTAGGGAATAACGGGTGAAACGCGGTGTCGGTAAGCGTGAAGTTGATGTGGGGACTGAGAGTGCGCTGAGTCAGCGCAGTGTGAGTGTTCGCAGTGCTGTGAGCAGCTCGGCTAAGAGGAGCAGCCCGGGGGAGGGCGGAAGGCACGTTGTGCGGTGCGGTCCTGGCCGTCATCTGGGGAGCGGCCCACGTGAAGCAGTGAATGCAAAAGGCTTTTAAACTAAATAAATGAATACATGAGAATCATACATGAGCCTCGTGAGAAGATAGGAAAACACAAGTGTGAAGGGATCAGGAAGGGTTTGGTTGCTTTCCCAAAGCTCCCACACAACCAGCTGATAGCTAACCTGACTGCGTGGCCGTGCTCTGTTGGGTGTATTCTCAAAGCTTCTACTCTCTGATGGGATGGCAAGCTGTGTGCCTCACTCATGCGGTTTTAACGTTGTCTGTTTCCTGGTTGTTTTGGTTTAACGTGGAGAGAGGTGATCCCTATTAGTCCTTGATGTTTTGACAGTTTTGTTACAAAACCACTGGTTGATTAAATGTTTTTAAACTGTTTATCTGTTTTAATAAGAGAACATGAGATGAGTTGAATAGCAAAAGAAGAGTATAGTTTTGTGAAATATGTTCTAGTATTTCCCTTATAGTAAAACCAACTGTAATAATAACCTGGGGAAGAAGTTCTTTAGATAAGAAATGATCAGTTGCTGTATGTTTGGGAGTGTGTGGTCTGGACAAACATCTCTGTGTAAAAACATCTAATGTGCATCCTTCTCTCCAAATGGTATGCTGTGGAGGCAATGGTATCCATCACAAAACAATTTATGTGCATGTATGGGTCTTTGCATCCATGATGGTGATTTGCACTGTATCAGGTTCCTAATCTAGCTGCGAAACTGTTTTTAGTGAAAGGTAGTTTAGATGTGGATTGAACTATGATATTGAATTTGAGGGAAGGATGAACAAATCACAAAGGACTGATGTTTCTGACACTAGTATTTTAAAATAAATATCTTTGAATTTCCTCTTCTGTGCTCCCAGGTTATTAAAAAACAAACAAAAAAAAGCCTAATTGTACATGGCATGTGATGTAAGAGCTACTAAACATGAAAAGCACTTCTTTTTTCTGGTCAAGTGTATGTTAAGATTTGAAAGAAATCTGTACCTTCTTCCACTGTAAGTTTGTTTCATATTTTTTAATTGTTCTTGGAAACTGATACTCACATCTTAATAGATTTTTTTCCTCTGACTTTTGATTAGAATAACTATTGTTGGTGCTGAAAAAAGCACTACTAAATAGGTATCTGGAACTGCATTTACCTGTAGTGTTCTTTGCTTTTTAATGAAGCATATTAGTTCAGATATTCTCCCACATTCAGGGAGAACTGATCCCCAAAAGATCGTGCCTTCATGAAGAAACACACTTTCTTTTTGCATTATTGTGAAAGAAGCCTGTTACGGAAGTATCCGTTTACTGTGTTGGGACTTTTTTTGTAATGAGATAAGCAGCTATTCATTACACAAAATATAATCTAGTTAATGTAGATAATTACATTAATCATAGGAGTTCCTTATCACTAAGAAATAAACTGAGCATCCAAGAGCATATTTAATTACAATATATGAAAAGGCACCAGGAAATATTTTTTCATTCATTTAAGGCAAAGAAATGATTTAAATTGGAGTTGAACCAGAAATCACTTTACTGTTTTTACACTTATGCAACGTACCTAATTAATGCCTGAGCTCTAGAAATGAATTTAGAATGATGCTATGTTATGTAAGTAAGCCTCTTTCCTGTCTTGTCCACTGTAACATAAAAGGCTGTATGGACATCTTAGACCAGGAGCTGGCTTACTGATCTCTGTGTGTGGAAGAACAGTTGCTGTATAAACGGTTAAACATAGTGATTTTGGTAGCATTCTCAAGAAGTTATGTTTGCTGAGAGTTACAGAGTGTGAATATTGCCATCAGAGATTGCATAAAATCTAATATAAAATGACAGTGAATGTATTGGCTATGAGAAAACTATGCTATAGTTAGAGTGAGTTGAGCTTTCTGGTTCAGTTTTCACAACCCACAGTATTTGCTTTTAAATGTGGCCAATAGGAAAGCAATAGCTTTGGTAAAACATTGAAGTGACACCAAGACATTTATGACACCAAGTTGGCTGGAAGTGTCGATCTGCCTGGGGGTAGCGAGGCCCTATAGAGGGATCTGGACAGGCTGGAGAGCTGGGCTGAAGCCAATGGGATGAGGTTTAACAAGACCAAATGCCACTTTGGCTACGACAGCCTCCTGCACAGGCTTGGGGTGCAGAGTGGCTGTAACACTGTGTAGAGGAAATGGCCCTTAGGTATCGATTGATGCTCAGCTGAACATGAGCCAGCAGTGTGCCCGGGTGGCCAAGAAGGCCAGTGGCATCCTGACTTGCATCAGGGCAGTGATTGTCCCCCTGTACTCAGCTCTGGTGAGGCCGCACCTCGAGTACTGTGTCCAGTTTTGGGCCCCTCACTGCAAGAAAGACATTGAGGCCCTGGAACGGGTTCAAAGAAGGGCAACAAAGCTGGTGAGGGGTCTGGAGCACAGGCCTTATGAGGAGCAGCTGAGGGAGCTAGGAATGTTCAGCCTGGAGAAGAGGAGGCTCAGGGGAGACCTTATTGCTCTCTATAACTTCCTGAAGGGAAGCTGTAGTGAGCTGAGGGTTGCCCTCTTCTCTTGTGTAGCTGGTGATAGGACTAGAGGGAATGGCTTCAAGCTGCACCAGGGAAGATTTAGGCTGGAAGTTAGGAAATACTACTTTTCTGAAAGAGTGGTCAGGCACTGGAATGGGCTGCCCAGGGAGGTGGTGGAGTCACTGACCCTGGAGGTGTTCAAGGAATGTTCAGACATTCTGTTGAGGGACATGGTTTAGTGAGAACTGTTGGTGATAGGTGGATGGTTGGATTGGATGATCTTGTAGGTCTTTTCCAACCTTGGTGATTGTGTGATTCTGTCACATATTCATCATAAACAGCTGCCAGAACAAGGGTTCTGACAACAACAGGGGCAAGCTGACAACAAGAACTAAAGATATTTTTGGAGAAAAAGAGAATGGGAAGCTTTAAGTTTGCTGAGAAAGGTATAATGACCCTGTAGGTGATAGCTGAGAATAATTAATCTTGCTACAAGGAAAGATGTTTAAAGTGCGAACATTCAGTTAGTTAGCTGATGGCCTGATTACCATGAATCCTGGCAAGTGATATCATTATTGACCTTGATTAAACTGGCTAAACCATTTTTGTCTAGGGACTTTGAGACCTAGCACTCTTATAAACATCTTTCAGGTATCCTAAGCTAAAATTGAGTTCTACTTAGACTTGTTCAATTGTATGCTGGTATTCAACTTCTGACAGAAATCCTACTGTGTTTTGGTAGCAAGGGGAATGTGTGGCAGTCAAGTCATTCAGGCATGTAAGGGATGAGTCCTAAGTGACTGTCCCAAGAGACAGTTGAGCCACAGGGAAGAAACTAATATTAGTCACTTAACGTAAGTGGTATCTCAACCACTTCTGAAGCTGAAGAGAAGAGTCCAGAAATGGTCAAGTCATAGGGAGGGGCCTGGTGTCACTTTGATTTGCCTGGTGTCTTAACCAGTCCTGGAACTGGAGCAAGTAGGGGCTCATAGGATGAACTCTCTCATCCCCAAACAACCCCTTTGACTGATCCGATCCTGGATCCAAGACTGGTGATATCTCTCTCTCTTTCTCTCTTTTGTTTTGAAGTTGTTAATTGAGACAAGGCTTACTTTGTTTTCCCATACAACCACAGAGCTTAGGCAGATGTAGCTGTGAGAAGGCCAGTGTCTGCAAGATAACTGTTCTGTAGAAACCTCCCATTCTACTTGATGTTTATGCATGGACCTTGAGTGCAATTTCACCTTAATCCATCCTGGGCAGATTTACAAATCTTAGTCAGTCTCCCCTCCCCACAGGTGGGACGTGATATATTAATTGGTGTCGCGGACAGGATCCCCTCAGTGTTGAAAGGTATCACTTAGCACAAACACTCTGCCCAGTAGGTGTGAGTGAAGAGAGCTGGGAATTGGCCTCTCATCCACAAGCTGGGAAAGGTACAGGCAGTGGCAAGCTGTGACTGACCAGGAAATGGTGGTGCTTAACTGCTCCCTGTTTTTGAAAAATTTAAGTAATATAATGTTTGCCTCACCTCCGTAGGAATAGCATGGGCTCATATTTATATTCAAGGTCAGGCTGGATGTGGCTGTGGGCAGCCTGGTCTGGTGGTTGGTGACTCTGCATGTAGCAGAGGGATTGAAACTAGATGATCATTGTGGTCCTTTTCAACCCAGGCCATTCTATGGCTTTATGATGTGATTCTGTGATATTATTAGACATGATCCAAATGCTGTGGCAGATAGGATTACAGCACATGTGAAAGAATGAAGAGTGTGACCAGGAAAAGGAAAAGCCATAGTGTATGCTGCGCTGGGAGCAGCATCAGTGAAGGCCTGGAAGGGGACATACCTGATAAAGTGTTAAATCCTTGCAAGAACAAATAAAAACCCAGCAGAGCAAACTGATCGCTGAATGTAATACCACTTAATACCACTCAGCAACTCCCTGTGGCTCTGTCATACACATTGGACAGATTAAATTTTTCAGTCCAAATTAGAGGAAGGGAGATGACAAGGAGCTCCAGGTAGGACAGACCTTGATTCTGTTCCAGATAGTGAACAAAAATTTTCAAGCGTTGATAAATCAGCTGACAAACGGAGGCTGGATTCAAAACCTGTATGCCAGTTAAGTAGTTTAAAATGAGCTGGGAGATACTTTATCCTGAGAATGCAGAAGCAGTGATGAGGCCATTAATTAAAATGGAGACTACTGATAATGGCCAGAGTTGGAGACCCCTGGAAGTTATTACCTGAATGGCGCCATTCACGGTGACTGGAATTTTGAAAACCTGGGAAAAAATTCACTAGCTTGAGACTGACGTGGAGGGTGTCACTGACCAGTAGTGATTGAGTTTTACTAGCAGAGGATGAGGCTTGGGACCTGGAATTTTCTTAACTACTGATGACCCAGCAGAGCTGTGGTCATCAATTCAATGAGTTGCCTATTGGGCAGGAGGCCTGGACTGCTTAGAAAGAGGGATCCAGCGTGTATTGATCAACTATAACTATAAACTTTGACCAGAAGTTTGCAGAAGGCAGCTTGTGTTCTGTTAATGCATGATGGATGTTCAGTGTGTCAGCAGCCTTCCCAGACGTTATCAGTTGTTAATCCCAATGGAATGACTCCCCTGAATTGAGGTCTACCTGATTATTTGAAATTATATGCAATATAGTTACAAGACCATTTGTGGGATGCATTTGCTCAGTGAGGAGGGAGGTGGGGCCCAGTGAAGAGAACCTATGACATGCGAAGAAATACCCTAAGAGTTAATAAATTATGGTGGGAGAGTGGGTCTTAGAGGTGGAGTTACTGGTCTAAACTTGCCGTCAGAAGAGTAGAACAGCAGGAAAATTGTCCCCTTCCCTGCACCTCTGGGTGCAAGGAGAAGTATATTATGGGCTGAAAGAATGGAGAAAGGAGTCCCTCAAGATTTCATGGATGTCCGTATACAGCAGCATTAGAAAGTCTTTTCTGAGTATTGCAAGGTAAACGACAGTGGACCCTAGCAGTGAGCAGAACCCCTTGTGGGAAGTGGAAGGAGCCCTGACTAAATGATGTAACAGTAACTGGCTTTGAGACACCTACTGCATGTGAAAAGGACTTATCTTAGGATGGGAAACTATGTCTGCTGTCCCCAGTGAGTGAGCAGGGGATCAGCTGTTGAATTCACAATTCACTTATAGAGCCTCATGGAAAGTGATGAGGGAGACTTGCTGATTACTTTCCCCCTTGGTCCCCTTAAAAACCCCAGTTAACGTTTCTAGTGGGCAGGGATTATCAAGTATTAGCATTTAGGATTGATGTCGCTAGCTGCAATGGCGTAGTTGCTCTTAAAAAACAGATGTATTTGTGAATTCTGAACCTCAGTTGACTGCTCAGGTTAAGTGCTGGTTGCCTGGAGATGAAACCGCAACTGATACTATTATGATATTAGGAGCTTTGCTGACAAACATCCTGGGGTGTGTGTGGTTAGAATGGAAGGAAAGCAGTGGATATTTGATCTCTCCACAGCATCTGTGCAACTGCTCCAAAATGCACCCAAATTGCTCTCCTCTAAGATAGTGAATGTACAACCATACCCCCTTCCTCTGAAAGCATAAGGAAGTAACCCCAGTGATACCAGAATTAAAGGAAAAGGAAGTAATTGTCTCAGTGCACGCTGCTTACAGTTCCCTGGTATGGCTGGTCCTTAAATGTAATGGGAAATAGAGACTGGCCATTGATTAATGCAGGCTGAATGCTAATGCAGGCCCCTTAACTGCCATGGTACTTAGCATAGCCGAACTGGTTGTAACCATACGGGAGCAAGCTCATCAGTTTCTAGCAACCATTGGTGTGAAATGTGTGCGTTTTTTGTTCCACTTTTGGGAAGCAGATAGAGACCATCTTGCCTTCACCTGGGAAGATGCAATTTACTTTTACATGTCTTCCTTCAGGGCTATTGCCATTTGCCAAGCACGGCTCACAATGCATTATCGCAAAAACTTGCACAAATTACTCACAAAAGAGGGAATCTGAGTATACGATGTATGGATGATATATTGCTCAGGTGCCCAAACTGAAGTAGTACTTCAAATTCCAACAGAAAGTACTACTTCTATCTTCAGAAGTAAAGTTTTTGGGCATCTGATGGAGGGAAGGAACAATGTGTTCCCTTTGAACATGTTGAAAAATAAGAAAGAGTTACTGAATGCTCAAGGCTTACTAGTATTTTGGAGGAATCATATGAGGTTTTTCCATCATAGTCTATTCCTTATACGATTTAACTTACAAGTGCCAGCTGGGAATGAACCTCCATTCACGAGGAGGTCTTAAAGTTGATAACTGTTGAAGCAGAGTATACCAAGCTCTTGAGCCAGTACACCCAACTGATCTGTTCCACATTACTGATTGCAAAACTCCATTTAGACTGTGAAACACGTATGTGGCAGAGTGAGCCTGCAGGCCTTTTGGGTTCTATTCACTTCTTCAAAAATGGAGAGAAACGTTATTCAGGCTGGGAAAAGGACATTTTGTGGTTAACCTAGTGATACAGAAAGTTGAAAAGATCGTATTACAATAGCCAGTCATTTTTAGGTTACCTTCTAAGGTCTTAAAAATCAGTTGAGATAGCATCAAAACTAACCCAGGCTCAGGCAGTCTGATAGGCAACAAGAGATAATACTATCAGGAGTTTGAAATCGTGATTTAACTATTTGCCTAAACTGAAGTCCATTCAGTTGGATAACAGAAGCATCTTCACTGCTGCAGTGGTTCGAGAGTGGGCACAGGATGAAGGGATCCAGTGAATTTTCTGTACTCCATGCTATCTCCAGGTATACACAGTGATATTATTGAATGTACCAGTGGCTTCTTGAAACTGGGTTTAAGATCCCTTGAGCCTATGTGGGTGCAGCAGGTGACTAACACAGTAACAAAGGTTACAGCCATTGTGGAATTAATGGCTGCCTGTGCCTCATTGCGTTCTGCCCTAAAACCCCATCCCTGCATCCTGGGAAAGGAAAACATTATATTGTGAAGTCATTCCACACTACCCAGGACAGCCCATCCTAATGGATATGTCAATGGTAGGACAAGTACCTCTGACCCTAAGAACTCCCCATAACCTTTATGCTTAAGTGGCCACTGGTGGACATGAGAAGGACCATTGGGTCCTTACCTGAAGGCATGTTCAATCTTTTAAACCATTTGCTTTTAATATATTACATATCTTTCAGGTTGTTAGAAACCTGTCGTAGGACTTACATTTTCTGTCATTGAATGGATCGTTATCGTTAGCTTAATTTTATTTGGCTTTTTTTTGTAGTTTACTAGGGAAAAATGGATTGGAAAATTTGCTTTTTCTCAGTTAGCATTGGAATAATAGGATTGCTATAGGGGGAGAGAACCTCCCAGCCTAGCTTTGGAATTGATACAAGGATTTATGCGTATCTGGAATTACACAAATCAAGGGATATGTGTTGCTCTCCCTGATTCCATGTTTGAAGGTATTAAATTCACTCTGAATTGGGTAGATTTTGGGGGGATATTAACAAAAGAATTGGATAATCTTAACGTAGGGATACGCTGCATGGGGAGTGGTTAAGTCCCCTTTTCTTGATCAGAAGGAAGGGCAGCTGTGGGTGATAAACAAGACCTGAGTAAAGCGTGAAAAGAGCCTTGTATCAAATCCCAAGCAATTCTGCTTGGAATCATTTGTAGAATCAAACGCGTTATCCATCACTGATAGTTAACTTGACCATAATACAGGAAAATACCACTTCTATTCCTTGCACCATTGTGCCATGGTGGGGTTCTCCTCATGAGGGTGGATATTTTGAACACTAATATAATTTATACTGGGATGCAAACTGGTGTATACAAATTGTTAACAGGCCAGGCACCACACACCCCATCAATCATACCAAGTAGCCTAAACAGTCCTACACATGCTCAGGAATGTATTATAGGGGTCTATGTTCCTGGTTATTATGCATGGCTACAAAAGGTCAGTCTGCAGCTAGAGACGTTCTTTGCACCAAGTGAAGTTATCGAACAGCACCAGATGTTCCAGAAAATTTAACTTGGCAGGCTCACATACTGAGGAATTGGACTGAACGCGCATCTGGAGAGCTTAATTTACAGGTTCGACAAGTATCAAAGGTGACTTTGCAAAACCAGTTAGCCTTAGACATGCTATTACAGGAGCATGGTGTATGTGGAGTGTTGAATTTAACAGACAGGGAATGTTGTATCACCATTCACAATGCCACCTCTACCATAGCTGAGGCCCGTCAGAAAACGAAGGAAATCACTGAACAGACTGGTTTTGAGCTTTTCCAGGTAATGCAGGCAAAAGACTGATTTGGCGGACTCAGCCCCAGGTTGCATACGACATTGCTGCTGAAATCTTTTGGACTCATGGGGAGAGGAAGATGGCTCATAAATACCAATCTTATAATACGGCGTGTGGATTTTTGTTTCTAATGGCAGGCCTTGCAGTCAGTTCCAGAAAACTGCACAGCTTAGTCAGAGGTAATTGTGAGCAGGCCACTGCCGAGTAACTGTTCCGTAGAAATCTCCCATGAAAGTTTACTTATGGTTCTGGACTGTTATTTCACCTTAATCCATACTGAGAAGTTTTGCCAGTCTTAGTAACTCTCCTCTCCCCACATATGGAATGTGACAGGGTAGCTGTATATTTACATATCCAATTGAACGCAAAGTGTCTTCAGGTAGATGTGAGCACAAATAAGGCACAGGGAACCATGAAATTCAGACAGAAATTTGAGTACGTAGTGGCAGAGAGTAGTTAAATTTTAGATGCTTGCTGATGAGGGGGACAGGTGGTAAGTCACTGAATGATGCAAATTACAGTAGGAAGCAGTATGATAGTGACTTAGGTGAACTGACCGTGCAGGGAGTTGAAAGCACTTTCTTAAATGTGAGAGAATGAAAGCTAGTAAAACTTTCTCTTTTGTTATTCCCTCTGCTGTTTCTAACAGAAGAGAGGAGCATCTGTTGTCATTTGGGAAGACAAAGAGTGTGAAAGAGTTAGAGAGCTGAATAAGGAACAATGAAAATACAAAACAGATTGGAAGACTGAGTGGATGACAAGATCAGCAGTACGTAGAGATGAGCTGAAAGGCAATCAAGTTGTCTTTCATGTTGAGATAAATGACACTTATATTTCTGTTTGAGAGTAAATCAAAGATTAATGCATGGTCTGGAATAAGAACTCATACCCAACATTGGTTTTGATAACCATCAGTGGATCTCTTATTTCTAGAAAATGAGTGAGAAAGCGTGACTATGAAGGTGTTCAACAAAAGGTTCCACTAGTGATTGTGCAATTGAAGTTAGTTAGCTAGTTAATTAATTAGGACTAGTAATGTTACGTTAATTATTATTCATAAAGTATTAAGCGTAGTAATGAAGTTCACTGTTCATTCAGAGTTGTGTGGTATCATTCACACAGAGAATAATACAAGAGGTAAATGGCCTTAAGAGCTGGTGTAATGGAAACAGAATTTAAGTTCAGAAACAAGACTTAAAGGTAGTTTGAAGAAAGAGAAAAAAGAGGGGCAAGTTGGAAGTATGAGATTGTGATCATAAATTTGATACTCATGAAGGAGCCATAAATGGTGATAGGAAGTCATCTTAGGTTATTTTCAAAAGAGCTATGTAAAAATTCTGGAACTTTTTTTTGTAAAATTTTTCCTGGAATATATTTGTTGGTTTTATTTGTGAGTATTCAGGAATTCAAAATTCAAAATTATTGAATTTAAATAAATTGGCTTAACTCTAGTCATTAGGTAAGGCTAAATTCATTTCTTGAGGAAACCAGAAGCTTCGTTTGTTTAGTTTAGCGTAACTGTGCTTGACAAGGGTTCTGTATCTGATGAAGGAAGGGAAGATTTTTAAGTTACAGGATGATGTTAACCAAGATCAGATAAGCATTGACTTCCATGGATATATACTAAGTGGGAATTTGAATGTTTCTGGTTACTCACAAGAAATGAGTTTCTGGAGTATCCTCGAAGATAGGAAGTGCTTTTAAAAGAGATACTATTTAATTCATTGAATTAAAAAAGTAATTTTTAACTTACTACGTTCTTTAACATCTTTTATAATAAATATTATCTTGTCTCATGAATAAAAATATTTTTCCTCTTTTATTTATTCTTTCAAGACCTATTTTTTAGTTTCTTTGGGTAAACTAGTTTCAAGTAAAAGAAATTGTATGTTTTCCCCTGGAAAAAGATCTGCTGCTATCAAAATTCATTTTATGTTTCAGCACAGCTGTTTTCCCATTGATTAGCCAGTTGCTTTTGCCCTTTAGTGATTTGATGTTCTCTGAAACTCATACCTAAGTGGCTCATTTCCCACTTGTTTTTTTTTAGTGGTTGGCATGATTGACAGCAACTTATTAAATGCTCAGACCATAGCAGCTTCTTCCTCTTCAGTAGTGAAATCTCCAGTTTGATATTTTGCTAAGTACTTGATCTGTGAATGTCGTGCTGCCAGCAATGTAGTTCTGTTTGTGGGCGTTTCATTACTGTTTGAAATCTGGAAAGAATTTCATTTGTAGCAGAATGGTGATCTTGGTGATTTATTTTTCTTTTTAAAGATGTAGAATTGACTTCTACCATTTGTGGTATCTTATACTTCTCAAAAATCAGAGGTGAATAAAGTCATACATTCTGTTTGGTGGGAAGTGGAGGTTTGTATGGCTTATTGTGCATGTGGATAATGTGTCAGCTATAAATGTCTCGTTTCTCATGTGAAAGGAGAATAGATGTGGGATGAAAAGATGCTGACAGTTTGAGTGACAGTTCAGTAGATTTATTTATTTGTTGTTGAGGTATTTGTTTTTTCCCCAATGAGAATGTATTTTTGCATTCAGGTCCAGAAGATTTAAGTGCATGTTATATACAGGCTTAGCAGTGAAGGAGAAATACTACAGACCTATTATTTCTAGTTTTTAATTGGGCACTATTTCTCTGTTGAAATAGATCTTGCTGAAAATAAGGTCAGATCAAGTGGCTAGTGTAGTCTGAGGCTGTTTGAAGGCAAGACTCATTACATTTATACAGTAAACAGCCTTGACTGTTGGCCGATTGATGGTACTTCAGCTTTGCTGTCAGTTACTTTTCATTACTAATCTTTCATATTTTGGACCCCAAAACCCACAAACATCTGGAATACTTTTCCTGAATGTTCATAAACATAGGGATCTTATTAATGTTTGTAAATATCGTAAGTGTGGGAGGCAAAGGGACATGGCCAACCTTTTTTCAGTGGTCTGTGGGAACAGGACAAGGGGAAATGGCCATAAACTGAAGCATAGGAAATTCTGCACCAATACGGCAAAAGAACTTCTTCACTGTGAGGGTGACGGAGCACAGGAATACGCTGCCCAGGGGGGTTGTGGAGTCCCCTTCTCTGGAGACGTTCAAGACCTCCCTGGGCACCAACCTGTGCAGCCTGCTGTAGGGGCCTGCTTTGGCAGAGGAGTTGAACTCGATGATTTTTGGAGGTCTCTTCCAACCCCTACAGTTCTGTGATTCACTTCTGTGTAATTGAGTTCTCTTTTGAAGTTGGCGAGTTGGTGTGCTGTTAGTATTTGGAAGCTATTCTTGGTAAGGGTTCGTTTTGGCATGCACTTACTTCCCTTCAGTGATCAGGATGCATGAACATTGTTCAGCCTTTTCTCTGTGTTAGTTCCATAGTAGTGGCATTTGTGTTTTGGAATTGTCCAGAAGTTTTCTGTTAATAGGTAGGTAATAATGTAAATACTTGAGGCAAATATTTATAGAGTAAAGCATTAGGTGAAATTTACTAGCATGTGGGAAGAATATTTGCTCCCATTTAACATTTGTAATTTTTCGTGATCTTTTCTGATCAGAGAGCCTTTGTTTGGGAGGAGTTGCCTTCCTACTTATTTTAGCAAAGTGTACATTCTCAGTGAATAATATGCATTTCAGGACACAGGTGGATATTGCGTTTCCACTTTTGCAGAATCTTCTGGGTTGTAATAAGCAATCCACGTTCTATCCGAATAAACAAAAATCTTTCATCTGAGCTGTGCTGGCAAGTCCACACAATTACTGAAATTGTTTTTAACTTTGATCTCCTATTTCTGTAGGAAACATATGCCGCTCTCCAATAGCTGAAGCAGTTTTTAGAAAACTTGTAACTGATGAGAAAGTTGAAAATAAGGTAAGCTGTTTATTTCTGTTCCTGTCTATGAAACGACTGTATTCTATCCAGTTAGTACAAATGTAAGAAGTGAGAAAGGAAACATAAAAACATAAATTTGTTTTTCTGTAGTGGAGGATAGACAGTGCAGCGACATCTACCTATGAAATAGGAAACCCTCCTGACTATCGAGGACAGACTTGCATGAAGAAGCATGGCATTACCATGAATCATATTGCCAGGCAGGTACTGTACTTTAATTTTCTTTAAATGTGTGTATGTATTTGTTTTGTTCTTGCAGTGGATGACAGACAGTGCTGCTGTTTCAGACTGGAACGTGGGGCGCTCCCCAGATACAAGGGCTTTAAGCTGTCTAAGAAATCATGGCATTGAGACAGCACATAAAGCACGACAGGTAGAAGGGAGTATATTTTCTTTCTTGTTCATACCCATGCTGTGTTTAGCCCTAACCATTATATTCACAGAAGTAATTTGACCAGTGCATAGATAAGCATCAAATAATAAATGCTATATGCAGTTTTTCAAAGAACTCTAAAGGTACCTAAATCTTCCAATTAATTTCATGTTATTAAGTTTGATTGGAAGTATAACTGGGAAGCATTGGAACGCTTCCTCTGTTGAAATTCCTACCTTCAGGTGTTCAGTATTTGGGGCATTTTTCAAAACATTTGTTGAATACTCTTTTAAAATGGACTTAATCTAGTAATCTGTGATGCTTTTTTTCTGCAAGGAGTTACATTTTTATTTAGCAAGCCCAAAAAGATGTAGCATACCTGTTTCCCATCACAAAAAGATTCTGTTCTTGAATTAAAAACCATACAGTCCCGAATCAGGACTAAGGCACTCAGACCCAAGATTAATAAATAATATTGTTGGTGATATCTGCAGAGATAAACATACCTAAACATACCCTTGAAACATTCTTAAGTCAGAGACAGGTTTCTTAGTGAAATCCTTAACTTTGATAAAAGTTCATCTCAGTTTTCAACAAAAAAAAACCTAACAAAAAGAAAAAGAGTTTATTTCCACTATGATTCTGGAGGGATCCGAAATAAATGTCTGCATCTATGTAAATCATTCAGACACTAAAATAAATGCACATAACTTACTTCAGTTAACTACTCTCTGAATGTGGGATATTCCTCATGGGCTTGACCTTTAGTTAGCTTGAGATTATGCCACTGATTCTTCAGATGAAAAGATAAAGTAGTTTTGTCATTGTCTTTTGTTTCTGATCCCTGCAGAATTTCACCAGACTATGTAAGGTCATATTTACTTTCTTCACTTTTAAAAACTGCATGTTGTTTTAACTTTTTTTTTTTAAAAAAAAATCCCTCAATTAGTCCGTTGCTTTCTGCTGACCTTTCCTGATGCTAATCTCTATTACATAACAATGCAAACAGGACTGAGCACAGTACAGCTCCAGATATTTAAGGCTTTACTATTAAAAAAAATTAGTAGGAAAAGCCTGTGATCCTCTGGTGGTTCTGCATTTGCTGTTTATCAGTGCTTACAAACAGCATTATTTGTCATTATGCAAGCTAAATTGTACTCAGGCTAATTACTGACTATTTCAGTCACTGTCGCATAACTTGTTTGTTTCTTTTTTTTAAAGATGAGCCTTGGAAACTTGAGAATTGGATAGTTAAGCTAAAGCAGTGTCCAAAAGCATCTGGTCATTTTCCTTGAAACAGCTGAGAGAGAATGAAAGCACCTTAGTGAAAATAATTGATAATACGTACATTTGGCTAATGAAAAGATTTCAGTAGAAGGAGAAGAGTCTAAAATGTTAAAATGCATAGGGAGAGGGGATTAAAAAGAATGAGACAATAAATTGAAAGAATAATAGGATGAAAACATAAAATCATCCCAGCACAAGCAGCTTGATTTTATTTTAAGTGAAAGAAGTTCTTGAACTGCACGTAGCTGTTGTTGTACTGATGTTAACTATCTAATTCCAGTATTTTTTCAAACTTTTGTCAAATGGTCTCTACTGATACTGCAAACACAGTATCAGGTGCTGCAAAAACAGGTGGACCTAACATGGTCTCACAGTACCCCCAGAGTGGGACTGAGCAGTATGACTTTGCAGAATGATCAGGCTAGTAGAAGCAGAAGTGTATTTGTTCTCTAGTAGGGACAAACTCGAGGATAGAGATTCTGTATGATTTTGTAGCTTCAGAGCAGATTGAGAATGGTTTAATCCAGGAGCTGCAGAAATAGAAAGGAGGGATTTTTCTTCCATTGTCTTATAAATACTGTCATAAGATGATGACCTGATGGAGCTATCTTCTTCATTTCTGTTACCCAGTGGAAAGCAATTCCTGTGCATAATTATGATAATCATTATGATTATCATCTTCTATACTAAACTCACATATGTGCTACAAGAATCAATATTCAGAAGATAGAATGTTAACTTGGTTGCATCCTGCAATCATATACAGTGACTGTTCAAGTGAATTTTAAATGGAAGAGTAAATATATGTATAAAATACATTAAAAAAAATATATGTCAAGATAAAAATGTTTGTTAATGTCTTAGTTTTTGGTAGCTGTATGGTAGCTTTTGGTTTGCTGTATGTTTATGCACGCATTGAAAGTCTCTAAGCCTTCATGCACAGAACAGAAATGCATTAATCAGTTTAACTTCTGTTCGTGCTGAGGCCAAAATTGATTTCAGTATGACTCATATCGAGCATTTGCCTTAAATGTGAAATTGAGATTAGAGGAAAGTTGCATTAAACATTGCTTCACAATGGGATAAATTTGAGGACTGCTGCATCTCTTTGGTTTAGATAGAGTAAAGGAGATTACTACCCTGCTGTAAATGAAGGCAAATGCTTAACAGAAATTGGAATGATGATGTGTTTCCCTGTTGATGGTCTTTAATAATGGTTATATACTTTTTTTTAATGTAAAATTCCTCTTTTCTGTGTAGCTGACTGCTTGAACTCTTCGTTATTCCTCAGAATGCACATTCATTTTTATGTCCTTTAGATTCTTCCCCTGAAATGGTAGTTTTCGTAATATCTGATATCTACTCGAATACAGTCTAACCAGTAATCCTGTGTTTAGGGGTGCATTTAGATTTGTGTTAATAAGGTAATAACTGTCATATTGTCAACGTACAGAGAGATTGTGGGAAATGTGGCAGGTGCATTTTTTTGTTTCCACTTTGTTTTTTTAAGTTTTCTCTGTCTGCACAACAAAGAAATCTATGCCTACTTATTTTTGCAGTGTTTAGTTCTTTGGAGCAAGCAGGAGAAGCTTATAGAGGTTCTGGTAGAGTTGCCAGGAAAACAGAGCTATTTCCACTGTAAAAATATTTTTGTAGGTCAAAGGCACTGCATGAATACAGCAAATATTTTTACAGTGAAAATAAACAAGTCTGCATTAGTTTTCATCATTAACTCTTTATTATCAAAAGTTTTCCCCTCTTACATCCCCCTCACCCCATGTGAAATGCTTCCTTTATGGTCTTAATCTAGTGATAATTCCTGTAAGTTTTTTGTTACTTTCTGTTATGAAAGTGTTTTTTCTGCTGTACATTTTTGGAGGTTAGAACTCTGGTTTCCACCTCTTCTCTTACTTACTTATTCTTTTTTCTAGGGCATCATTCCCAAAGACACCTGTTAGACAGAGCAGAAGAAGCCTTTCAAATTTAATCGTAGGATGGTTTAAGTTGGAAGGGACCTCAAAGATTATCTAGTTCCAGCCTCCCTACTGTGGGCAGGGTTGCCAGCCACCAATTTCATCTTTTATATTTAGTATGAACTCACTATAGGTATTATTTGATTTATTCTGATTATCAAAGAATCAGAAGATGAGCAGGTTTTTCTTTCCACCTGTGTTTTTTTTTTTTTTTTTTTTTTTTTTTAAGAAACTAGAACTAGAAAACATGAAAACAGTCCCCTCACCTCCCTTCTCCCTTTCCTTCTCCCTTTCCTTCTCCCTTTCCTTCTCCCTT
>NW_024884142.1:12798080-12945581 GCF_019232065.1 Centrocercus urophasianus | reverse complement strand
CTTCTCCCTTTCCTTCTCCCTTTCCTTCTCCCTTTCCTTCTCCCTTTTTTTTTTTTTTTTTTTTTTTTTGGTAATCAAGCAATGATTGTGGGCTAAAGTACATGTTTTTAATTCTAGGTTACTAAAGATGATTTCCAGACCTTTGATTATATACTTTGTATGGATGAAAGCAATCTAAGGTAATGTATGAAGAAATTTAGAACAAATTCATATGGATTGCTCTAGTGCTAGCTTGTGGGTCGCTTTGAAGACAGAAGTCGCATTTTATTGCTCGTCTCAGCATTTTTGTTTGTGTGTACATGTGTAAATGATAGAAGGATTCTTCACTTCTTTCATGTTTAATGAGTTAGAATTCCATGTTTTATTTGTGTGGTATGTGCTACTCTAAATTAAGGAAAAGGAAACTCAGTATGTGTTTCACAAGTGCGGCTGATGCCTGTACAGCTACAAATGAGGAAATACTGTTTTTAGACTGAAGTGATCTGGTTTTCTGATTGTGTAGGATCTGAAAGATCTTTTGAAAACTTGGAAAGAATTAAATGTGTCGCTTCCCACACATGTCCTTTTTTAAAATGGAAATAATTCTAGTCATTAGCTGGGGAAATCTTACTCGCTTCTGCTTTCCATGTTTTTAATTGTGTATCTATGAGATGGTTTGAGCTTAAGAAAGACTTAGTGAAATAATTGCTTAGTATAATAGGTTGGATGTCATTAGAAAAATTTCTGCTTATTATGTAGATATGATTAAGGGTGAGCTTTAATAACTTGGAGGTCTTGCAGTGTTTTTAAAGACAGTAACATGTAGCATAGCAGGGTTTTATTTACTATTGTTATTATTATTAGCATATGAAGACTTTTAGGACCAGCATCTCTTATCTGAAGTATCATTTGTTGAATTTTCTAGAGTGTTTTAGGTGACTGCTGTTACAACTTTTATTCATACATAACACTTGTGTCAGGTAAAGAGATGACTAGCTTATCTACAGTTTCATGCAAATTCTTAAACTGTTAGTACCAAAGTAAGTTTTCGTTTGTTTATTAACTGCAGAGTAGCAGAAACATCACAGCTATAGCAGAATTAAGGGCTTTGCTATGGCCACACTTGTAAGTTTCATCTTGAATGTGCACTCAGTTCAACCGCTGTCTTAGGAATGCTTGTTTGCAGCTGGTTCCAAGTACTAATGTCATATCAGTCTGTCATATCAGAAAAGAATTTGGGAAGTCACTTTTCTGTAGTATTGGAACCAGATGGCCCCTTCCTGTCCATTAGCTGGTATGCTAGAAGCCTTGAAGCAAGTGGTTGGACTTCATCATAATCATATGGACGCTTAGGATGACAGTCTTCAAACAAACATAGTTCTCTGAAATATTTCCAGCATTCATAGGGCTACTTTTTGTTAGTTTTAAAAAAGATTTTTTTTCTAAATCTCTAAGGCACAAATTTCTTAGTTGATAAAAAAAGTCAACGCTTCTCTCTTTGCTTAAAATGATATTGTATTCTCACTGCTATTTTGTCTTTCTTGACTATGTGAAATTAACTCCTTCATTAATTATAATTCATTAGAAGTTAGTTTCTTAAAACTGCTACTTACAACCAGTCGCAAACCACTATAAGCTTTGTAAGCATTGGACAAGTTGAATTCTGGTTTGGTATGGAAAGGTCTAATATTATAAAATACTGAACATGTTCCAGTAATACCCAGCTCTTAATCTAAGGGTGTTTAAAGGTACATTTTAACTGCATTTGGGATACTGGATGGCCATTCGCAAGTTGACAAGGAAAATATTGTTTCTAAACCAGTATGCCTCACCAGAGGGAGGCATTGTAGAAGATAGGGCAATTGCTAAAATATTGCAATATGTCAAAGTCAAGACAGATCTAAAGAATCTACTATTCTCTGCAAACTGAATGTGGAAGAACTTCACATGAGCTAGAGGCATAACTGAGAGATGCCGCAACATGCCCATTTAAATGCTGTTTTGTAGCCCATGAGCTCATAAATCTGGAAAAAAAAAAAAAAAAGAAAAAAAAGTAGATAGTCATCATTATTTCTGTTTAATTCAAGTTAAAGATGGACAATGAAAATACTTAGTGAATGATCTGAGGACGAAGGTAAATTTGCTGTCTCTAAGTTCTGCCAAAACTCTTTGTTCTGGCTTTTTTAGTAGTCTGGAATAAGTTTACGTGTGCCATTGATAGTCAGTTAAAAAACAAAACAGGTAGCAACACATGAGAAAAGGAGCACCAGAGCTCACAGAATTGAGTGAGCCCAGAAACTTATTGTTTGTCTGTGTTCTCTAGAAACTATCATGAGCATCTAATACTGATGCTGAAAAATTTTGAAGAAATTGATGGGAGTTTGTTTTGTTTTGTTGTTTGTAATATACGTATTTTTTTTCTTCCCCAAGAGATCTGAAAAGGAAAAGCAACCAGGTTAAAGACTGCAAGGCCAAAATTGAACTGCTTGGGTCATACGATCCACAGAAACAACTTATTATTGAAGATCCATACTATGTAAGAAATTATTTTGGTCGCTTAATGAAAACCTGTATATATATAGTACATAATCTTGCCAGATTCCACAGTTCTTATGTAACATGTGAGATGTACATACGTATAGTGTATATCTATCTGATAATATACAATATAAATTATCGGAGTAGGAAATGAAAACGTGTCTTTATTCATTCTATTTATTATTACTTAAGTAATTTAAGTTCATAATACACCTGTATTTTGAATATTCAGTGAAATCCTCTGTGTCATTTTCCATGCAAAAAGAATGTAGTCACAAAAATAGAGACAAAGACAAGGAAACGGTCAAAGAATTTGAGTACTGTCAGCTAAGAGCAATCACTTAAATTAGCATTCTTCAGTTTAGGAAAGAGAAGTGGATGAGGATATGGTGAGGTTCTATAAAACATTAGCATCACGGGGAAATATCAGGAATTGCTATACGTTATATCAGAAATGGAGAACGTCAAATAGATTATAGGAGGTAGATTCAAAACAGAATGTTTGTTTCCACACAGTGCTTTCTTAAATAGTGAAATAACATGACAGGATAATGTGAATGCTTAAAAAAAAAAACCACCCCCAAAAAGCTTGTAAATTGAATGAAAAAACCAACACCAAATAAGAAAACCGATGGTGAATCAAAGTTCATCCAGGACTGCTGGGTACAAAATCTGTTAGTTAAAATTAGGGAGGAAATACATTAAATTTGTCACCGTATCTTTGTACTGTTTTTGTTATTTTATTTGCCATTACTGACAGTAGAAAAAACATTTGCAAAATGAGCCAATATTACTATTCTTACCTTCTTCTTCTTCTTTTTCTTTTTTTTCTAGGGGAATGAAAAGGACTTTGAAACTGTTTACGAGCAGTGCGTTAGATGCTGTAAAGCATTTTTGGAGAAGCCTCATTAATGTTTAATCATTCTATTTCTAAAAGAAAATAATTAGCTTCTCCTGAAATATGTAAGCTTTTCTTGATTGATGTATTTAAATTGTAAAACTGTGCTTCCTTATAAGAACAATTCACAACTTTTTCAGTTTAATTTTTTATTGTAGATTTTGTCATCTCATTGGAAAAACAGATATTGTAGATGAACCATTTTCTCACATATCAATGTAATAATAAAGTACTTGTTAAGAATAAATTTAATCTGTAAACTCTTACAGTGCTTTCTCAGAAGCACTGAAAAAAAAAAGTCTTGCTTCTTTATGCGCTGTACAGTCAACAAGATGTTATCTCATTGTGCCATTAGTGAGTTAGTTGAAGCCAACTTTCTGCAGGTGTATGTGAAATAATAGTTCATGTATGTTAATGTAGGCTTGTCATCCCAATATCATTAGACAATTTTCAGAAAGAAGCTTGTTATATTGAGTCTGGTGAACTAAGGAAACTACCTTCCCAAAACAGGCGTTGTTCTTAGCACTATTTCAAAGTTCAAGCAAGCAGAACTTGTTATCAGGATCCTGTGAAAATGGTTTGTTATTTAGGTTTAAATCTTCATTTATCAAAGAAAAAATCATTTTGTGCTGATAGATTTTTACGCTCATTAAAATGAAATCAGTTCGGAGATGGTCACTGATGATGGTACTAAGACTTCATTATCCTTTGGTCTTGGGGCCAATTTGTAGCACACTGCTGTACATAAAGTAATATAGCACTTGCTTTCACAATAGAACAGTTCAGTTTAAAAGTCTAAATGTGAACTGTGTATTTTATATCAAAAGTAAAATATTCAAACATTCCGTATTCCTATATGAGTGGCAGATGATATTTTTATATTTACTCAGGAGAATGGATAGCATGTCAAAAATGTTCTTTAAGAATATAGTTCAACTGGAAGACAGTCTGCGTGTAATATAATTTGAAGCTATATGAAGGTCAGTAACTAAGAAGTTGTGCTCTTGCACACACAAGAAAATGGAATGCATTATGCAAATCTATTCTTATTTGTCTGTACATCATCCTCAATTTTTGCCTAGGCAGAAACATGACTGTGAAATGTAATTAGATTAGTAATGTGACTGATGCCATCTTTTCTTATTTTGAGTAATGCTGATATGATATGAACAAGGATTACTACATAATCTGTAAAATTTGCTTTCTTATTTATCTGTTTGCATTTATTCTTCTATTTGCCTTCCAAATCAATAGGAACAGCTCTGTATTGTCATCTACTTTCCTTCTGGGAAAGGGATGCATTTGGATACAGAAGCCTGTTGCGTTTAGGGTTGAAAGGAATCTTAATGTCACCATGCATCTAACTGCAGCCTTTACAATTGGGATTATGTTCTATAGAATCATAGAATGACTTACTTTGGAAAAGACCTCAAAGATCATCTAGTTCAACCTTCCTGCCGTGGCAGGGTTGCCACCCACTGGTCAGGCTGCCCAGGGCCCTGTTCAGCCTGGCCATGAGCACTTCCAGGGATGGGGTATCCACAGCTTCTCTGGGCAGCCTGTGCCAATGTCTCACCACCTTAAGTAAAAAATTTCCTCCTAACATCCAGTCTACATCTCCCCACTTCTAAATTAAAGCTGTTGCCCCTTGTTCTGTCACTGTCTATCTGCTTGGGGACTTTTCTGGGATTTTTTTGCTGTAAAGCAGCTAGAATATGTGTTAATGAGATCTCTGATTTTTGCGAAAATTTCAGTTGGATATAAAACTTAAGAACCAGTTTAC
Source organism: Centrocercus urophasianus (assembly GCF_019232065.1). NCBI lineage: Eukaryota > Metazoa > Chordata > Aves > Galliformes > Phasianidae > Centrocercus > Centrocercus urophasianus. The sequence continues at coordinate 12,940,383 of NW_024884142.1, read as the reverse complement.
AGTAAGGGAAGTGGTAGATGGAACACTTGGGTACAGAAACTAGGATCTGTGTGTATTACTGGATTACCAATGATTTTGATTTTTTGATGAACTTGCTAGGACTTTGCATATTAATAGCTGTTTTGCTTCAGGGACAAATAACAATATAAACAATATTTCAGAATAGGTCAAATATGGACTCTGAAAAATATGATTTTCCATTTATTTTATGAGCACTTGAATATGGGAAAATGATGGGCAGTTGGGGACAAAACATCTAAATGAATTTTTTATGCAGCAGCCTCAGAAGTGGAAGTATTTAGGCACAACCATTGTTATTTTCTGCCAAAAAGACCTTTTAAAATATGCCAGTGACTGTAATAGAGTTCAGACAATTAAGAGCCCGATGGGTTCTGCTTTCCCATTTGTGGCTGTGTAGAAATAGAACCTATAGTTTCCTACATATTGAAGTTCAGATTTAGAAGTCTTAACTCTGTATCTTTGGTCTGCTGGGGTAACAGAAAGGAGATAGGAAGATATGGTTGTTTATCTTTGCTAGGCTTAGGAACTTTTCTTTAACATGGTAAGAAGTCAAAACTGTTTGTGTTAAATTTAGCTCGATAAAAGTTTGAGGTTTGACCCAAGGTATGTTTTCAGCCCATACATTTAGCTACATAATTCATCAGTTATGCTAGGAGATAAAAGCTCGTTGATTCATTTATTTAGTTCTTCATTGGTTTCTTTTGGAGGAACAGGAGGAGAGCAACATATTATGGTGAAGGCATTTGTGGAACACGAGAACGTAGAATGGGAATTGCCTTCTGGAAGGACATCCGCACAGTAATTAAGCTTCCAAGAGAAACAGTGAACATATGATACACAGTTTGTGTATTAAACATTGTACATATTTACATTTTTTTATGTTATATTTTAATACTGAGTGAAAAAATGTGGAACTGACTCCTCTTCCAACCCGTGGACTGTTTCAGCTTACATAATAAACCTGCACCCAAGACTAAATGAACAAAATCTGCTATCTATGGTTTTTATCTTGTTACAGACGATGATTTCTGCTAAAGCTAGAAAAAAAAACTTCCACTGAATTTAATTTATGAAGCCACTAAATAGATTACCATTTTCCTTTTATGGTGCTTTTTTTCTAGAAAATTCTGATTTAACCAGATTTCAGTCCTACTGCAAACCAAAATAATCATACTAATTTAAAATCCCTGTTATGGGTATTGTGTGAATAGACAGTCCTACAGCACCCGGCTATCGATCAAGCGCTGTGCAGGGATTTTGTTTGAAACAACCATTTGTCATGAAAAAGAAATTCAGAATTCTGTATGAAGTTGGAGCAGCCTTGTGGTCTGAGCATTTCGTGAGATTTTAATGCAAAGATCTGGCAGTTCTCAGAAATCCACAGTCCAAAGTACTGAACTTCTCCAAGGTGGGTGTTCCTTTCTTTCTTAATGAAGCAAATTATCATTGGAAAGAGACTTACGTGTGGATAAATGATAGTAGCTACCTGAAAATAGCATCCGATTATCAGATTCAGTGAACAGAAAGCAAATGGAGGACAACTTAATACCAAACACTTTATTACTTATGCATGTTATTTACATTATTTACATATTGCACATTAGCTGGAATGTTTTATACTTTTATTATATAAAGTAAATTAATGGCAGCTTGTGTTTGTGTACAAAATCCATGCTCCACTGTCCCCAAAAATATTTCTACTTGGAATTACATTTCTGGTTGTCATGCAATTAGTACTCCCAGGGTACAATGTGACCCCAATGCAAGTTTGTTTTAACCAAACTTTAAAAAATTTGCATAAGCATGAAGGATATCAAGTGACCACAACTACTGTGGAGAAGATCTTTAGTAGTTCTAAGTGTACTAACAAACATTCCTTAAAACTGTAGAATTAAGCAATAGAACATCAATTTTCTTGGTGAAATATTTGTGTTTATGTAATTTTTGGCAGCATTACACATCATTTGTGGTGTGTTTTTAAGTATGGAACATTATGTATTACTGGCAGTTATGCTACTGTAAAGAGAATGTCAATCTGCAAACTTGACAACATACAAAATACGTGTTAAAAGAATTATGGGAAGTAGTCAATTTGCAAAAATAAATCTCTTGTTCACAATGGAATATGTTATAAAGGTAATAAGTTCTATTTCCCTGTTGGTTTCCAAGGCACTTCTCTTGATTCTTGATGTTTCTTGTAATGGTAACAGTACCTGGTGGATAAAAAAAAAAAAAAAAAAAAAGAAGAAAAAAATTGCCTGTCATCATTTTTATATTTAGATAAAACTGTTTGAGAATGTTGTTAGCATAGCTAAAATAGTAAGTAAATAATACCAGAGAATTCAATAATAAATCTTCACAATGATCTAATAGTGTGTGTTGCTCTGCTAAATTAAGTGTTTTGTTTTGTTACTCAAGGCTGAGTTCTGGAAATCATTCTTGTCTTTGTGCTGGTTCATTTCAGGTAGATAGAAGAGACTGGAATACTACATTTCTAACAGTTGACAGTATGCTTATAGGTAAGTTTAGCTTGTACCTACATCTGCAGCAGTGAGGTCAGAAAGTGAATAAACAAGGATAGCATTAATAGACTGCAAATTTATTTGTTAATGCCTTGCTATTGGGAAGCTGTTGGTACGATGTTTAGTAATATAAATCATCAAGGTGAGGTTTGAAGTATTTAGGAAGGATTTGGTGCTTCATTGGGTCTGTTAGTGAAGAAATTTGGACTTATTTATAAGAAACAATCAAGTAATTTCTTGAGATTCAGTCATATAGCTATTGCTCCTGGAATCTGCAAATAGTGAGGCAACGCAGAGTAGAAGCTGCGGCAGGTCAATTGCTGCCAGTTCGAATAACTTTTCCCAGAACAGATTCTTGGAATGAAATTACAGCCATTTCTCTGGCATTGGAATTAAAAATCACTGTTACAAAATTATTGATTTCTACATTGTGTGTGCACATGTACTGTGTAGTGTAGAAATACTGATTTAAAAGTTGTGCAGTGAAGCCTACCACAGACTCTCTCTCCAGTCCTTTAAGCCAGCTGAGAAAATGTAGTATGACTGTCATTGCGTGTACGTATCCAGAAATCTATCTCAGTAACTTCTATGTTGACATTTTCCACAACTGTATTTTCTAGTGATGTGACCATGAAATGCTGCAAGTAGTGCCTACCCAACTCCATGTGTTTCTAAGACCACTTGTTAATGCCATTATTGAAGGAAAATGCCCTAACTAGAGAAAAAAGATATGTCTTATGGATATCAGATGTGGAAAATAAGAACAAAACAGGAGTGGATCCTCTAATACTAGAGTTCTGCTGATGCCACTTTTCATAGTTGTAATTTTCATATTTTGTATCTGAACATACTTATCTCTGTCACAATCAATGTGAACTCTGATATTTTGAGTTTCTCTACATTTTCTGCTGCTTAAGTGTAATTTGTAATGGTATCATTTGAATGCAAAGTCAGACTTGATGTAACCCATTGAAAAGCAAGCTATTGATGCATACAGAAATACTTGTTAGTATTATTTAAGCGTATATTTAATTCTGCAATGTTTTTGAAACTATTAGGAAATGTAATAATGTTACTGACAAGCTTAGTATAATTTAGTTTTCTTCTGGCTGTGTAGATAGAACAAATATTTATTTTATGTCCTGCCTTAGAGGGGAAAGTGATGTAAATTTTGTCTTGCATTTTGATCTGTTTTCCACATGTGTGTCCATACTGTGCTCTATTTAAAGCGAAAAGGGTTGTCTGAAAACAAATTAATCTGTTTTTAGTCTGATTAGAGTGTGATATGACTGACAAGTTAAACACAGATTTTAATAAATAGTTTGTTCATTACTAATGAGAATATGCAGCTTACCAAGGCTGGAAAAACTAGGAACTGACTGAACTTATTTGAACTATACCTGCTCTTGTACAGATACCTGATCAAAATCTGTGGGTGTTAGATGCTTATTTCAGTACACTTCTAAATCTGTAGTTTTAGTTTTCTAAATCGGAGTTTTAGCCTTAATCAATCTGTTGCTGTACTTTTAAAAGTTTCTTATGATCTGTGTTGCATGCATCAGTCTGGAAAAATTAGAATGGAATTTAGTATAGTTAAGTAGTATTGTTAGTGGAGATCCTGAATGGTACTTGACTGTGATAGGCATACAACTCCGTTTTCTTTGACTCTTATTTTTCGTTTTCCTTTGCTAATGCAAATAATAATAAACATGCTGTAAAGGCATATTACTGCTTTTCTCATTTGGTCCTATTCATTATCTGTGCATGATGTTAATTCTGAGAAAGAACAATACAAGAGAGGAAGTTAATGTTTTAAATATCAATATAAATAGTAGAACACTGCACCAGTAGGGTTCTGTGGCAGAATTTCCATTTGCTAATATCTAAAATTCCTTTTCCTTTCCCATCAATCAGTGCCAGGTGGAAGGTGGCTCTAGTGGGAGCATCAGGTCACAGAAATCCATACAGCAAAGGTAAAGCTGTTAGTGTTACATCTGGTGCTAGCCACAGATATCCCCTACTAATGAAAATTCAAAATTGCTTATTAACAAAGTTGAACAATACCACAGTGGTAGCCAAGTATGCGAGCTACCTACTTAGTTCAAAGCAGTGGTTCTGATAAAGTCTTAAATTAGTTTCCTTGGGAATGATTTCCTGTCACCAAGCAGAAGTGATTTAATATGTCATGAGAAATTGTATGGGACAGATCAACATATGCTTTCTAGAAAAAAAAAAGGGGTTGTTTTCACTGTATGATATGCAGAACTCACATCTGAATTCCAACTTCACTTTCTTTAAGAAATGAAAGTATCTGTGATGTTTCTTCAGTGCACTTGGTCTTAGTCTGAATAAGAAACTGTAAGAAAGCAATTAAAGACTGCTGTTCTACTGTTAGAAAACACTTGAAGCAAAACTTAAGTAAGAACCCAATATTTTTGCTTAAAGATCATTTGAAGTAATGCTTATACAATATGGTGTTCAGGATTGGGATGTCCAGTATGGTATTTGTTTTCTCTTTATGTATTTAAAGTTTCCAAATTTCTCTCGTACTTTCAATTTCCTTAGCATACATTATGAGTATGGTTAATGCATCTTAAGAAGTTCACAGTTTTTTAATTTCCAAAGAAATTTTTAGTTATCAGTATGCTTTATCTTACTAGGATTTTTATAAAGAATCTTTGACCTTCTTATGTATAAATTTATTCTTGCTCTGTAATGTGCATTATTAAGCAAGCAATATGTCTTTATTGCTTTTATTTAAAATATTGCTAGTTGTATCTGCTTTTATGGGGAATAAATAACCGCTAGATTTCTTGTGTACTTTTTGTATTATAGTTCGCTTTGTCACCCTTTGGTCTTGTATTTAGTAATTTAAAGCTGTATAGCGAGTTTTATCTTATTCATTATTAGCAACTGAAGAAACTTAAGGGAAAAAAAAAGCTAATACATAAGCACTTATGTGCAAGCACTTAGAACAGAAATATGTAATCATACATTCAGTTGCAGTCCTTAGTCCTTATGGGACCAGGAGGTGTTAAGAATGCATCATGAGATCACCATTGGTCCTAGAAAACACCTGGCCATGGAAATGGGAGAGTGCCAATAGGTGCCAACCACAAGCACCTTGTGGTTTTCAAACAAATGTAGTAAAATAAAACTAAAAAATAAAAATAAATGAAAGTTAGAGGTAAAACTAGTGACAAACAAGGAGTACGGTCTGGGTTACTTATCAGAAAAGGGATTACTGAGTGATGTGTTAGTGCAGACATGCTGCTCTGGATTGAGTGATGCTCTCTGAACAAGTAAAAGGGATCTATTGGGACTGTGCATTGCTCAGATATATGGGACAAATGAACTTTGAAAGTATAGTCTAAAAAGTAGACAGGAAAGGAAGCTTAGCTACATATATGTGGCATAAATGAGATGAAGAACGTGTTCTCTACTACTTAGGAATTAGTATGAGATTTAGAATTGATACTAACCAGTAGCTTTATGGCAGAAACAGAAAATGTACATTTCCAGACTATTAAAAAACCCTCTTAAACTAGAGAGCCATCTTAAGCAAGAATAGTTTTGAAGTCTTGTCTTGCTATGTTCAAAACTTCAAAACTACTTGAAAACCCTCTGTGGAGATAAATGATTGATTGTTATTTGGACAAATACAAACCAAAGCCAACCCCTACCTTTTTCTACAGCTCAGTCCATGAAATGATTAAAACAAAGCCTGCTTTGCACTTGTCTGTGAAAGTGGATGTGTTACCCACACAAAAATGAACTGATTCAGTGGAAAATATTTGTGTAGAAAAGATGCTTCATTTTATGGGGACACCAGTGTGGATCACTAGGCACATGTGATAAAGAATAGCATTTCTCTCCACTAATAAATGCTGTGTAAGGGTACTATTGTTTGTGTATCTTTGTGGAGGAATACAGAAGAGAAGCCTTGTTGAGACTTTCAAACGTGTAAGTCAGCTGAGCAGAGGAGTTGCTTGGCAAAATAAGATGGATGCAGTTTTTTCTAAAAGATTTTCACGTTAAGTGAGAACAGTTATAGTTACTAGTTTGTGATTTCAGAGTAGGATGTAATGATACAGATGGAATTTCCAAAAGAAGGGAAGAAAAAAAATGTCTGCTCCAATGTATCTGCTTGCTAGTCTTGGTAATAATACTAGTCACCTGCCTTTCACTGGTGAATATTATTATATAATAGCCAATTTGTTCCTTGCTTTCCTTGAAATGAAAGGTTGAATCCCTCGAATAAATTCTAGTTAGGTAAAGAGATTTATTGATCTGCTAGCTTTTATTTGTCTTACTGCTATATGCAGTTGTTTCTACAATTCCATTCCTGAAAACACGGTGTGAGGGTAAAAAGTTTCTTTTCTATGGCTGCGTGTTTCAGTGACATCAAGTCACCTAACAGTCATTAGGGTTTAGAAACCTTCTGCTTTGAAGCTGGGCTGCTTTAGGAAGTCAGGCAGAAAATACTAACAGGAATGTTAAGGTTAGCCTGAAGTCAAAATGCTGAATTACGTCTAATTATTTAATATATTATCTCTGCTCTTGCCATTAGAGGAGTATTTTTTAAAATCTACTTGGAACCCTCTCTTGAAAATTTAAGCAAATTACATCTTATTTAACAACACTGGGTGAAGAGAATGGCTTATGAAGCCTTTTATGAAACTGAATAGCTCAATTATGTTTTCTCATACTCCTCTTTTCTTCCCAATTCCTTTTAGCTGTTCTTGTAAATTCTGTTTTCTTTGGTCATGCATGTTGCTCTTTTTCAGACTCTGACCAAGAGGCACCTGTATGCCTTCAAATGTTGGGTCCTCAATTAGATGCATTATTCACAGTGATTATTTCAGGTGTTTGATAAACATTTCCATTTATAAATTTCATCTTGTCCTTTGCCTTGTTTTCAAGTGTGACACGGTTGACTCGTGCTTAGTTTATGACCCACCATAATCCCTACACTTTCTACAGAACTATCTGTCTAGTAATTCATAACTTGCCGTATATTTCTGCAGTTGACTTCTGCTCCTTGACTTCTTAATTCTGCTTTCCCTCGTATTTTATCCTTGTTCTAAACTATTCAGCTAATTTTTCAAGATTATTTTCAATTTCAGTATTCTTTGCTGGTTGTGTCTGTTACTCTGCTGTCATCAATAAGTATACTAACTTCTCCTACAAACAAAATAATGGAAATGCTGACCAATGACATATCTACAATGTAGCTGTGTGACCCTGTTCAGTACAGTCTTCCAGTTTGACACTGCAGCACTAATAATGTGAATGGTTTTCCAACCATTTTTCCTTTTTTTTTTTTTTTTAATAACATCTTCCTCACTGGCTTCTGAGAATGCCATGCCAAACAGTTTCTGTGCTTCAAAAAAAGAAATTAAGATCCTTAAGCATTATTGCTTTTTTCAGTGACTCTGTAAGATATGTATCTTCTCATAATGTATCTGATAACATTTGTTACTGCCAAATCCATATATTACTTATTCCTTTGTCAAAGGTCACATTTCTGTCTCAAGCAAAGACTGAGGACGGAATTTAAATTTGTCCTTTTGTATCAGTTTCGTGTCAGTCTTCTAGAAGTACAGATCATTTGGAAGAAATGTTTTTTGGAGCATGCTGAGATCCCTCAAAGTACTTCTAGGAATTAGTGGTACAGCTAAGCAAAAAGGGAGAGAATAACCATAGGCATGAAAATCCCAAGAAATCTGGGCAGCTTAATGTTAGTTTATCAATGCTACTAATACATTTTAAGTACCGTAAAAGCACCTGCAGCCTATCTGCATTTATAAAGCTGTCTTGTGTGTAGCTACTTATATATTAGCTTATGCTAAAATGTACCCCGTAGATCTACAGCTGCACTCATAAAAGGGTTGCTGCTGCCAATATGAATGATTGTATGCTGAATTAACTCCTGAAAAATGTTACAGCTGTCTTCTGTTCTATAACAACAAATTCACTATTTGCTAACTGTATAATGCTATAAATAATTCACAGCTGATGCACGTGGACTTATTATATAATGACTTCCAGTAGGGGGTAGCCTTTATTTACTGCCACCGTTTGCCAGATTAAGCTAGTTACTCCAGATATTCTGAAAGAGGAATATCTTATCCAAAGAAAGGTATTATGAGTTTTCATGTATGAAACAAAATCCACAGCTATGCTGTTCAGTAGAATGTCATTACTGCTCTTAGAGAAGCTTACCTTATCCCTCCATGCACATTGGGCTTACTGCCAACCGAGTAAGAAGCCTGGCACATCTTTTGTAGTCTGTCATGAAAAAAAGAGCATAAATACAGACATTACTAAAGTAACCGATTTTGCTTTTAAAAATCAAAGTCAATAAAGGTGTGCAGATTACTGCTGTAATTAAGTTTAATGAACAACTTAGTTTGAAACAGTATAGGAATCTGTTCCTTGGACTTCAAAAGCTAGTCTGTAAAAACTTTGTAACTGAAAGTTGATCACAACAGCAGAATAAAGTATCTCTTAGTTGTTAATGCTACTAAGTTACCCAAAATACTAAAAGTTATGACAACAAAATAGTTTCGTGCTGGCTCCCATCTTGTTGCAGCATCATAGATGCTTTTAATTTGTCTTTCAAATGTAAAATAATAACATAGAGTGAACAGTAAGCTTAACCTGAAATCAGAATATTATCAGGTATTATCAGAAAGTAATATCACACTGCATGTGAAGCATTAAAGTTGTTTATTTCAGGTTTGTAGAAGACAGTTACTTTAAGATGCTGGTCAGTCCAGTCCAGTGAGTGATGTTAATTTTCATTCAGCATTATTTTCATTAACTGCTAATTGCATCCTACAATCCTAGAGATGCTATGTTAACAGTTTTTTATCTCACAGCATAGATATACTACCCAATTATCATTTGTACAAATTATCCACCGTTATGCAGACGCTATGTTGGCAGGTGTATCACCTGTCAGAAGGAAAAGGCTAATTCAGACATAAAAGCCTACTAGTTTCTAGCTTCACAGCTTGAAGTATTTGTTAATACAGAGTCAAATGATATTTGCAATGTTATCCTTATGAAAAAGGTAATATGACCATTTCCTTATTTAAAGCACATTAGTTATGAACAACTCCATCTCCATCGATGTAAACCATTACATTAACTGTAAATCTCTCTGTTTCCAAGGAAATCTTAATATGAGGCCTTATGAATAGGGAGAAAGTCTGCAGGTCTTACCCAATATGTCTTTAAAATATATTTAGCTGAAATATTTATTAATACTTGAAACTTGGAATCAGGAACTCCTATTTCTATTCCCAGCTCTGCAACTGACCCAACTGGTTGACCTCAGACAAGTAAAATAAAGTGTGCTTCCATTCTGAAAAGGCTGTGCTAAAACAGCATCTTATTCAATAGGTCCATCTTGGTATGAATCTGGAGTCATGCCTACAAAGTGATAAATGTTGGTTTCTGATTTATTTTAAATTCTCTGTGCTGCCAACACTGATGAAATATCATAATATGAATTTGCTTCTTTGTACCCATCAGCTGATTTTTTTAAACTTTTTTTCATTAAGCCTTACAAAGTTTTATTTTTGTAATTTACTGAAGAGAAAGGTTGCAAAGTCAACATGACTGATAGACTGGTGACTGAACTTAGAAAATATGTGATGCCTTTAAAGCATGTTATAGAATCACATAGCAGCTGAGGTTGGCAGGGCTCTCTGGGTTCATCTGGCCCCACCCCTGCTCAAGCAGAGACACTCAGAGCAGGGTACCCAGCACCACATCCCAGTGGCTTTTGAAGGTCTCCATGGAGGAGATCCTGCACCCTCTGGGCAACCTGTGGCACTGCCATTACGTGTTCTACATAGATAATTAACGAAAAGAAAATAGCCCCTGCTGTTGCTATTTTGAATTTGCAGCACTAGAAGTTAAATGTGACAGGTTTAGGAGACAAATCATGTGTTCTATGAAAAACACGCCTTTGATTTTGAACAAAAAAGGTATGCATAAATAGCTGAGGAAGCAGGGTTTACAGTCATTCTGCACAGTCTATTCACAGCTAAAAAGTTGTCTTGCCATTTCCCCTCACTGTAATATTAATGCTGAAGAGCACTGCAAGAAATACACTCTCACAGAATCACAGAATGGTCAGGGTTGGAAGGGACCTCAAGAATCATGAATCTCCAAGCCCCCTGCCACATGCAGGGCCACCAACCTGCCCATTTAATACTAGACCAGTTCTCTCACACTATGTTACAACTGGTATTCCATGGAGTTACTCCACTTTAGAGTTCTCTGTTGTTTTATGAAAATTAGCCTTTGTTTTTAGCACTTACAGGCTGGGATGGTGCAGTCCCTTGTATTGTGGTAAAGCCGATGAAAGTGTTTACTGCATTTTGGGCTGAAGTAGAGTGGACCTGAAAGAGAAGGAAAAACTAACTTAAGAATCATCATAGCTTGCAGGAGAAACAGCACAGCTTATGATACGTATGCAAAAAAAATGGATAGCAATGCAAAATTAAAACATACCTGTTAAGTGCTTTAAAAACTTGTCTTTCATCCTCAGATCTCTGGGAACTATTTCTGATGGAAAGAAAAAAAAATAGTCACTGCTGTAGGGACAGTTCTTGGCAAGTATGGGAAAAAGGAATGAATTCTGACCAGCACCTCTTGACAGATGCACAAAAGTCAAACTCATCTGCACACAGTAGGCCAAATGCCAAACACTTGTTTTACCTTCAAAGCCACTGTGAAACACACTGTGATATGAAACAGGTGATGTCTATTAGGTGTGCAGTCATCAGTGGTGTTGACAGATAACTAACAAGCAGAGTTTAGCTCTCCATAAATTGCATTTTCCCATTTACCTACTTAAAAACCTCTACAAAATTTTGATTCACAGTGACTGAGAAATGGATTATTCTAATACTGGTAAGGATCCAAAGGTAAATTCAGGTTTGGTTCCATGCCTCGTCTTCCAATTTTGTTACGCAAACAACATCTATTCTTTTGTTGGAGGTGTGTTTGTATGAGCGCTGTCCTGCTGTAATCATGAAACTGGATTGATCTACTTACAGGAATTTTTTTTTTTTTTTCCTCCCTCAAGCTGTAAATAAAATTCACAGGAAATGATTCTAAGCAAATCGCTCTCTTCTGGCTCTCTGTATTTGTGGTTTACCACCTTGCATATTGTGTTCAGCAGATGGCAAAATGAAACTGGTTTACTGAAATCCATTTTAGCTCTAACCCTTCCCTGTGTCTTCCTGATTTACAGCTATCTTTGATTGCTTTCCGTTACAAACTCAGTGCTGATAGCAGAGTGCTGCTTGTGTATGATACCCTACGTGGTGCTTTATTTATCTGACCATAAATGCTTGAGCAGCCTTTTTCATTCCCCTGCCACCTCTTATCAGATATAAAGCAGAGAACATTTCCATCTAGATCTGATTCGTTTCTGAGGTTAGACACTTCTCGAAAGTCATTCTTCATTTACTTCTAACTTTAGTCAGTGTAAGTAAAATTGACCTTATCGTATTTGACCTAATTATGTCATGAAAAGCATAAAAACCACACGTGCTTCGCTCAGAAATTTCCCGGGGGACAGACTCACTGGGAAAGTGATGCCAAAACTGAAATGAAGAACTCTTAAGCAGTAGTTCCAGGTTGCTGGGAATAACTCTGTTATGACAGGATGAAAGCTTCTCCTGAGGAGTCAGTGACACTGGTACCAATGCTTCTGTTCTGTTTTGGTTTTCCATCTACACAGATAACTGATCGGTACAAGCCAAATGTTTTGCACTGATACGCTGATGTGGTTGAGTAGTTGAGTTGCACACATTAGGGTTCACTGCTCAGCCTGGTGTAACTTTTCAACATTTATAAAACAACATGTTCTCACTGCTCTGTTCTTAAGTGGAACAAAATTGGAAATAACATTTTCATGACAATTGCCAACAAATGCAAATCATGAGGATATTTGAATATGAGTGAGTAAAGGAAATAGAGCTCTATGAGATCAATAAAGGCAAAGTAACATACTAGCAAAATAAAAGACAGATTGGAAAAAGGTGAGTAGACATCTGCTGGTAAGTATTCAGAAAGTCACTTTCAATAGGAGGGGGTAAGATAAGCAGCAATGCTCCAGGGGTTTGGAAGTGAGCAATAAATGAGACTTGGCAGCAGAAGCTACATCAGCTTGCAGCTGGATGCACAGAAGCACACCATGAAACCGAGCTGTGGACTTCCACCCACCCCTTTGGGGTTGGTATCACTGCTTCCGGGCTGCTGCGGACATCCAGCCCTGGATGGGCTTATGGACAAATGGAACCTCATGCAGGTCACAGAGGAGCCACTCAGCTGAGCAGAACTGACTGAAGGAGTGACTCAAAGCATGGCGACAGAGGAGTACTCTGCTGTAGTTCCCTACCACCTATCAAATGTGTTACTTCCAGAGTACAAATAGGACTGATTAAAGCTGGGCAAAAAGTTATATGAAATGACAGAGTTTCTGGTATCTATCACTGCATGGGCATAGAATGCTGCAGGGGAATCACTACTAGAGTGATTTCCACTTAAACCGGGCATGTTTTAAAAAATGTAAACTAACGAGAGAAAGAACATTTTCGTAGCTTCTTTGATCTCACACATTTCAGTCTTTTCCCTCGTTAGCAGGTTTTGTTCAAAGCCCACGCACAGGAAGTCAGACTCAGATGAGTACATTGTCCAGAGGGTATGAGACTCAGATGTGAATGGAGTTTTTCTATTCCAAGTGTGCCTCCTGCATCACTTTCTGATACCAAAGTGAGGCTACAGGTATTCTGGGTGGTGAATCCTCGGTCTAAAATTGGTAGCCTGATGTCTGATTCCCCTGTGCCCTGCGAAACAACAGAGACCTAAGCCACGGGCTGGGACTTACCAACTCTCTGCTCATCCTGGTATCCTCCGTAGTCAGCCACTTCCCTGCGATCCAAGCCGTAGTCGTGCTTGGAGAAGTACTGCACCCCACTGTCCTTCTCCAGGCGGTACCTCTTCAATTCCTGAATGATCTCCATGATGAGATTTAAGAGACTTTGCCTGTCCTTCAGATCCCCGGCGTCGGTTTTCTCTTTGCAGTATCCCGCCGAGAGCACCAAGAGCATCAGCCCCAGCAGCCCAGGAGACCTCAGTCCGCTCATCGCCGGCTGTCCTGCGGGCTGAGCGCGCCGGCGGAACGGAACGGGAGCTTCCCTGTTTCACTGCGAGAGAACAACAGCGGGAGCGGGTCGGAGGCGGGCGGCTCACGGGGGTGAAACGGGGAATATCGGGGGGAGCGGGGAGACCGCTCCGCAGGTCGCATAACGGGGGGAGCCCAACTTTCACAAGTGGGCAGCCGGCTGAGCCGCGCGGGGCTCGGCAGCACCTGCCCGCAGCCCGCCCGTTGGCTGCTGCCCCGCGCCGCCGGCGTTCGCTCCGGCCGCGTGTGCGCTGCCCGTCGGGCGGCTCCGTGGCGGCTGTCAGCCAGCAGCGGCGGGAGCGGGATGGGGAAAGGTGGGCGGCCGCCCCGCGCCGCGTTACCTGCGTGTCCGCTCCGAGGCGAGCTGCGTGCCCCCGGGCAGCGGCGGGGAGTCCTGGTTGCCGGCGGCTCGCCGCCCCCTTCTCGACCCTCTGCTCCCTCCGCATCCAACACCTTACTCCATCGCCGCCAGCCCCGGCACACCGCTTATATAGGCTATAGGATGGCCATGAGACGGCAGATAGTATCGACTTGGAAGTGGGTGGAAAACAATAAAAGTCCACTTGGCAACCTCGGGAACGTCGCCGCCGCACTATTCCCCCCCCCCCCCCACCCCCCCCTTCAGCCCTGCCCTCGCCGCTCCCGCCCGGTCCCCCCGTCCCTCCCCCGCCTCGGCGCTCGGGCAGGGCTCAGTCACCGCTCTCCGACGTAAGGAGACGGTCCCCAGCGGGCGTGTGCGGTGCGAGGGGGCGGCGGCGGGGAGGTGAGGAGGGGGGGGAGCGCCTCGCCCCGGACTTTAATTAGAAACGCGCGGAGCGGCCTCTGCAATATTCATGGCCCTGGCGCGGCTCCCGCCCGGCGCTCCCCGACCGCGAGGCCGCTGCCCGCCGTCACCCGCCGGGGGCCGCGCGGCGGGGGCGGGCGGGGAAGCCGCGTGTTTACCAGGAACTTCGGGCTCGGGGAAGGGGAGGTGGCGGGGCGCCGCCGGGGAAAAGGAAACATTTCTGCTCCAGCCGGCCGGGAAACCCGCGCAGAGGTGGCGGAGCGGGGTTTGGCTGTATTCTTGGCGCGGGCAGCGCCGGGCGGCGGGGCGGCTTCCTGGGTCGGCTCTGCCTGGAAGCTCGGGGACGGGGATGGAGACGGGACGAAGGCTCGGCACGGGCTTCGGGCAGCGCAGCGTCCCGTGTGCGCCCTGCAGCTCCGCCGGGCGGTGTCACCGCGAGCCTCGGCGGGGCTGCGCACGGTTGAGCCCCTCGGAACGTGTGGAGCTGGAGGGAAACGCGGATGAAACCCGATCCGGCTGAACTTTTCTATTTACTTTGATTGTGTGTATAAACCTCTCCCTTGGCAGACGGAAAAAAAAAAAAAAAAAAAAAAAAAAACAACTGGCAAATACAAAGTTGGACCGCGTGGCGGGAGCTCTTTCCAAACGCTGAAAGTAGACCGGGGAGGGGGGGAACCGACCTCACAGCGGCCGCGGGGCAGGTGAGGCGGCGGCCAACAGTGACCCGCAGTGGCCGCTGCGCCGCGAGGCGGCCCCTCCAAGCGGCGGGAACGGCGGAGCGCGCGGCGCTGTGAGGAGTGCCGGGTCTGCCCGCCGCCGGTAGGAGCGGAGCGGCCGCGACCTCGCGGGTAACGTGGCTGGGAGACACTTTCGGGGACGTGACTGAGCATGAAGGGCTTTGTCTGAAGTCCTGAATCCCACCTTCTCTTTGGCCTTACCTGCCACCCCGAGGCTCAGGGGAAGGAATTAATTGGAAGAGTAGCTCAGCAGCAACAAAGCATGGCACTCGGCATGACATAACTTGATATGGTGTATTTACATGTTAGACACGCCAAATATTGACGCTCTGGCTATGTGCTGGGGTCAACTAATAGACATGGGCAAGATGGAAAACCAAGTAGGTACAGCCTGATGTTCATAGGATCATAGAATCGTTTGAGTTGGAAGGGACCCTTAAAAGCCATCCAGTGCAGCGCCCCTGCAATGAACAGGGACACCTACAGCCGGATCAGGTGCTCACGGCCACATCCAGCCTGACTGTGGGTGTCTCCAGAGACAGGGCATCCACCAGCTCTCTGGGCAACTTGCTCCAGTGGCTCACCACCCTTACTGTAAAATACTTCTTCCTTATATCCACTCTAAATTTTCTCTCTTCTAGTTTGAAACCATTTCCCCTTGTCCTATCCCAACAGACTGCACTGAAGAACCTGTCCCCTTCTTTCTTACTGAAAAGATATTGAAAGACTTGGTCCCCATGCCATAAGCAGCCTGTGCTAAGTGTGCACCAGGCAGCACTACACCATTCAGCTCACAAGTTAGCCACAAGTTAGCAATCCATATGTACCAAAGCAGGTCTGGCATGGAGACCAGCTGCCGTGGAATGACCTGTATTGCTTTCTTCCTCTGGTTAAGACATAACATATCAAAAACTGTGCATTAATCCCTTCCGAGAGGTAACTTCATAAAAAGGTGTCTGGCATGATCCAAAAACATGCCTAGGACAAATTAACATCATAGATAATTTCAGTGCTCAGGAATACTCCTTTTTAATTTATTTGTATAAATTCAAAGTAATATGGAAATACTAACTGGGATATCAAGCAGGTAAGTAACTCTACTGTCTTTTTATGCACACAGAAATTGAGGCAAGGGTCTGTTCTGATTTGTTCATGCTAAATTACACAAATTGTGTACAGCTCCCATGGCTTTGGTGCAGTTAAGTGAAATTTACATTGATTGATTTGGAATGAAAATGTTCCACCAGGTTACATTTTCTTAGGGTTTAATCTAAGCCAGCTACCTAAATGCTAGCTACTTAAATGCTGCCAACTGTTCTCCAGCCTATACACCACCAAAACTGACCCCCAGGACTTCCACCCACCCTCAGTCTGACTCCTGAGGCTTCTGAAGTGAGTAGATGCACTGTTTGCCATTAAAGATCTTGGATTTCTTCCTTGGATACTAGGAAGCACCTGACTCGTGTCAACACTAAGCAGCCAGGCTGCTGCAGAAAGCATTCTTCCAGGATTTACAACATGTGAGCTTTAATCTCTTCAGGTAGAAATGAAAGATGAACACAACTTTACAGCCAGAACAAAAAACAGCTTGTTTTCCATGAAAGAAGGTTGAGGAGATAGGAAACCCAAATCTGAAAGTGCAACCTGAACCAGGAAGACCAAATCACTATTCAAGTGTCACTGCAGGACATTTTGGCTTGTCCTGCAGTGGTAGATTTCATTTTAAAATACCTGGTGTGAATCCATTGGCTTATTTTTACAGGATGTAAAGTGAGTGAGCTCCCCTGCAATCAAAATCTATGAATAGATCAACCTACAATGTTACTGAATGACTTATCATTAAAATACTCATTGTAATCCTTGAAATGAGTGAGCACGTTTGCATTAAAGGACCACATGCTGTATGTGGTGGATAGATTTAACCACTGTACTTTTCCCACGTTCCCTTGGTGTATTACGAAACAGGGGCACTACATGTGGAACGTGAAGCAAAAGCCAAGCGGAATCTTAGCTTTGTTAAATAACACACATTACTCACTGTTTTTACCAGTTCCACTCTATTACGCCTTGTTAAGATAGTAAAAGGAAAGATGTCTTGACTTTTTTTACTTACGTGGTGTACATGAAAACAAGAAAGTGTGTACTCTTTGGTTCTGTTGTCTAAGAGTGGTGAAATTTTCATGCTAAGAGCCCTACGGTTTCAAGCATGCTCTTGTTTCGGCTGATTATAACAGACATAAAGGTTCCTATCTATATTTAATAGAAGTAAGTGCAACATTTTCTTCAGTGATTGCAGAGCAGAGCTGATTGACTAAACCAGTCTCATAACCAATACAATGTATGCTTAGGAGAAAATTCTGATGGATGTTCTTATGACTTGACAATAAAAATGCTCCTTGTGTTGCTCTTTATTGACCTCTGAACCTCAAAATAATATTTCAAAATGCATTTTTTTTCCCTTAAACATCACAACTGCTTACAGTAATGTTAAAAACAGAAGCTACACCATTTGGTTAAAACAAATTTTTCATTTCTCTTGATAAATCTGATGGAATAAGGTGGGTCTGGTAATTCTGAATTGAGTGGGTATTGGCTTGTTAACATGGTAACTGGACTTCCAAAATATTTGAAGTCTGTTATAAAAATAAGGATTTGATGGCCATGGATACTTTTATAATTTAAGCTTCTTATCCCAATAGAAGTTAGGAATTTCCATTGAGGAGCTTTTATCCCACCTGATGTTTAAAGAATAATTGCACAGGCAGGTGGTAAGCTGGTTTCTTTTTCTGGCCAGTGTACTTGTAGTACTGTTCAGTCAATATAACATGTAAGTAAGCATTACTTTGGAATTAAAAGTATAATAGCTATTTTTAAAAATCTGTACAGAAAAGATACATATTGCATCCAACAGACAATGCTTTCCAAAATCTCTCCTCCAAGTTATGAAAATGAGTAACATGTTTTCAGTATGATGCATTGTACATTGCTATAAAATAATATTTATGCACCTGGCTCAGTCAGCTCTGTGAGCCTCCAGCTCTCAGAGGCAATGCCCAATGACAGCTGCTGGGGAGAGTAATGATGAGGCATTAAGAATTCCTGTAGCACTGAAATCAGCCAGAGAATATATACAACTTGAACAAAAACTTCAACAGATGTTAGGGTTATTAAAGCCAATTGAGCATTTTAAGGGCTTTCCCCGACTTCCTACCTGATGCAAATGCCACAAGATTAAAATTCCATCAATCATCACTGCAACCAAAAGTGAAGAACTTTGATATAGTTCCTAAATATTTTATTGGTATTATGATCAGGGCCAGCATGATGTTTGGTAGAAAGTTTAAAAAATACCACAGAACAGATTTCTGGCTACAGCTTTTCTGTACTTGTAAATTTAAAGGCAGCTCTGTACTGACCAACAATCAGTCATTGAGCAGTTTCAAAATTATCCCCTATCAGTTTTACAGTGCTGTATCCATGCAAAGCTGCTGTGGAAATTGTCCTGAACAAGCAGTAAAAGGAAATGTAAATATTCTGAGAGTTGTCTCACCTTTTTTAGCTACCTTGCATTGTGTTCAAAGTATTCCCTGAAATCTCAAGGTCCAGAGACCACCACTTTGAGCTATTCTCTATATGGTTTTTCAGAGTAAGGATAAATGCCTCAGAGAACTAAGTCAAACCTCTATTGACAGTTGACCTCAGGAAGATGCTAACATAAACCTTAACTTTTAAGCAGCTGAGGAGGTTGATTCCACTTTAAGAAAGTTACAGGCCATAGGAAGTTCTACAGCTACTGTATAGCAGTAAGCCTACTATATGTGTTTTCACTGTTGACTCTTATTTGTTCACTTACAGTCATATAGCTGCAGTTGCAAGAGACTGCCTTGCCATATCAAAGTAAATGAGTAGAAGCTGATGTCTCATTAGCTGATAGAATGCATTATGTTTGCTCGCTTGCTCTGATCTCTGTCCAAAGGGAAAGAGGATTGCTTCAGCGTACCTAAGAACTCAGTAGAAGCAGGGTAGCTTCCTCTTTCCTTCCCAGCAATGGTTCTTAACTTGAGGAGACAAGCGAATCACATGTGTTTTGTAGAGCCATTGCTGACAAATGACGTATTTTGATTGTACAGCCTAAACTCACTGCGTGTTTGCACCTTTTCTTTAAAGATTTATGCTAAAAACCAAAAGTCATCTCAGGCAACATAAGGATATCTCACATATGCCTTGTTAACAGCATCTGAATGATAAGCACAAACATCTAAAACTTGAAAAGCAGTGAAATGTTTTCCTTATGTGGATCCGTAGGCAGACATACTGCTCATCTATTGAGCAGGCTCTGTGACTGTCGGGTGGCAACTGGCTGACTTTTTACACTTCAGGTCTAGAGCACACCTAACAGCAAGATCATCATCCAGAAACTGCTTGTAGGTAAGCTTACTTTTTGAAAGACCACAGGCCTGCAAAATAATCACTGGTTCTGTCCTTCCAGAAAGCAGCATTGCAGTCCTGGCTGTACACTGCAGCCTCTTCACGACCAGCTTCGTAGTAAGAAAAGCTGCTTTCTACAAGAAGGCATGAAGTTTATTCAGCAGTAGTTCAAGACCATAAGGAGCAGCCTAGAGATTGAAGACATTGACTTCTAGCCTTTCTTGTGCAGAATCACTTCAAGCCCACTGGAAGTTTTCCACTAATCCAGGCTTGTGATTATTGTCTCTTCTTGTATGGAAGACTGCCATTCTTTAGAGGAGAGAAAACATCTTGAGTCAGCCAAACTGCGGGAAATCCAGGACCTGGCACACACAGGCTACGTTTCTAGGAGTAAATGTAATGTGCTCAAGACCATTGCTAAAGACTGTGTTACTTAAGCCAGCTGGCACAGGATAGGTCTCATCCATTCTGTCCATCCTTCTTATTCCCTGTGAGAGGACATCCTTACGCGAACTACTAATTACTTCCTGTGCTTCCTAACTTCCCAACAGTACCACAGAATCAATGGGGAGAATTGTCACAACCACGTGTCAGGGTTTGCTATTGCAATTTAACAGTGCACATGGCTGGATTCCAGTGCCAGGAACCCTCCCTAGCAGCATTCAGTTTTGTGCTCTCGTGGAGGCGCAGCCTGTAAGTTCTGCCTGTACTTCAGTGATTACCAACATCGTTTGAGGACTGTTACCAGTTGGAAGAACTTACAGGGCCTTTTTTGCATCATGGCCTAAACTGGAGTAAAACAAACACCAAAATCTGAGAATTCATAAGCAGCTTCGAAAATAATTGTCTTTACTGTCAGGCAGCTGTACAAAGCCTCCACTGGAGGCAGCAAAGGCTCTATGTAAATCAGGAAGATTCACACTGAAATCATATTAGCAGCAAATTGGAATAAAAAGGGCCTAAAAATATCTTTTTTTTTTCTCTTGTGTACATTTTCTTTTGAGTAGATCCTATATTGCAATGAAATAAAACTGCCAATATTTTTAGTTTTAGCCTGAGGGAAAAGAAGCATTTAAAAAGCAATATTGTAGGATCTTGGCAAGATGGTCATTCTACTAAGACAGAAAATGACTTTGCCTCGCATTACATTATTTTTAACAATCTATACTGTACTTACTGAATTCTTTACTAACACAACTGACATTCATTACAAAGTGGAGAAAATCTTCTGTGGTTTTTTTTTTTTTTTTTTTTCTGGTGTTAAATTTCTTTGTTCCAAAAATCATGTCATAAAGATCTTTTCTACCATCTTGAGTCTAATTTTTTAAATTATCACTATTCTGGAAGCACAGCACATGAAGGAAAAAAAATACACCACAAAACAGCCATGTAACTGTGAAAAGACTTTTCAGTGCTGAATTAGTACTTAGTTAGTTTGCTGTCATCCAAAATAAAAATCTAATTGATGATCCACTGTTTACATTATTCATTCAGGTTTTACATGGGGCTCAGCCTAGATAGTAAAAGCAACCATTTTCACATTTTCCAGTTGGCACTCTTATCTGGGGAAGTCTTTATGCATTTTTATAATGAATAAGAGGAAAAACGATAGCTCAAGGGAAAGGCATTTGTCTTAAAATGTTAATTTCCAATTAAAATATTGAATGCAGAGATTATTTCTCTTGTATGCGAATTTTGTATTTTTTTTTTTCTGGTATACCAAAGAATTTGGCTTTGTAATGAAAGAAATGCAGATAGACTTCTATCAGTGCCATCAGGTATAGCATATATAAATGTTTACACTTTCTTCGTACTTGTTTTGCCGTGCAAATTCAGTGGAAATACCACTTTGGTATTTTCGGTTAAGTCAGAAATTGTAGCCAGATGTTTCTATTAGGGCTGTCATACTACTGGGGGCTGTTAAAGAATGAGAGTGCTCCTTGGTCGGCTTTGACCAATGCAGCTGTGATCTTTGCAATTATTCTTTTTGGAAACACATGATCTGAAGTGAAAAACAAAACCAAAAATCAGATGGAGATATTTGTCTCCTTTTCTTTGTTGGTTTCTTGCTCTGTATGTTACAGGAGCAAGAGGATAGTACCTAAACGAAAAGGCTTTTGATGGTAGTATTTGTAATTAGAAGCTAGATGAAACCTAGAATTTTCATTGTCTGGAAAAGTTCAACATTTCAAATTATATTTCTTTTTATTTGAAGACAGTCTCATAAACAAAAGCCTTCAAAAATATTGACGGTAGAAAGTAATTATTAAAAGAATTTCAGGAAATCACAGCATATCCTATGATTTATTCTAAAGTTAAATGAGGCACCCTGCTAATTAAGAAGTGGGAGCACTCTTGGGAGTTCCCCAGAATGATGACTAGCACAAGGAACACGTAGAACAGGATGTTTAATGAATCAAATCTTGAAAGGCCTTCCAGGGTCTTTAAAGCTGGGGTCTAACTAGATTTCCCAAGGCTACTACTATGTTCTTGGCTTCATGATGTTCTACAACTCCTGACTGTGCCAAGAAACTTGATCCTGAGATTGGCTGTTAAATCCCCAGTTGCCTGACTGAGGCAATCTGTTTGGTGTGACCTACTAGGAAGCTGTGTTTGCAATTTGTCAGAAGTTGACAGAAAGTAAAATATTTCAGCAGAACTTTGTTTTTAACAAAGGAAGGGTATGCTAATGAAATATTGCCATGTTTGAAAATGTCTCACTAGTTTTCTTCAGGTATCAGGAAGTTCTCAGAAATTGGATGAAGGAGTAGAAATTAAACGAGTGCAATCTATCTAGGGTACTTCATAGTAGAAAAGCACAAAATTTTACTACTTTTTTACTGTTTGTTTTGCTTTGTTTTCTTGATAGAGAAGGTAAAACACGCTATGTTTAACAAGTTAGTGCTAGCGTACGTGAGCATTTGCTTAACAGCCATTGGGGCTCATTGTGGAACATTTGTGTACTTGTGGCAAAAAGAAGCATTTTCATTTTATCCTTTTTAGTCTGTATTAAAGGTAAGATGGTGATAGCAGAATAGTTATCTGCCAGCAGCATCCTTTTCCCAGGAGAAAAGCAAATGGCAGATTTCTATAGCATACTTTGGAAAAGAAACGTTATTCCAGTATTGATCATGTATGCATCCAGTGCAAATGGACAGTCTGATAAGTTACTCTAGGTGACAGGGAAAACGAGTATATTTGTCATGTCATGGAAGGGAAACGGCACATTTCTTTCTGTTGTTATCCCAAGGGAATGCATACAGAAGATCAAATGTAGATGATTTTTAACTCAGTGGAACCACATTAACCTTGAAGGTTCTACTTCTCTCAGTTGATGAAATATCCATGTTCGTTATAGAAGGGTCTTACTGAAGCCAGCCCCAGTTAACTACTCAGATAGCAGTCATAGCTTAATGGAAGATAAAGCAGATAAATTATTGTTTTTACTTGCCCATTTTAATATATTTTCATATTATTCAAGGCAAGAACATCTGACTACCAGTCTTGTTTCAGTTTGTATTCAGTCTTGTTTCAGTTTATATTCAGTTATTTCCTTTGACAATTTATACAGCCCTTAAAATATTTTTATATTCTTTTCTATGGTTCTTCCACTTTATTTTTTCCAAATTCTTTTGGAATAGGAAAAATCTGAAGAGTTCATAGCATGTCGCTAACAGTCACACTGATACTGTGCATGGACTTACAGTGCATCTTTATGTCTTTCTCATATACTGAAGTGCCAATTAATTCTTATCGTTTTGCTACAGGTTCTCATAGTAACACATATTTAGCACATTAAACAATATGATATCTGTGTGGCTTTTTGTCAACAAAATCTATTGTCTGAAAAAAATCCATCTCATCTTCTTTGATAAAATCTGTTTTCTTATAAAACCCACACTGACTGTGATGAAGCAGAATTCCATCTTTTAATTCTTTATATATTGATTTTAAATCGTTTTCTATTAATTTACCTCTGACTGGAATCAAGCTAATCAATTATCATCCATATCACTCCATTTCCTCATCCTGAACGGTGACCAAAAAAAAAAAAAAAGGGGGTAAAAAAAAAAGAGGTATTTTCAATCTCCTTCAGTTTCATTGCCACTGTAACAAATAAATAAAATTAAATCAGGAGACCAGATATTTCCTCAGCAACAATTAAGTGTTACTGGAAACATCTTACGAGCCTGTTGGATGTTTATCAGTTTTTGAGGTTGTCTAACATCTTTTTCAGTTACTAGTGAAGTAAGAATCTTTCCTTTTATTTCTATGTGATCCCTGTATCTTCTCCAGCTTCCTTCTAAAGACAGAAGTATTAATTGAATAAATGTTCCTTTTCTGCACTATTAATAATTTAACAATTCATGTCTAGTTAAAAGGCTCGTTTCATTGCTATGATTCAATCTCTTTTGCAGTGCATTAGAATTCCTCATTTTATCTATGCCACAAATAGATTTTTTTCCACTGTTATCAGCTTTCCTATAGCTCAGGTGGTTTTAGCTGCCTACCATTTTGTTTCAATATTATTAGCATAAGTTTCTTAATGAAAAGTCATGCCTTTCAAATCTATTGTGCTTTTTATGGAGGAATCAGCATGTTTTAGGGAAATCTGATGGATACTGTCAAAAGAGTCTTTCAAAGTGCTCCTACATAGTTAAAATGTCCATGGAATAAGAACCAAAGTCATTGCATAGGTAAATAAGTGTATAGAATACAAAAAATAAAATCAAGTTTCAAATGGAGGTCATTTTTTGTGACGCAAGAAGTTTACCAGTAGAGCCTTTTAAGGAACTGAGCTATGAGTGATTATTTTCAGGGTATTCATTAATGAGATGTTCTTTGGAAAATGTGACAGTGTTTACTGACAAAAAGGTATTTAGGAAAACCTGACTGTGAAAAATCAGGAAGAGAAACTCTATGAGATCAAATCTGTGGTCACTATAATGCAGATTAATCTCAGTATGGGTACATCCAGAGTTAAGTAAAAAATGTGGGGAAATGGATCTAAATTTTACAGAAAATAGATTGATCTCTGAGCTGATCACCATTCTTATGGAATGACATCTTGGAATTGTAATAGTTCTGTCAAAAATGTCATCCCAGTGCTCCAAGTCAAAATATTAAGAAATATTTGATAAAGAGAGCGGACAACAAAATGGAAACTATTCCTTCCCTCTCCGTGGAGATGTTGATCTGCCTGCAGCAGTGTTGCATCCTCCCTCTTCATTGCAAAAATGAACTGAAGAAGGTTCAGAAAAGTTGCAAAGTGATGACCATGTACCTTGAAATATCTTCTTTGCGGGGAACAGCTAAGTAGATAATGAATCTTGAACACGAAAATTATATGACAAAAGGGCTGTATCTGTACACGATAGAGGTCTATGAAACGATGAGGCTTTTCCTATGAGTCTTCTGTCAGACTCTTCATATTGGTGTAGATGCAATGTTGCTTTCAACAGGTATGATCATTCTTAAGGAATGCTATGGGGGAAAGCAAGTAATACAGCATATGGTAATAAGAAACTTAAAGCAATAGAATTTAATTTGAAACAGAAAATGTAAAATACATTGCAGTCCAGATCTGCAGTCCAAATTGTGTTTTGCATTTTTGACAGTAGATTGCTGCTACATTTTAAGCCTGTCTAGAGCCTGCTTACCTTCAGTTACCTCAAAATCAACTACAAACTTCTGCACTGGCTCTAACTTTTCTCCTAGCCCTGAGGATACCATAAAACAGCAATGAATAAACATCTTCAGTTCTTATTTTTCCCAACTGAAATGTTATCTAAAACCTAGTCATGTTTAACTGTAATATCACCAGTGTTAAATCTCATAAAATTGAGTGAACCAGCTTTTCCCTACTGTTTCCCTTCACCCAGTCCTCTCTTTAAACCAGCATGCCTTTGAGTGCCCTGACATTACCTGGAATACCTGTGCAACCAAGCCATAACACAGCCCTCATTTCAGTGATAGCAGGGGAACCTGCGTCAAAATAATTCTGCACCTACCAGCACCAACAAACTTCCTGGATGTTGGGGTTTAGTTTCTCACTAGCACTGCCCTAAACTGTCATCATAATTCCACCTCTTATGTAAATCTTAGTTACAAGCCTACGAAGGAAAAGATCTGTGAAAGTGATTGATGTGAATAGAGGGCAGCTGAGTGGTCAGCAATGGATGTTACATAATTTGTTCTCCAGCAGGTATTTGCTGCAGAAATACTGGCAGTGATCATTAGCCTTCATTGACAAGATGTGTTTGTGATTGATGTGCCGGATGTTTGAGGACACTCCCTGGTAAATGAAGAAGAGATCTTTTGGAGGTCCATGCAAATTCAGGTCCTTTGAGTTCAAAGTGTTCACCACTAAATAAATAAACAAATAAATAAACAAATGCTTACATATATGCATATATGTAACATATATACACATAAGTTCTTTTCATCTTTTTTTTTTGTTTCCTTTTCTTTACCCTCAGTGACTGCTCTTTCTCCACTGACTAGTATTCTAATGTTCATCTTTCAAAGGACTCTCACTAGAATTGTGCCTTTCCTTGTTCTTTGCATGTCCTGAGCAATAGCCCATCTCCAGACCAAATAATTTGCTTAATGGTTACTATCACATACTTAATAACCCCATTTGCTAAAAGCCAACTATATTCTTATATGATGTGATCCTGCCTGCTTCTGCTATCAATGTCAGTGTGACGATTCCAGACCTCCAACCATTCCTGAAGATCCTACAAAATCTGAAGAAAAGTAAAAATACGTATTTTTTTTTTTCATCAGTTTATGTACGGAAGACTTGTTTGGAGAATTAATTCTAATGTAGGCCAAAGAGCTGTGACTGTTGTTATCTCTGACCTTCATTATAAACCTATGGACTAGTATGCTATGATCCTTAACTCTGTTACCTTTATAAACTAGCTATCAAAACTTGCCAGAAAATAATTCTAAAAAGTCGTTATGTTCCTTCTGGTTACTTGTTTTATCCTAGCCATGTCAGCTTTGCAGGCTTCAAGTTTAAAACTAAAATATCTATTCTTCCTGTTCCGAATAATTTCACTTTACCAGCATTGCAGAGATGACTCACAAGAACTAATTTTGTTAGCTCCTTCAAATATGGTTCATGTGTCTTTTTTGAATCTAGCAAATCGACTGATTTTGCTCTGTAATAAAATGATACATGCTTGCAATAAGCCCAGGAGGCTAATTCCTACCTCAGTGAATTAAGGTCCAGACTGGAAGGAGCACAAAAGCTTGCATATAAATTTTTCAAGTATGTGTGGATTTTGAAAATTTGGGACTGTCATTGTATATGTTGTGATTCTTCTACAATAACTGAAAAAACTTCTTTACCTGAAGAAGAAGGTTTTGTAGTTGTTGTCCTGGGTGGAACTGCTGCATTAACTTTATTTTGAAACTGATCAAGAGTTGGCTAGTGGACTGAAACCAGAAGTCCTGTGATGGCTGTAGGCAAAGTCAGTTCACCTGTGATGGAGAATGTACTACAAGGATGATGACAAAAGAAAATACAGATTCAGAATTCCTCAGGAAAAAAAAAAAAAAAAAAAAAAAAAACAAAAAAACCAAAAAACAACATAAGGTTAGCTGCAAGCCATCAGCAACAATTGCAGAAAATGCACCTATAGGCACAGCTAAAAAGACGGAGGCAGCAGTCCTAGAGGAAGCTTTAAGAGCAAGTTGAGAACAGGTACAAGAGTGGCACAATAAGAGCTGCAGCTACAAGAAGATTAAATGCAAAAGAATCCAACTGAAAACTGTTACTGTGTTCAATAAACCTTGTTAGAAAGAAAAATTAATGTATTGGGCAAGAATAATGCTTTCAAAATTCACTAAGAAGCCTTGATTCCCCAAATCATCAGCCTGACAATACAACTCAGAAGTGTTGCTAGAGTTTTCAAGTGGCTGACTGAGATCCAGACACCATTCAGTTGACAAACCATCCAGTTTGTAGAAGACAGAGTAGAACATCCTGACCTGTTGTAGGATGTTTATTGAAAAAAAGTTCAGAAGTCCAAATGTGGTCTAACATGCAGTAAAACTAACAGGATGGATATTGTTACTGGGTATTGGTGAGGATGATTTGAAAAGAATTCTCAGGAGCTATTAGAGCATCCCTAAACCATTTTTTTTTTTCATTAAGAGAAGGCAAGTTATGAGTGAATTTGTTGAAGGGTGTTTGTGGGATTCTGTGACATGTTGTGAGGATTGGCTGTAATATACAGTACCTGGATCTATTATATTTAGCAAGATCCTGATAATTTCAAATGACTCCTTACTTGCAGGGCTCAGACATGGTAACAGATCTATAGATACTGTCCTCAGCATATCAGAGGAGTATATGTAGCTGTTTGGAAAACTTTGAGATGTTTGTTTTGGTGTTAAGGACATGGATTTATTTGAGCACTTCTATACAGATGGTTGCACAGCTTCTGAGCAGAGAAATCTTACAGTATACAGGAAAAGAATACCAGAAGATTGACATTAACAGCACTGATGAGTTACATAGTCCATAATATAGCTCAAGGGTATTGATTACAAAGTGTGATAGAGATCCGACTATGTGCTGTGTTATAACTGATGTAATAATTATATTTTGTGAATATTGAAGTATTTTAATGTATTTTGTCTTTATTGAAGTACCAGAAGGCTAACCTGAGGTTTGTATTTTGTGTGGGCTATGACAGTGTTAACAGGGAAATGATATTGCAAAGGTAACTAATTCCCACTGGAAATGAACAGAGAGGCTGATCTGTTTCCTTAGGTGTCTCTTTACTTATTGTGAAAATAATGGATATGTGTTCCTCACCTTGCTGTCAGGGCCCTGAGCTCACCAACAAGCTATGCAGTCTTTCTCTCTCTAAGGTGTTCGACCACCTGTGGTGATGGCCATATCTGATGCAGTGCAGCCCACATGACTTGGAATGACTGCTGTGAAAAGAGCTCTGTGAAAGCTCCATGAGAAGCTTGTTTGGAGGCCTCATCTAGCTCAGGAGCTGAGTTTCAGTTCAGGCGCTTTCCTCCGGCACTTACCTGAATGTAGGTTTGCCTGTGGCTGGCTGTGTACTTGGTTGTATCCTGCACAGAATCACAGAATCACAGAATGGCCAGGGTTGGAAGGGACCTCAAGGATCATGAAGTTCCAACCCCCCTGCCACCGGCAGGGCCACCAACCTCCACATTTAATACTACACCAGGCTGCCCAGGGCCCCATCCAATCTGGCCTTGAACACCTCCAGGGATGGGGCATCCACAACCTCTCTGGGCAGCCTGTTCCAGCACCTCACCACTCTCTCTGTAAAGAATTTCCCCCTGACATCCAACCTCAGTCTTCCCTCCCTCAACTTAAAACCATTTCCCCTTGTCCTGCCGCTATCAACCCTTTCAAAGAGTTGATTCCCCTCCTGTTTGTAGGCTCCTTTTAGGTATTGAAAGGCTGCAATGAGGTCACCCCGCAGCCTTCTTTTCTCCAGGCTGAACAAGCCCAGCTCCCTCAGCCTGTCTTCATAGGGGAGGTGCTCCAGTCCCCTGATCCTCTTCATGGCTCTCCTCTGGATCTTCTCCCTGTCAGCTCCCTGTCTTTCTTATGCTAGGGGCTCCAGACCTGGATGCAGATGGGGACATACTCCAGATGGGGCCTCATAAGAGCAGAATAGAGGGGGATACTCACCTCCCTGTTCTTGCTGGCCACCCCTCTTCTGATGGAGCCCAGGATACCATTTGCTTTTCGAGCTGCAAGAGCACACTGCTGGCTCATGTTAAGCTTTTCATTTATCAAGACCCCCAGGTCCTCGTCTGCAGGGCTGCTCTCAAGGACTGATCCTTCCAGTCTGTATGGATGCCTGGGATTCCTCCAGCCCAAGTGCAAAACTTTGCACTTCGCCATGTTGAACCTCATTAGGTTCAACTGAACCCACTTTTCCAGCCTGTTGAGGTCCCTCTGAATGGCATCCCTTCCTTCCACCGTGTCAACTGCACCACTCAGCTTGGTGTCATCAGCAAACTTGCTGAGGGTGCACTCAATTCCATCACTGATGTCATTGATAAAGATGTTAAAGAGCACTGGTCCCAAGACAGACCCCTGGGGGATGCTACTTGTTACCGACCTCCAACTGGATGTAGAGCCATTGATGACCACCCTCTGTCTGCTGCCTTTCAACCAGTTTCTTATCCATTGAGTGGTCCACCCATCAAATCCACATTACTTCAATTTGGAGATAAGGATGTGGTGGGGGACCATGTCAAAGGCCTTGCTTAAGTCCAGGTAAATGACATTGGTGACACCGCACTCTGTTTTGACTTTCTTGCTTGACCTTATATCTACCTCATCACAATGAAATTGTCTAGTTGCCACTGGTCTACTGGATGACTCCAGTTACTGTCAGCAGATTTTTTTTTTCTGTTCTGAGGTACTGTGGAACTCAGTCTTTTCAGTTATGTTACTGCTCCATCTGTTTTCTTTTAGCTTACCCTCTGCAGAGCAGCTCACTTTTTCTGCTCCATGATACGTTCTTGCAAGAAAACTAATTCCCTTAAGCAGAACTCCTTCAAAATAAAAGTCTTTATCAATACATTACGACAGTACAAAAGATGCTTGTTTGTTTGAGGTTGTTTTGTTGTGTGTGTGTCTGTAGATGTGTTAATCTTATATCATCCTAAGTATTGCTTTGTAAACAATTCATTGAGGTGGTTTGTGAAAAACTTGAGAAATTACTTTGGTCCAGAAATATCATTAATATTCAGCTCTTCAGTCATGATTTACAAGCATAGCCTGAATCCAGCCCTGGTTCCTCGGCACTTATAACGTAATAGTCTACTTTTGGATGCCTTTGGTAAAGATATTGGCTTAGATCTTTGTTCTATCATCCAGAAGCAGACTTCAGTTTTGTAAATTGTAATGTGTAGAAAACAAATTTTAAACTTCTTTACAGGGATCCATGGCAGAAATGTAATTCACTCGAACTGTTATTAGAATGTAACAGTCACCTGTTCTTCAGTCATTGCTGTTATCCGCTATTGTTTTAACTATATCCATAAGCATAATCAGGTAACCCATATTTGGCACAAATCTAATGTGATTTTGTTATTTCTTCCCAATAATTTTCTTATTCAGCGGACTTTGGATTGGCTACAAATAAAGCTAGCTTTTCAAACTGCCTGTATTAAACCCCAACATTCAGCCCGTACTCATCTTTACCATGCTGACAGGTACCTGCAGTGGTTAGAGGAACAGCTGTAAATCATTTACTTGCACCAACTACCACACCTGTCTCATATTGAATTTATGTCTGTTATGCTTATAAGTGGAACCTTTGTTAACACAGCACACTTATAACTGTCAATAAATCAATGATCCTGAGAATTCAGTAGATGAGAATTATACACTGGAAACAACTAAGTTGAACTTATCTACCTCTGTTGCTTCACACTTAGCTTTTGCTGACTCTTTAGAACTCAGTATCAAGTTTTTACTGTGTCTTACTTCACATCTTTTTCAAAAGCCTACTATGGCCAGGATATTTCTCTCTTCCCTATATCCTTAGGTTAGATATTATTGTCCATCAGTTTCATAGAATTATAAAGTGAGTCCAAGTAGCTGTTAATACAGTATTAGAAAAAAAGCCTCGTGGTTTTGGAATAAAAGCTGGTGCTAACAGGAGTGGGGGAATCATGGTTTGTTCTATGACAATTATGACTAGTAGATGCAAACTGAGAGTAAGTATTAGGAACAATGTTAATGCTGACAGAGTAGACACTGAAGAATTTGATTTGCAGGCATCCTGCAAGCCACGCAGAGCTAAAGTGAAGATTGAAACCACCACGACAAATGCTTCATTTTTGTTTGTGAATTAATGTAGGTGTGCAGTTTGACTTCAGATTCAGGTTGAGAAACATTGAAGGCATTCCAGACCCCACATTCTGCACGCCCGATTCATCCAATTTCTGCATGTCCACCACTAACCTTATGAAATAACCTTAATATTTCCATTCTTAAACACGAAATGTAGGGGTACAGGTGGGTGGGAAAGGAGGTAAGAACACAATGAGAAATACAGCAATTATCCCAGATTTCCATCATTTCATCTCCCCACTGATATTGCCAACAGCAAACCCAGTTTTTACCCTCAGGTTTATTATTGGCCTACAGTAACTAAAGAATTGACTGTAAGGTTCTAGATGTTGCCAGGTCAAACCCAAATCCCAGTTTTCCAAGTAGCATGCATTGACAGTATAGTGCAGAAAATTACACCTGTACTCTTCTTTATGTGAATGAAACTACTCTTTAAAATTTGATTTGTACACAAAACAAATTCTATGGAAAATGTAACGTCTGGGCTAATTTTATGGAATGGACTAATATTAAGAACAGCAAGGACTGAAGTCTTTGAACACATTTTGCAGTGGCAGAATGAGACTGAGTACTGTTAGAAAAAAAAACAAAAACCTTCTTTTGAGTCTATGATGGTTGTGGTGGAGGATTTATTTTCTGATGAAGTGTACAAATAAAAGAAGTTTAAGGTGAGGGAAGTAGATGAAGAAATTGGGTTTATTCCTAGACCAAGAAGAACATACAGGGCCAGGAGGATACGTAAAGGAGTCTACAGGACATCAAAGCCTATCTGAGGGAAAGGTTAGAAACGAGGGTAGGAAATGGTCAATTAAACGTGGTTTCTGTACAAGAGGTGATGAAAAGTTTTAAGAATATTGTGTTTCCATAATGCCTGCAGAATTAGGGTGTTCCACAGCTTGGTTTTATTTTTTATTTGAAAATGCTTCACATAAATCTAGGGTGGATACTATAATGATTATAAAGGACTGTAACAGTTTATAAGTGACTTGCAAAGCTTAATGGCTGCATCCTGCGTGGACTAACACACAGCCTGGCATTTAGAGAAAAACTGGTAAACACAGGAGTAATGACTGGCTCTGTTGGTTAGAGGTGAAACAGACAATGCCAAAAATCTATGTTCATACTGGAATTGGAAACACAAACATTATAGAGCTATGAGCTTAACAGTAAATATGAGTGGATTTTCAGCCGATTTGAGGGAGATTTAGGTTGCAGATCCTTACTTGAAGCTTGTGTTATAGATTAGGCACTGTAAAGCAGGATCTCTAGAACTTAGCTGATCACAGTATAATTCAGGATACAATTATCATAGAATCATAGAATGGACTGGGTTGAAAAGGACCAAGATGATCAACTCTAGTTTCAACTCCCCTGCTATTTGCAGGGTCACCAACCAGCAGACCAGGCTGCGCAGAGCCACATCCAGCCTGGCCTTGAATGCCTTCAGGGATGGGGCATCCACAACCTCTTTGGACAACCTGTTCCAGTGCGTCACCACCCTCTGGGTTGTGGTTTTCCTCCTAATATCTAACCTAAATTTCCTCCTAATATCTAACCTAAATCTCTCCTGTCTCAGTTTAAAACCATTCCCCCTTGTCCTATCACTAACCACCCTCATAAACAGCTGTTCCTCCTCCTGTTTATACACTCCCGTCAAGTGCTGGAAGGCCACAATGAGGTCTCCCTGGAGTCTTCCCTTTTCCAACCTAAACAAGCTCAGTTCCCTCAACCTTTCCTCACAGGAGAGGTGTTCCAGTCCTCTCATCATCATTCTGAGTCAAGATAAAGGATAGTTTTGGAAAGCCTAATATCTAATACTAATGTGGGCACTGACTGTTGGTAAAAGTAGGTTATATATTACAAATAGTTTGTTTTGATTTTTTTTGTGTGTGTGTGTTTAAGACAGGAGGTCAGCTATGAGAGATTATTTTTTTTTTTACAATTTCAGGATCTGCCTTTCTTGCAGCTTTCAAAAATAGTCTTACCTGTTTAACACCTGTCCCTGAATCTGCGACTCATATGGGTTCTATCTGCAGTATCCCCTCATCTTGATTCTCAAACTGAAATGAAATACTAACCAAACTTGAGCAATAAGCTTATTGGCTGCGTGCATCTGTTTATTCTTTCTGACTTTTTTGATCCAGCTAATCACACAACATCAGGTTTGCAAATTATACAT
Source organism: Centrocercus urophasianus (assembly GCF_019232065.1). Lineage (NCBI taxonomy): Eukaryota > Metazoa > Chordata > Aves > Galliformes > Phasianidae > Centrocercus > Centrocercus urophasianus. Next base: position 12,906,625 of record NW_024884142.1, on the reverse strand, counting down.
AATAAAGTGAAAAATTAAATCCTTACTTTCCTGAAGTTAAACTGCCACCCAAACCAAAAGTCTTAATTCTCCTCTACTCAGCATTGCTGATATTCAACTAACAATTTTGAGTCTATATCCTCAGGACCAAACTTTATTCTTATTGATAACTCTACTCAGCATCCCGTAACAGCTTAGAAAACTAACCAAAACCACTTCCAGATGTTTCACAGCCCACTGTATTTTTCAAGTGCCCTTTTAACACCGTGCTCTTTCATCATCACTCCAGATCCTTACACTTTTACTTAAATAAGCAGCTCACATAGGTCTTCAAACTAAGAAGCCATTCTTTCCTGGCACTTTTAAATCCCTATATTAGCTTTCTAGACACTGAAAGTTCTGAAATTTAACCTAGATCATCAGTGCTCCCTGTCTCAGACACTAAATCTACTTCTAATCCAGTCTTAGCCTTATAAATAGTCTAGATTCCCTTCTTTAACTCATGTAATGGCATTTTCTCGTGCTCAATTTTTATATACCTAAGTACATTAAGAATCCAAAAATAAACTAAGCACTTCAGTCCAACTGTAATTGTAAACGTAAATTTAGGTAAATATCTCAAGTACGGCCTTCAGCTACAGATCTCCCAGCACAAGAAAGATGTGAAGCTGTCAGAGCAAGTCCACAGGAAGGCCACAGAGATGACCAGAGGGCTGAAGCAGTCCTCCTATGAATAAAGGCTGAAGGCACTGAGATGGTTCAGTCTGAAGAAGAGAATTATGTGGGAGACCTCATTGCAGCCTTCCAGTATCTAAAGGAGCCTATCAGAAAACTGGAGAAGGACGTCTAGTGATAATACAAGAAATGATTTTTTAAACTAAAAGAAGGTAGGTTTACCTTAGATATAAGGAAGAAATTCCTCACTATGAGGGTGGTGAGGCACTGGAACAGGCTGCCCAGAGAAGTTGTGGATGGCCCATCCCTGGAAGTGTGCAAGTCTGGCCACAGCAAGGAGTTTGGAACCGTATGAACTTCAGGTCCCTTCTAACCTAAGCCATTCTATAGTTTCTTGGTTCTATGAAAAAATAGGGAGCTAGCTAGAGATATTTTTGGTTTCTACTGTCATACCAACTCTATAGGTCATGTAATTTCAAATAAATGAAATTTCTAGAGTCAAGAAGAAGTGCTAGTAAAACTTTTTCACGTCTAGTGAGAAATTTCTATAAGCACATTTTGTTTTAACATCATTGATACCTGCATAAATTTCTTCTGGTGCCAAACTTGGCACCAGTATCAGGAATTTGCCACTACAAGGAATGCAGCTCTGAACCAGGCTTCAGTTTCTCAGCTGTATGACTTGCTTGATACATGATGTGAGGTTAAGTTCTCTTGTGAAGTGGGAGGGATGTTTACTTCCACTCCTTAACTAAGAAAAAGCTGTATGAAGTGGGGGTTATATTATGTAGACATCCTTTTACGTATCCTACAAAGTACATGATTCTGTTTTTTTAAAAATTATTTTTATTTTATTGTAAAATATTCAGTGGTCCAAAAGAAACTGTCAAAACTTCTCAAATGCATTCCCACTAAACTTTCGATGCCCAATTGAATACATAAACAGGACTGTTAAGAATTCAGTACTCAGTTGCCAAACTTATTTCAAATCAAATTATGTTTTCCATATCAGAATGATGTTTTTTGCCTTTTCACAAGTGCTTCATTGTGTTGAACTTAAAACTAAATACAATTTCTTGTAGACCATATGAATAATTATAGTTCTTTATTAGCATTTGATTCTTACAGTTCTTTTTTTTTTTCCCAATTATTTTAGTTATAGTGCTTCCCTACCTTCCTTAAAAAGAATCCAAACCACAGAATATAGCTGTAAGAATGATCAATTCCATATATTAACTCAGCACTATAAATGGATGATGCTTATTAACATACTCTGAGGATAAAATCATCCTAAGATTGATATTCTATTCACAATTTTAGCATCAACAAACAAATAAAACAAGATTAGTATCAATAAGCATTGATATTGTATTACTTGAACGTATCTCTGCATGCTCCGCTCACAGCTGAATAAATTTAGGAAAAACACAGATGATCATTTAATAAACATAAAGATGTAAAACTGAGATAACACAGGAAACCTTAATTTTGATATTTCCCAATTTTTGTTTGTATGAATTTGAAACCAAAATAAGGTTGTTTTTCTGAAGCTCTTTTTATATACCTGAAGATAATTTTTTCACTGGGAGCACATTATTCCTTTTTATTGTACCTCCCAAAATCTTTAAGCAGAATCAAATTTTTGTACACCAGGAGGATTCATTTCAAAGAGATCTGGGCACAGTTCTTATGTTCTTATGTACCTAGCCCTTCACAGTGAGTGCTTCTTTATGTCCTTTTGCCTCTGAGCATAATGCTGTTTGGTTATAGTTGGAGTCTTAAACTCTTACTGCTGTCTCTGCTTTCGAGAGCATTTAGTAAAACATGTAATAACTTTTCCTATCAAGGCCAATTATAAAATGTCTTTTCAACTTTCAAAATCCCTTAGATTTACAAGTTCATCTTTTGAAACAGAAAGATAGAAATGCACTTTTGAATATTTATCCCACATTCATTTTAATAAATAAAAATAAAAATATAAATCTATAAATACAAATCCATACATTTATTTTACTAAATAAATGTGCTTTTTCAATTGTATCCAAATGAGAGGGAGTTATTAATGGTACTTCAGCCAAGATGTAAAGAGCCCTCTATTATGAACAGTAACAATTATCATTTTAGTCTTCCCTTGTAAAATAACTGTACTACCTCTACCAACTCTTCTATGTCCGTATAGCCAGTGTTGCTCCCCACATTGACTCCATCAACATTTTTTGTATTGTAATTGATAATTTACCTCAGTTTTGCAGTCTGTAGCATGACAATAAAACTGCTTTTACAGATGAGATATTTCCACATTGTTGTATTTTTTTGTTTAAGAAAGGTGGAATTTAACTCTGTAAATGCTAAATTAACAAGCAGTCTCCTTTTTCCTAAATGTTGTCCATTTATTACTTACTAAAACCATCCAAAGTGTGGAGAACTCTGAGCAAAAATCTTTTACCCCAGTGTTCTACTATGTAACTGGGTTTGGTTCTGAGCCATTACAAGGTCTCATTTTATAAAATGAGCCTTTGCAAACGTGGTACAATTTTATGCTGAACTCAATCCAAGCTCAATCCAATCCCTCTTCCCCTCTATTTAGCAGCATGTAGATAGAGCACCCATCCAGATATCAAAGAACCTGAATTGTACGGCATACACAGCCCAAGAGGGTGATCATGCACTCCATGAGAATACTTTCCTATGAGAATATTATTTCACAGGCTGCTTTGTGTGGTTTTGAGCATCATTCTTTATTTTCAGAAGTTTTGTCACTGTTCTGGGAATAACAAGTATAGTGAAGCACCCGAGTCAGTCTAATGAGTGTGTCTGTGTATATATGAGTACCCTTCAGACTGAAGAACAGTAAGGCAAACCCACACTTCAGAGGGAGTGTTTGAGTATATACGCGCATATTTGCATTAATCAGGAAAAGATGGAATGATTGCATTGTTACTGTTTCTCTGAAAAAAGACGTGAACTCTCTCCTAGCCTTGACAGCAAGGAAATAATCATGTCAGGAACAATTTAGGCACAGGAGATGTTCAAACACATGTTTTTCTCCTCATAGTTTTTCTAATAGCTGCTTTGAGCTGTTTGATGTTACGTGTTTTGGGTCCGGCAATCCCAACTACTAATGAGAGGCTAGATGTGAGTTTAAGTTTCAGGGACCTAAATTTTTTTTGCAACATGTAATTTTATTGGTCCTAACTGAAGTATGACAGAAAAAAAAAAAGAAAAAAAAAGAAAAAAAGAAAAAAAGTTCTTTTGTTTTTCTAAATGTAAATAGATAACTGATTTTTTTTTTTTTTTTTTTTTGAGAATTTACTGAATTAATGTGTTTAATCAAGTAACCTGACACAAAGGGAAACTTCTTACCTGAAATACTTCCTTCCATATCCAATGTCTTCTAAAAGGAATGTTTGCAGATTTGTTTCTCTGATTCATATGTAAATTCTCGTGAAGTTCATCATAAAAAAGAAGGATAATCCTGCCAAATATCTGCATCCCTTATATGTTAAGGTTTAAAGAAGTCTGACTAGACAGAACTTACACCCTACAGGCATTTTCTTCTTAATACAAGACATCTGTTGAATGTGTTACAGGGAGCAGGACTCCATGAGGCTAACAGGAGTTTTTTTCTTTATTTAGTACAAAAAAGTATGGCAAAAGCCCCTTGGCAATTGGAAATGCAAGAATATATCTGGGCCGTTTTCTCCAAATTCCTCACAGTATGTGATCTAATTTTCTTCAGGAAGTAAAGGTTTTTAGCTGCTTTTTATTTAAATAAGCTGTTTTCTTTCTCTTTAGAATTTTTACTGGCAGAAAAAAAGACAAAATGCAGATGTGAGAACCACACATAACTTAGTACCTCAAGATTTCTTGGTCTGCAGTTCCGTTATCTATGTTGCCAAAATATTCCATGCAATAACCTCCCCCTGTTTCTGGTTGCAGGTGGAAATAGTAGAGTTGCCTTGTTGCCAGATGACCAGACATGAAAAGCACTTTTCTTTTCTCTGTCTTACATTATTGGCTTAAATTTAAATCATATCCTATGAAAAATCATCTCTGAATTTTTAATTAACTTGTGTGTCATAGGATCATGGAATGGTTTGGGTTGGGAGGGACCTTTAAGATCATCTACTTCCAATCCCTCGCTATAGGCAGAACATCTCCCTCTAGACTAGGTTGCTCACAGCCCCATCCAGCCTGGCCTTGAAAGCATCCAGAGAGGGGACATCCACAAAATTTGGGGACCAAGCAGAACCGATGAGAATTCTCTAGTGCTGTCTTTTCTTCTCCACCTGGTGTGCTTTAATGCCGCACCAGAGAAGACTGGTCTCTACTGTATTCTTTGTGAGGTGTTGAAGTTTACATGTTCTGGAAAATAACTCTTTTGAAAGCAAATTTTATCATAAAAGGTCATAAGTAGGGGCTTAGCAACTATTTTGTTATATCTAATGAGAATTAGTTTGAGCAAACTTAGTTCTCATGAAAGAAGTTATTTCATTTGATCTTACTGAGGCTACATACTTACACAAATCAAAGAGAAGGTGACATAAAGATGTGCTAAAGCACTCAGGCTTATGGAATGAAAACTAGCTGAATGGCTGAATGGCCTAGAGGTGGTTATCGGTAGCACAAAGTCTAGGTGGAGACCAGTAAATAGTGGTGTATCCCAGGGATTTATAGTGGGCCCAACTCCATTAAACATCTTAATTACTGATCTGGATAATGGGGTAGACTGTAGCTTCCATAAGTTTGCAGATGACACTAAACTGAGATAAACAACAGTTCAACAACTCTTGCCACCATATTTCCTTCTAGAATATAATACTATTTGCTCAATTCTTTATTTTTAAAATTATTATTAAATTACCTATTCAGAAGAATCAATGAAAAAACATAACTGTCAAAGGCAAAAACAACTTCAGTTATGAAATTGAAATATTAATAGAGAATTTGAAATGCAGCATTTAAAAGAACAAAGAGCAACTTTCAAAACTTCTGCTTTGTTTTAACTTTCCAGAGTTTTCCCTCAGGCTGTCTTTTGGAAAATGAATGCAGCAGTGAAGTACTTGAAATCATATATTTGTGTGCAATATTGGATTAAAGCGTGGAATCCAAAGCTGCATTTATGGAAAAAAAAAAAAAAAGTATAGAGTGGAAGTCTGAGAGCTATCTGGTAAAACAGGAACTGCATTAAAAGAAAGCAGTCTTAAAGAATGAACTTTGTCACAGATGCAGTTTTAGATATATTTCACTGTATAAATGGGATAGGGTTGTTTTGCTTAAAGATTCTAATTTCAATCTGAAGAAACGCTTTTGTGATTTAAGCTTTTTTTTTTTTTTTTTTATTATTATTATTATTATCATCACCAGTTTTAGTTCTGGTGTTCTTTAGTTTGAAAGGATGCTGTAAGGACATCTGTTCTTTTCCACTCTCTGTTTTTCGCCCTACTTAACGACACTCATACAGCTCATCCTTTTCAGTAGCCACAGACAAGTAGTTCAGAAAACCAGAGAACAAAAGAAGCTAGATCACAGTGTGAGAAGTTGCAACTGTTCAGTTTAGCACCACTTTATCATTTAGGTCTCTTTAAAGCAACACCATGATAGGTTAGACAAAGTTAAAAAGTACATCTGAATCATCAGATTGAGTGTTTCCTTTTAATGGGTGGTTTAGAGGCCAAGTTATAATGGTCTTGAAAAGAAGGCATGCTGAACTTATGTAAGTAGAAGTAAATAATGGGATTGAATCAGAAGTAAAACTCATTAATTTGTCTTTCTCAAGGCTGCTGCTTGAATGCTGAGTCTTCTGAGTAAAAGATTTCAGCACTTCTGTGTTTGTCAAGATCACACATTTGCCATTTATAGCTTTGTTGTTTCCATTACATCCTAGGCAAGATTAATTAAGCTTTAAATGACATGATTTGCCCATACCAAATTTGAACCACATCTCTCTGAATCTTTCAGTAGCGTAATAAAGAAAACCTTGTAACAACTGGATGTAGAAACGTAAACCTTTGCAGCAGATCAGAGGAAGATACCTTGTTCTGTATACGTTTCCTTTACTAATACATGTTGAAAGCTCTCACATGTAGTTTCTATCCTATTTTAGAAAACTGCCAAGGTTAGAGAATTGATGTAACTCATGAAATGCGAAGCTTTCTTATGATCTATGACTTGTGGAAGACTGTAAGTCAGTGTTAGGAATCTTCAGTGGTCAAGTGTCAAATGTGACAAATGTGTCAACAGTCTGGATGTCTGATATATATGAAGAACTGAACAGACAATTAAAATTGGAAGGCACATGTAAACTGAAAATAAAAGCTGTAAATTTTACAGTAAGCTTTATTAAGCAGAGTCACAAAGTGTGCTTAAGAAAGAAAAGAGCTAGAGCATGAGAGAAGTCATCAGGCAAAGTTTGTATTGGGGTATAGTTAGAGAAGTGTAAGGTAACAGAGGGAAAAAGATTTTGAACTTCATTTTTTTAAGAGAAGGTTACAGTGGTGATGTTCCATGTGTTGATGGCCCAGTTTATCCCTATCTCCCCGACACTGGGAATAACAGCGTGCTTTAGTAGAGGTTAGGGTATCACTTGCTGGAAAGGAGCTCTGCAAAGAATGACCCAGGGATTGTGGCAGACAACAGGTTGGCCATGAGCCAGTAGTGTGCCCTGGTGGCCAAGAAGGACGTTACAAGTAGCCTAGCCGGCAGGTCGAAGGTAGTGATTCTCCCTGTCTGCTTTGCCCTAGTGAGACCACATCTGTTTTCCATTCTGGGATCCTCAGTTCTAAAAACATAGGGAAATTCTAGAGAGCCCAGAGGAGGGATATAACAATGGTGAAAGGCCTGAAGCATCTCCCACATAAGGAAACGTTGAGAGCCATGAGACTGTTCACTCTGTAGAAGACTGAGAGGGGAGCTTATCATTGTTTGTAAATATCCAAAGTGCAGGAGTTGAGTGAATGGAGCTAGGTTCTTTTCAGTGATGTAAATCAGTAGAACAAAGGGCTATGGGGAAAAACTGCAACACGGAATAGTTCCATACATGAAGAACTTCTGCACTGTGAGGGCGACATAGTACTGAACCAGGCTGCCAGAGCGGTTGTGGAGTCTCCTTCTGTAAAGATAGTCAAGACCTGCCTGGACACTTTCCCTTCTGAAGCCCTGGGCTGCAATCCTGCTTCATGCTTTTTTTTTTCCCTTTTCCAAGATTCTAATCTTGAAAACCTTCAATACCCCTTATCAATTCTTGATCTGTAAGCAGAATGTCCAGAAGAGAAACACTTTTTGTGGGATCCCCAATCATTTCTGGTATGGTGTTGTCAAAATGCACTCCAGAAATCTGTTTTATTGTGTTGCCATTCCAGGATGATACACTGAAGATTATGGACTTCCATGAAGAACAGGGGCTGTGAATGTAAAACTTCTTTCAGTTTTCTGAAGATAAAGTTTTCTGTAGCAGCCATGCAATACAGTTTTGCCTACATTTGTCTGTCCTCTTACCCTAATTGGTTAGTTCTCAGGAGGTTTAGTATCTGTTCTCACACCAGTCTCCACGTGTTCCTGCTGGTAAGGCCTCATCTGGAGTACTGCGTCCAGTTCTGGGCTCCCCAGTACAAAAAAGGCAGGGATCTCTTGGAAAGAGTCCAGCGGAGGGCCACAAAGATGGTGAAGGGCCTGGAGCATCTCTCCTATGAGGAAAGGCTGAGTGAACTGGATCTGTTCAGCCTTGAGAAAAGACGACTAAGAGGGGACTTGATCCAACTTTATAAATATCTGAAGTGTGGGGGCCATAGTGATAAGGCCAGTCACTTTTCAGTGGTGAGTGGAGACAGGACAAGGGGAAACGGCCGGAAACTGCAGCATAGGAAGTTCCGCACAAATGTGCGCAAGAACTTCTTTACGGTGAGGTGACGGAGCACTGGAACAGGCTGCCCAGGGAGGTGGTGGAGTCTTCTTCTCTGGAGATGTTCAAGACCTGCCTGGATGCCTACCTGTGCAACCTGCTGTAGGGAACCTGCTTTGGCAGGGGGGTTGGTCTCGATGATCTCTGGAGGTCCCTTCCAACCCCTACAATTCTGTGATTCTGTGATTCTGTGATTCTGCTGCTCTCTCACATAATGGGTGACTATTATTGCTTTGTCTTTCTTAGAGCACCAGTATCCACACATGGCAGCACTCTACCTGTGGGATTTATTCCACCACATTTCCACATTTCATTCACCTGATCCCAGTGAGACTACATACAGGCCTTTAAATCTTCCCGTTTGCTCCCCATTCTGCATGCATTAGTGTACAGGCACTTCAGGGAGGTCCCTAGTTGTGCTGATTTCCCAGAAGAAATGTGAAAGACTCTCCCATAGAGCTGCCCTTTCATCATTCCTTTACTTATGTGCATATACAGTCACTCTTCAGCCCTATTTTGATGATTACAATATCTATCCTGCCCATATCACCCTGCATCCTCTGCTTGCCATCTTGGTCTACCTCTTCTGCTTGTTGATCTTAATCACTCTCCTCCATACTTCCTAAGTGTAAGTTTTCCACAGCAGGTTGGCAAGGGTACTTTAGTTCTACTTGCTGAGGTATTCCTGGCTCTTCCTAGCATCCTCAAATCTTCAAAAATGATCATGAAAGCATAATCTGTCTTGCCTATACCATCTGTGCAAACAGCTACTTACCCATGGGATCCATCCACTCTTCCCTGATCTCTTCCCCATGTTGGAAAGATTAAAAAGAAAAAGCCCCGGGGCCCCATGCTTTTGATCATTACCCCAACAGCAGTGTCCAGTACATAATTTTGCTCTTGTTGTACTGAATGGAATTTGTAAACATATGATCACCAGAAACTCTGATCAGGGGGTTGTAAAGGGATCATCCCAAACAATTGTGTGACTTGTTACCATTAATGTAAAGGAAAAATTATTTTGAGACTTATTGGCAAATTTTCATGGTCACTAGAAGAACAAGAATAAATTGTACGGCTCTGAAAATAATTTCATTTGTAATGATAGCAAAAACCTTGATGATATGACACAAGATGAAGACAAACTAGTACACAGAGAGATAAATATTGAATGAAACACCAGAGATCATACTAATGAGATTTGTTTGTATTTGTGGATGTATATTAATGGGGACAATAGATTCTTTTGGGGAAAAATATCTCCTGTTTCTTGATTCTTATGTCTTCCTTGTGTCTTTCAGTGCTGACACTAACAAGGAATTTGGGATAATATTTTAAGTTTACAATGTCCTTTGTGTTTTCAGGGGAGAAGAAGTGGCCTAAAAGATGCAACTGAACTGTCTGTGCAAACTCATAGAAGGTAAGGGAAGACAGAATAAGAAGTAGGACCATTTTATTAAAAAAAGGAAATAATTTCACAACTAAGTGCAACAAATACAGTGGGATTCTGGCTGCACTAAAGTGATAGTTTTCCACTTAATAGGAATTTTTATTTCTTGTAACTTGTCAAGGAATCAAGGGGCTGGTTGTTGATACAATAGCTCTCTTAAAATCTTCATACAACTTTATTGATTTTCAGGAGTCAATGTTTAAATTTCCAACTTCATTTTCATCCGTGAAATTTGTCATATTCCATCTAAAGCTAAAGAATGAAATTTAATCAAGCAATACATTTTAGAGCAATAAAAGGATTTTGGAATCAGTCCAGTCTGATATTAAATGTAATAAAGATGACAGAAGTTCATCCAGTCATTCTTGTGTTAAATTAAGGTTTCTTGATCACATCTGGCTCAAAAATACAATATGTAAGTTCATCTGCTAAAAGCGATAGTACAGATCATTCCATTTGCTTACTGTTTATATAAAATATACAACATCTTGGGAAAAAAAATATTCTAGAGCGTCCAGACAAACAAATGTGAAAGATTTCTGTTTCAGCAGTACTTCATGTAATAATTACATTCTGAAGGTTTTTGTATTTTTTCAAAAGTCCTCGTCTCTTTCTCTCTGTAGATATAATTGAAAGGTTCACATAGTTATTAAGTGCCACGACATTTTTCTACTTTTAGATAGAAAATTTTAACCTGAGATCTAGGCTTTTCTAGTGGGAGGGCAGACACGGCATTGTAATCTCTCCAAGATAAATATTATCTATGTGAGCTGCTCTGAAAGCAATGCCTCATACTTTATTATGTTGGCCCAGGACGTCAGAGGTGGATGATGGTGATATGGCAGTAAAGGTTGAACATTCCCACCCATATTCCACTCCATTTTGTTGCCATGTGACAGGTGGCAGCAGAGATGCCGTCTGACAGTATGAAATGGGAGTGCAGATGAAGCAAAGATGTGCCACTGAATTCCTCCATTTGGAAAAAATTGCACTGACTGACATTCATTGATGCTTACTGAATGTTTATGGAGACCAAACACTGCATGTCAACAGTGAGGCATGATGGTGTTCTACAGCAATGGCAACAGCAACAATAGGTCACCTCTTCTGGTGAAGATTTTTATGGGCATGGCATGCAGGATGTCATTCATCATTGGTGAAAATGTAAAGCAAGTGTTGATGACTATGTTGAAAAATAATGTTTCTCTCTGCTTGTTTGACAGAATCCAAATGAGCTGTTTGGCCTAGTGAGCTAGTAACAGGCTAGCAGAAACTTTTAGTGTCCCACTGAAACCCAAAACATCTGGCTTATCTAAGACACCATCTATGCCAGTGGCTAACAGTAGACGCTTAGGAAATGGCATAAACAATGAAAAAGTACAGACAGATGCTTTCTGAGTATTTTGTCTCAGGAACATGAGCAACAGAAACTTCTTGATTTATCCCTACCATTATTTATAATACTGCCAGACAGTATTAAAAATTTGGAAGAAGGTATCTTTAGGTAGTTAGGTACCTAACTACTTTTTGAACCCATTTTTATTTCCTTGCTGCCTTCTTACTGTTGCAACATGTTACCATTGTGAAAAAATAATTTTATTTTGAAGTGATCAGCTGTGATTAATATTCAAGGTACTTTTAAGTATTCATTGGTGGTTTTCTACATAAGGATTGGCAATGAAATACTTAAAAGCCTATAGGCATGGTTCTGACAGACAGGAAAGAAGTTTCAGCAAATGTATATTAACATCATCCATTATCTACCTTCTAATTCCTCTTAAAGACAAATCCATAAGAAGAATTATTAGGGAGCCAATAGAAACTCACCCCTCTAAATCCCTCTAGATTTTTAAAGAGTTTAATGAGCATTTTCATTTCCCATCTTGAGACACTGTGTGGTATCTCTTTACATCCTTCCATCATGGCCCTTCACCCTTTTCAGAAATGAATGGATGAAAAAATATCTTCTGTCTTTTCAGCTTCTAAGGGCACTGTTCAGCTTATCTCATTAATATTTGTACAGTGGCTGATCAGAACTACAAATCCAGAGCTCAGTAAAGTTAATGAAAAACTTTCCATTGTCGCCACTGGGTGCCACACGGCTCTCAGACTCCAGAAGGGCAAGGACCTGACAGCCTTCTTAAGAACACCTCGTTTTATATGTGTATCATAAACTGGAGGCTTTTGTTACAAGGCAAGATTGATCCTGCCTGACATCTGCTCTCTGGTGCTACCACTGAAGGTATTGCGTGTAATGATATGCTGTGAAGACTGCTTAGCTAACAATAGTAGAGAAAATATAAAACTGCAAAAACATCAGTGCAGAAAAAAGTGTTTAGCTTGGTTAATGTATCATTTTATTGCAGAACTCACACAGTGGAGGGCACAATATCTTTCCACTTGGCTCAAGTGTATTATCTGTTAGCTAAAATGTTGTAAATGCAGAAATAGTGATCACAGCTCATATTGTAGTATATACATACAAATACTATAGCTGATGCCAAAACTGTAAATTTACCTTGATATTTCTCTGGAAGGAAAAGAAAGAGTTCATCATGAAATTCATAATCACATAATGCCTCTAAATGAGGAAGTAGCAAGGAGGTAAAAAGTATTAGGAAGAATAGTTTCCCAGTAATTTTCTTACTTGTCCTGTCTTGACTCAAGTGAACCATCTGCTGGGGTTGGCTGTCTTTATCTCCACTGTAGGAAAATTCCATGTTTAACATATAACCCTTGCCCAGAGTCCAACTCAGAACACATGATGCTAGTGTTTATCTTTCAGGAAGACTGAAATTCAGGAAGGGAAAAGAGGCATCCATGTATTACATAGGCACCTGGTTCAAGACTGCCCAGGCTAAGGATTTTAACCCCAATAGACAGCTAACTACATAGATTCTCCCTTGGCGGAATGGGGGAGAGAATTAGAAGGGCAAAAGTGAGAAAACTCATGGATTCAATCACAGAATCACAGAGTCACAGACTGGCTGAGGTTGACAAAGACCTCTGCATCCATCTGGTCCAACCCTTGCTCAAGCAGGGCACACCCAGAGCAAAATTCTGAGGACCATGTCCAGGTGGCTTTTAGAGATCTCCAAGGAAGAGACCCCACAGCCCCCTGAGCAACCTGTGCCAGTACTCAGTCACCTGCACAGATAAAAGCAGCTTAGAGACAAAGGATGTTTAGTAGGTAGCGAAAAAGCTGCATGTGCAATCAAAACAAAATAATGAATTATTTCACCACTTACCATCAGCAGGCAGATGTTTAGCCATTTCCAGGAAAGGAAAGCTTCATCATGTGTAATGTTACTTGGGAAGATAAACACTATAATTCTAAATGTTCTCCCTCCCCAGCTTTTATTACTAAGACATGACCAATATCATACGATATGGAATATGCTTTTGGTCAGCTTAGTTCATCTGCTCCCGGCTTTCCTGTTTAACTTCCAGACTACTTGAAAGTGAAGAGAAAGCCTTGATATCATGCAAGCAATAACCAAAACACTGGTGTGTTATCGACTCTGTTTTAGCCACAAATGGAAAGATTAATTTTACCTCAGCTAAAATCTGTGCAAGGTTACAATCAGGTTTAGGGTTGCGTGCATATCCTTAATAAATAAATACATGATTCTTTGTCCTTTCTGGTAGTTTGAACATCTACTTATATTTCCTGGTGGAATATCCTCTTCAAAGGGCTATAATCAAGACTGAGAAGATGTGACAGTAGAACTGTAACTTTTCATCCTGAAGTCATGTCACTGACTGGATGAAATCTCAAGAACCTATACAGTGAGAGACAATAAAGATGCAAAATCACATTTCCACTGTCCAGGGATATTGTCTTTCCGCATGGAGGAGGGGGTTATGATATTTTCCTTTCTCTTTTGCCTACTGTGATAATTTTGAAACATTAAATTTCATTTACTTTCGAATAAACAAATAAAAAAAAGAGATCAAAGTCATTTGACTGCAAATGGACAGAAGTTTCCCCAGGCAAAGCGTGCTTTGCCTGCATCTGCTGGCAAGTAAAGGTAGCTGCCAGGGTAGACAAATCCTCATTTGTAGTAAGTTGTGTAAGAATTTGAGGCAGTGTTAGCATTCCAATATATTTTGATGCTTGAATTTTAATTAAGAACTGAAAATGTATGGAAAACCAATCTCTGGTCAGTGTGCTGGAGTGAAGAATTGCAATGGAAAAAAACATGTTGTAAGCTGTGGCAGGATCAAGTTTAAAAAGAGTAAAGTTGAGAAAATGGGAAGGAGAAACCAGTTTCTTCTCTTTATCCTGACATGTCAGAGAAAAGGATATAGTTAAGATCCCCAGGTTTTACTGCAAGAAATGAAACCTTACCGAGTTTGATTCAAGAGGTGAACAGAGCAGATGGGTGCTAAGTGCAGCATTAGAGAGAGGTAGTGATAATGGTAACATCACAACTGAGTTGAGACCAGCCTTGCCAGGAGATGGACTCCTCTATCATAGACTTCAAAGTAGAACTGGGGAATAATGTAACAGAGATACCTAGTGAGTAGCTATTCTGACTGTTCAAACATCCCAAAGGGTTTTAAAATATATATATATATATATATATTTAAAGATATCTTCAGAAACAGTCAAAGGATACCATACACAATGACAATAATGCAAAGGTCAGATGTCTGGGGTTTAATGGCAGGTGGCATCTAGTTATTGTGGTTTATTGAGATCCATTGCTGATGGCAGTGTGCCATATGACACTTAGAGGGCAGAGAATGAAACGGAGAAAGGCTATTTGAACTGAATTAGGAGAAAAAACAGACAGGTTTTAAGAGGGTTTAAGAAGGTTTAAGAGAAGGAAAATTAAAGCCAATTTCAGGAGGAAAAGAAGATGTTACTGATTTCAGGATGAGTGTGATTTTTGCTTGATACAGAGTGATTTTTATCTACTTAATAGGTAACGCTAGGGGAAAAATGAGAATGAACAATGGGTGATTTGAGTTTTAGTTTTACAGTGAGCTTTCCTGCATTTGCACCTTTCAGTTTAAAATTAATTGAATATTTTGTTTTTAACAGTTTTGATATTCAAATACTTCATTTCCCTCTCCCCTCCCCCCATACTTTTTTTTTTTTTTTTTATATTACAGAGCATCTTACATTTGATCTCCAGAATCTTTTATGATCTGTCAAATTAGGCAATTAAAATTGTCCCACAAACACCAGATAACAAAAACTATTCAGCCAACAAAGTATTTCATTACAAATAAGCACCTAATATACATTCAAATAACTCAACACTGGTTACTTATCAAAATCTTGACCTTCATTCTTTGCAAAAGTTAGCCATGAATTTATGTTTTTCAGTGCAATGAAATTAAAGTGCCCATTACTTGCCCAAGTTGAATTTTTGAGTGACAAGAACAACTCTATTATAACTGTATTAAAAAAATAAGTATGTTTTGAAAATGACAAAATCTGAACTGAGGATGAGAAGGTTTCTCTCTAGAAAAGGAGATGCTAAATAAAATGTGCTCTGTCAGTCATTATGTTAGCATTATGTAATTTTCTGCTAGTACCTACTTCTTGACTTATGGTATTAGTAATTGATTATACTTTCAATATTGTTACCTTGTGTAATTATTTTATTATTACTTTTTTTTTTTTTTTTTTTTTTTTTTTTTTCTCTGTTGTGGTTTTTCTGTGCTCATAAAATACTTATTTTCA
Organism: Centrocercus urophasianus; assembly: GCF_019232065.1. NCBI lineage: Eukaryota > Metazoa > Chordata > Aves > Galliformes > Phasianidae > Centrocercus > Centrocercus urophasianus. The sequence goes on along the minus strand of NW_024884142.1, from coordinate 12,890,923 downwards.
GCTTGGTTTTCTGACAGACTTCAGGCCTTTCCTGAATTCTTGAAATATATAAACCCACAGAGGTTAATATTTCTAGTGCATCAGAAGAACAGCTTAGCTTAGAAATGAAGCTGGTGATGAAACTCACTTTTGACACAATTCTTTCCATCACTACAAAGATAGAAGTAAGATGGAAGAGAAATGTTTTTCCAAAAGTAAACATGAAATTGAATGTAGACAACATGAATATTCCTGTCCAAAAGGAGAAGGTGTTTAAATGGCCACATTTCTGTCTCCACTCTCAGGGAAGATCTACTCTGATTTCAGTGTATAAATTCATGAGCAAGCTGATGAATGAAAAACAATGCAAACTTTTCATTGTTGCTCTCAGTCAGGTAGAGTTAACATGGTGTGATGGATCAGAGCTATTCAATTGAGCTGTATATCCAGTGTACAATACTATGTATTACTAGCCTGTCTCAAATGTGATTAGAGTGCATTATATTAAATTTCTTTCTTTGAAACTTCAGAGAATATGATTGTCTTGCACTTGTGATGGATTAAGAGTATATATGTGGCAAGGCACAATAGTTTAGTTGTCAATGGAGGTCTCTGCAGGTGATTCACTACACTTGGTACCCCATTGTAATGGGATTCAGTTTTGAGTTAAGACATTCAAGCGCTGGTGTCAACAGATCAATGTCTGAAGGGGTGCTGTTTTTAAAACTTTCTTTACTATCATTAAACTATTGTTCAACATAGCTAAAAAGAAATTAAAGTGATTCAGTTCACCATAAAATAGATACCTAGTTCTATAATGAGTTATTGAATACACAGAATAATGGAATCACAGAACTGCAGGGGTTGGAAGGGATCTCAGGAGATTGAGTCCAACCCCACTGCTAAAGCAGGTTCCCTACAATGCCATTACTAATTATCAAGAAAGGATCCATCTCTATGAGATTATTTTTCTGGACTCCAGAAAGAGCCTAGACAAGTAAATTAGTCCAGACATGTAATTCTTATGTAGCTGGAATTAGGTAGAATCAGTCTAACCAGTTTTACTGCAAGCTTTTATCTCTATTTCCCTCACATATTTATGTTGTGGCCATTATTTCTGCAAATTTCCCTGCTACAGTTGAATTCTCTGCTAGCACTTTTAACAATATTTTAAAGAAGAACAGACGAGGACTTATTCTGACCAAGTTTTTCTGATTTATCTGAAGACTTTTTTTACAGGAAGAAGAGGTAGACAGGCCTCAGTTTCTCATTGGCAAATAATTAGATGAAGTGCAGTTATCCTAAAGACTGTGGTTTTGGTTGCTCAGGAGAGTAAGACTAGAGAAAAAATCTTTGAAAGCAAAATGACTTGTAATAATGAATCACAGCTGAGAAAGGGAATATACCAAATAATCCTCTTGGCTGTATTGATTACAGCGTACAGACAGCTCAATCTCTGATGTAATGGGAAGAAGTAGTCTATGGCACTTCCCCAATGACTACGGGACATTATGTTATTGTATGAATGTCTTCCAAACAAGAATGAGGATTAATTTTCAGAACTCTGAAACAAAAGCTAAAAATGTATTTTGTTCTCCTGTTTTGTTGGATTTATTACATAGTAACACCCACAACATTCTTCTGCAAACTTTAGCAAATTGCCCTTATTTTTTTTAAATTGCCCTTATCTCACGCAACCCCCAGATTAGCTCTTGTTTTATTTTGCATTGTTTTCTAAATTAAAATAGCAAGTTATACAAGATACAGTCCCTCAAAAGTGCTCTGTTGAAAAATGCACCTTAAGATGCTGAGTCGGGAAAAATATGAACTCTTCATAGAATCATCATAGAATGGCCTGGGTTGAAAAGGACCACAGTGATCTGTTTATGTGCATATCAAAATGGTCTTTAATCCTCAAAATATTATTCTTTAGTAATTAGTTAACAGTGCTTCTGCTGTTGGTATATCTTGCTATCTGAGTATCAGTATTGTGCATCAGAATCATTCTCTGGAATCTGCTGCCAGCTTAGAAAGTCAGGGAAAAATTTGTCCTACATTAAAACATGAAACTCTTCAGGACTATGAAGAAGCACCTAGAACATAGCTAGAATGTGTAACTGCCTATCTAGGGAGATGTTCATTTGCCTTTAATGAAAAGGATTTCAAAATGCAATGAAATAAACATTAATTACATTAAATTGGGAACTGTTTACCTATGGAGGGAACAAAGAAATTATGGAAAGTAATTTTATTGTAGAAGTTATATTTGAAAGAGGTATGTTCAAAATTTTGTCCACAAGTCATCTAAGTGACTGTGATGATATCTATTATTTAATCAAACAAAACGCCCCCAGTAAAACCGGGCACACTGTCAAAAGCAACTGTATACATGTACCACACATCTGCATCAGTTTCTGTATGTGAAAATAGAAAAATCTGAGCAATCATACATTACTAATTCTATAATTACTTCTCAGATTTCAGTAGTAATCTATAAAGAGCTATGAAGGGTAGCTAAACTTATGCATGTACATGCATAACAAAAATATGTATATATATACATATACATGTACATATGCACGTACAATAACATTCTGCATTTCATTTTCTCAAAATTTCATAAATCTATAAAATCTTTACGCATATAATCATTTTGATATATTGAGATAGACTATCACTGTATCCACTGAACCATTATCTCAAGCATGTTCTGTCAGCAGGACATACCATTTACACTTAATACTGTTTAATCAGAATCACAGAATTAAGGAAAGGATGACATTGGAAGAGACCAGTGGAGACTATTTAGCTCAACTCTCAGATCAACGTAGGATCAACTAGTGCAGGTAGCTCAGAGCTGTGTCCGGTTTGACTTTGAATACCCACAAGGATGAAGCCATCAGCTTGGTTGAGTGTAATTTTATTTCTTACTTTTAAACAGGTTTGTGTGTGTGTGTGTGTTTCAGTTTGTTCCCATTGCCTCTTGTAATTCTAGTGGGCACAACTGAAAAGAGTCAACATCACTCTTTGTTGACTCCCATTAGGTATTTATACTTACTGATAAGATGCCTCTGAGCTTTCTTACCTCTCCTGAAGAGTCACAGTTTTCTCAGTCTCACCGTTTTGTATGTCAGGTGCTCCAAGTTCTTAATCATCAAGTCTCCTCACTGGACTCACTTCAGTATATTCACGTGCCTTGTACTGGGGAGCAGAGAACTGGAGACAACATTACAAATGTATTCTCATGAATAATGAGTGGAGAAGGACCATCTCGCTTGACCTGTCCATATCTCCTGAGTCTGTCATACAAATACGAAAGACTATGACTTTGGACAGATATTATTTTTCATTGGCAAATCCATGATGACTACTCCCAGTCACATTTTTGTCCATTCTATGTTTGGAAATGTTTTCCAACAGGGTTTAGTGCACCCACTTCTGAGGAACTTCAACATTTTTTCCTTATGTAAAGTTTTTTATTAGTAAAAATAGATGTAGCAGGTCATATGTAATGTATTGATTGAAAGTATCAGTACTTTGCAGGAAAACACAAAGAAAAAAAATACAAAGAAAAGAAAAGAAAAAAAAAAAGGAGGAGTTCAAGAAATGCATATTAATCTATCATATCAGTAAGACAAGAAATTAATTTTATTCCGACCAGAAAGAGGAATAACCTCTATGGATAACTGAACTGTCATCAGTAACACCTCTGGGTTTTGCCAAATTTGGTTCTGTGGCCTCATCTATTTCATGTTGTTTCACATAGTTTTTCCTTACCAGCTCAGGGGAAAATTTGTATGAAGTGCAATTTTTCATAGATATTATTTTTTCCTCTATGAGGCATCCTTCAGGTTATGCTATTGCTTTTGCATTTGTTTTATCATCATTTTTGGACGCACTTCTTACTGTTTCTACAATAGAAGCCAAGTTGAAAAATTGATGTGGAAGACAGGAAGGTTATGAATTTGGTCAAAGACATTTCCAAAGGGAATACAGACATCAAAGTCTAGCACAGTGATTTGCAAAGTAAGAAAGCTAACACCTATTGCTTACACACTTCAGGACTTCTTAGGGCTTAAGCTTTGACAATTTATCGCCTTAGATATCCCAAGTTCTGCTATTAACAGCATCCCAGAATTCCAGCTTTGGGACTGACTAAACTCATAGGCACATTCTTCTTCCAAGAGCTCCTTAGTGAGATGTATAAATGTGCTTACATTTTTTAGGAAGCCTAAGACAGCAGCCAGTTCAATACTTAGTTAACTCATTAAGAGTTCTGAGTCCGGAACAAGGAGTTGAGAGCTGAATTTCTGTGTTATTCAAAACTATCATATAAGCCCTGGTCTTCAGCTGGATCATCTCTCTTACACTACTCTTACGCTTCTCTGTATAGACATTTGAATCACCCCTTATATATTTAAAATCTATCCTTCTAAATCTAGAGTAATTATTATTTTTATATTCAGTGGAAAGAACATACTTACATATGGTGACTCAGTTAACTAACTCAACTTGAACACCTATTTTATGATGCTATGAATCATTTTGTGATGATGCTTCTTGTAATCAATTGCATGTAAAAAGACTGGCTCAGACTTAGACATCTAACTGTTCAGACATAGTGGTTATGTTAAATTAATTGCTTCTGTACTCCCAACCAGCACTACAACTTAATGACATATTGTTACTAACATATTTTATCTCTAATTTTGACCTAAAACCCAGTAAGATGAGCTTAATTTTTCAACTGATTTTGGTAAATGTTGGATCAAACCTAGACCAAGAACTCAGGGAAAAAAGAAAACAACAAAACAGAATTCTGAGAAGGGAAAATGATTTTGTAAAAGGAAAGAAGGAAAATCAAAATACTGAAAGTAAAATGTGTGTTTACAGAAATTGTTTGGTTTAGCAGCTCAAAATGTCTTAATTTTAGGATAGAATATAGAATGATCATTTGTTCTAAAATCTTGCTGTTACTCTGTTTTTCATATTGTGTTTCATATTGTGCAAGATATTTAGAAAAAATATGGACAGTGTGAGCCTGCACTCTAGCAACTGAACTTTGTACATCAAAATCAGCTGGCACAACAAGGTGTGGAAGAAAGGGCTCAAACTAATGTAAAGCTTGTTCACTTGTTTCTCATCTATGCTGCAATGGGAAAGCAAAACAGATCTGCTCAAAAAAAAAAAAAAAAAAAAAAAAAAAGTGAAAGAGTGACTTGACTTTCATCTATAAACACATACGTAAGGAGCAGACATCTGTTAACAGAAAATTCTCCAGATCTCACAGACAAGGAGATGAGGGCTTGAGGTAATTCAAGAAAAAAGTTGGAGACAAGATGTCATGGAGAATTGATTGATTTTCATGAATAACAAAGTGCAAGAATGATCCAGCCTGACAATGAGAATGCTAAGGAAAGGTGCCAGGAGGCCTGCATGGATGAATAAGCAACTCTCCAATAAACTTAAAAACAAAACATGCAGGAAATGGAATCAGGGACAGGAGACCCAGCAGTAACATAGACACAGTATTCATGCAGGGAAAGGTTAGGAAAGCAAAATCCCATTTGTTCTTGAATTTTGCAGGGGATATAAAGGACAAGGAAGGCTTCTTTCTGTGACTGTATTAGCAGCAAAAGTAAGGACTAGGAAAGATGTGAACCCACTGCTGAATGGTTTAGGGGCCACTGGGACTCAGTGTTTCAGTGCTTCTTAACTTTCGTCTTCAGCAACCTTAGGGCCCTGAGACAAGTCAGAAAGACTAGGGCAAGAAAGACTTACAATTGGTGAAGGACTTAATAAAAATGTCCAGCCACAGGCTATGGTCCCTGATGAGATGCACCACTGAATACTGAGGGATCTGGCTGATGTCACTGTGAAGCCACTCCCAATTTTCCTTGAACAGTCTTGGAGACTGGGAGAGCAGTCTCCATGACTACAACAAATGGACCCCACAAAGGAGTGGGGGAAAGTCATGGTATAAAAGGAGCAGCAAAATGAAACATTCATGGCTATGACTCTTTATAATTCCCTCCCCATCTCATCTGCTCTGCATGGGCTGGGGTAGAGGACTGGGGACTGAAGGAGTGAAATAGGAAAAAATCTGGGACTGTTCAGCCTGGAGAAGTCACAGCAGGGATCTTATCTATGTGTACAAATACCTGCTAGAAGGGAATGAAGAAAAAAGAGCCATGCTTTTCTCAGTAATGTCCCCCACCAGGTCAAAAGACAAAGGACACAAACTGAAATACAGGAAATCCTGTTTAAACAAGAGGAAAACCTTTTCATTGTGAGGGTGGTCAAACACTAGAACAGGTTGCCCAGAGGTGTTGTGGAGATTTTTGAAACCAAATAACTTTCCCTAGCAATGTGCCCTTGTTGACCTTGTTCTGAGCAGAGAATTGGACCTCCTGAAGTGCTATTAACTCTTTTGTGATTCTATTCATTTCAGCTTTAAAATTGAGCCTTAACAAACTCACCTGCACAGTTTTTTGAGAACGATAAAAAATTACATTGATTATATTTTTAATAGGCTGCAGAAGATCGTAGTGAAAAATTCTTGTTTCATCTTTGAACTACTTGACAAAGTTTGACTGAACAACAGACAATATGTCACTTGCCCACATATGAAGGTTTTTTTCATGGGATTCTTTGATACTGTGAATTAAGTGCATTCTCACTACTTCCTCAATTATCATCATCCATAAGCTGCTATGATTAGATAAAAATAGTTCTAAATCAGGTCAGACCAGAGTAGCATGAAAAGTCTTATAGTGTCAGTAGCTTCATCTCACCTCAAGTCACTGGTTTTTTTCCTTGTTAAATATTTAGAAGACCATTTGGATCAAGTTTGGAGATTGTCAGGAGAAACCTTTACAGCCTATTTTGAGTTACTAATTTTTCCAACCGGATACTTAATTTCACCAATTCAATTCACAATAATTAGTCCACAACAATTTGGTGTGAATGTTACGTTCTCTTTAAAAAGAGCTGTTATGATTATTACTATTTATCTCAGTTAGTTAAGCATGATGCTTTTATTTAGCACTTTGTTATGATTATTACTACTTATCTCAGTTAGTAAGTATGATGCTTTTATTTAGCACTTTGTCCAACAAAATGAAAGCCCTATCCTGTTACTGCTACTTTTTCACAGTATTTGATTTCAAAGTAACGCATTGGTAATGTCCAGTATAAAGCATAAACTTGACAAATGTGAAGAGTAAAGACAACTTTGAACTATCATTTTATTTATCATAAAGAGAAGCACAAAGAGAAGCAATATGTGTTGAAACAGAATAGTAAAACTGGTACTTGTTCAGCAGTGCAATATACATAATTCCAGCAGGACATTAAAGCATATCCTTAGCATCATTTAAGGTGTGGAGTGATACTATTGTGGAGTGAGAGATGTCCCAGATTTGTATCTCTTAATTTTAGCTGCTTACATGAGGAGCTCTGCTTTTCAATAAAGAGAGGAAATGATAGGCATTTCCAAAAAGTAATTCACCTATATTCAAGTTCCAAGACGGATTGAATTACTGAAGATATCTGTTGCTCTTCATCACTGAGAAGGAAAGTGATGGTTGATTGGATGACTTAGGCATCTTAGTTGATCATTTAAATATAACGTTAATCGCTTCCACATTTGACTTAGCAGTGGACCTGAATTTTCACAGGAAGTAAAATTGTTCCTCAAATTCTATCATTGAAGGCTCATTGATACAAATGAACCTTCAACAAATGCAGCTCAGGTGAAATTTTATCTGCATGTATATTTGAGAGGCATATTTCAATGGGTCCAGAAAAGGGGCATAGTCACAGCTCTAAATCATTACTTCCACCAAACTTGTTAAAGAGAAGTGCCCAGAAAGACCTACCATCAGTAGATCAGTTTTAATTCCATGTAGAGTGTGGGTGTCCAATCTGTAGACTTGCCTGGGCTGCAGTGAGTGAAGAAGAATTGTCTAAGGCTGCGTCTACGTAGGTTGCTCTGAACGTAATACCTCCAAATTATTTCCATGGAAACTACAACAAATTCAAAGAGAACAATAAAAACTAATTAATACAGCAAATTCTCAGTCACTAAACACTATTTTTCAAAAGTCACCACTATTAGATATGAGATTTTTGATGAAATTTTATTCTTGCTGTAATTCAGCCTTGAAAATAATTGTTCACAAATGTATATGTACTTTCTAAAAGTGATGACATGAATAAACTATGATTGTGAAGCAAGGATTATTTGTCTCAGGTAAGAGAGGGCTTGTAATAGTCTGTTAAAGAGACATGATTCAATTTTAAATTGCAATTCTTTACATTCCATTTGAAAATTCACAAATAATGTATTTATGTTGACTGAAAACGGAGTCACAAATAAACCAAATAATTGATGATATTTTTTAATTTTTTTTTTTTGCAAACTTGAAGCCTGTTCTCAATGTTTTTTCTATCACAGTGGATAGCATAGCTGAATATTTTTCTGCCTCCACAGGACTGTGTTTAGCCAGTATGTCAAAATCCATAAACCTACTTGCTGTAACTTGAGTCAGCACTGCACCGTGCCCTGCTTGTGCTCTGGTTTTATCCAGATAGGTTGAATGGTGAACTGACGTTCAGTAGATACTGAGTGTCATGCCTGGAGTGGAGCTGCCACCATGATGGCACGTGGCAGGGGCAGGCCGCAGTGCGAGCTGTGCTGGGCCGTGTGCTGCCTGTGAGCTGCAGGTTGGGCATGCCTGATCTAGTGTCTAGAAACACAGTGCTTTCTCCATGGCCCCTAGGAACTGATATAGACCTTGTTCCTATTTTCTGCACTGATACAACGCCACTATTTTTTTTTTTCTAGGCTGGTGACTGGTAGGCATTTCTTTCTGTGCTGGGAAAAAAGAAATATTTCTTCTACAAATTAGGACTCCTCAAATTTTTGTTTAATATATACCCAAGGAGAATCAGTATTTTGTCAATTGAAATTTCGCTTGCCTGATTTTCATGTGTCATTTTGTTTTGTGCTTAAAAAAAAAAACCTAATTTGCTTACATTTAAAATATGGAAGGGGTTTCAAACAGAACAGCTACAACTTTGCTTCCTTCTGTTAACAATACGGATGTCTAATTTCTACTGTTGGTATTTTCAACACAAGTATGAGGCCCATTGTTATACTACTTATAGCCAGATATTGTTAGTACTGTCATTAAGGTAAATTTTAACTGCACTGCAATTCAGGATAAGAATAAAGAGCATAAAAGGTTAGTTCAGTTGCATTTCAGAATTCACTAGTGCATCATTTGAATGATGCATCATTTGTATGACTCAGTTCCTGTGTTGCTTTTTAGAAAGCATTTCCAGAAAGCTTTCACCAATTCACTGAGTGGAAGCTAGCTCTTGTTTCCATAAAATGTCACATCCTTGATGCCTGGCTGGTTTAACAGTCCTAAGTCAATAGCCAATCTTGTAAATTTAGACCAGGGTTTCACATTTTACTTCTGTAACATGTTATTGGAGAACTGTGCTGTCAGCCAGATAACCAAAATAATAATCAAAATGTAAGATCTGAGTATCTGTTTAATTACCTGAAACTAGGAATGAAAGTACATAGTGAGATACAAGATAATATAAACTGCAGCTTTAACTCATGTAGTAAGTCAAAATAATCTTCAGTGTTAAAATTACAGATTGAAATGCTTATACATGTCTTTCAGTAATCTTGACAGAATAGTTAGGAGTTTGAGAGATTTCTTAAAGTCTTGCTGCAAAAGGTTGAATAAACTTTTTAAAATTTAGCCCTCTGTCATCTGTGAAGAAAATGTGAAGACAGAAAAATGCAGGAGATGTTTGGTTTAACAGTCCTCTGCCATTCAAAATGATAATTTAAAAAAATTTAAATACTATACATCTGTGTTCTTCAATAGAATAGTTTTATTCAAAGAGGGCTTTGAAAAAGGGGTTACTAACACTTATTTTGTCTAGAGACTTGTTTAATTTAAATTCAATTATAACAAATACTTGATGATAATTTTCCATTTGTGTTTTAGATTAAGCTTTGTTTGCAATGGAACTCGTAATAAAGCATATATCAAGACAGTGTCTTAGAACTTTTAGAAAAATTGATCACACATGTCCTGCTACCTAAAATATTGAGTTTATTCGATCAGTGTAATGCTTTTATATGCAATCAACTTGTTAAATAAAGAGAAAATTAGCTATCACAGTTCAGTAAGAGACAGGTTCTTTCAGGTTTTCGTAGCTAAAGTTTTTCAAAGGTATTTAGATGCTTAAATGTACAGAAAAGACCAAACAGATTTATTAGGTTTGTCTCACTTTCTCTTAGTCAGGCAATAAGTTAAATTGGTCATCTAGGCTCAGTGTAATTAATGCAGAGAAAATGGTGCCTCCAAAGACCATTTCCTGAAACTGATCCCTAACATGGGTTGGATTAATCACTATCTTTAGGTACCCGTCTCTCCACACAATGTGCACAGGTTAATTTGAGGACTTTGTCCAGGATCACATCCAGACGACTATTGGAGATCACCAATAGGTGATAGATAGGGAATTGAACAAGCTCTCCAGACAGCCAGTGTCAGTGCTGAGTCAGCAATTCAGTAAAAAAAAAGTGTTTCCTAATGTTCAGGAGGAACATTCTGTATTTACGTTCCTGGACACCCTGAGAAAAACCTCTCCATCTTTTGATCTTGCTTCAGATACCTGAAGATTAATAATATGCTCTCTGAGCATATTGAGGGCATCTTGAGGCTAGAGAGGCCTTGCAGAGAGATCTCAACTAACTGAAAGGCTGGGCAATCACCAACCACATTAAGTTTATTTAACAAGGGCAAGAGCGATTCTGTACCTTGGATGGGGCAACCCTGGCTATGGGTGCAGACTGGGGGATGGGAAGCCGGAGATGAGCCTTGTGGAGTGAGATCTGGGGATTCTGGTTGATGGCAAGGTGAATCTGAGTCATAGTGTGCTATGGCAGACAAAAGTACCATCCTGATCTGGTAGGTGGCAACCCTGCCTATCGCAGGGGGCTTGGAACTATGTGACCTTTAAGATTCCCTCCAACCAAAGCCATTCTATGATTCTATGATCTCTTCTTTCTGGTGACAGTGACAGGACCCAAGGGAAAAACATGGAGCTGTGTCAGGGGGGGGTCTGGTCGAGTGTTAAGAGCAGGTTCTTCACCAGAGGGTGGATTGGCACTGGAACAAGCTCCTCGGGGCAGTGGTCATGGTCCCAAGCTGCTGGAGTTTAAAGAGAGTTTGGACAGTGCTCTCAGACCCGACGTTTGAATTTTGGGTGGTCCTGTGTGGAACCAGGAGCTGGATTTGATAATCCTTGTGGGTCTCTTCCAGCTTTGGATATTCTGTGATTCTATAATATTATTATCTCTAGGCTGAATAATCCCAGCTGTCTAAAACTTTCCTCATGTGGGAGATATCTCAGTCCCTTCTGACTTGATCAAACTATGCATCTAGCTTTAAGATGGCTAAAATTGTAAGACATCTTATATCCATTATTAGTATCCTATTAAATCAGCTAACCATAGAAAATCTTATTAGCCACGAGTATTAAACTTAATTTAAATGTTTAAAAGTAGATTAAAGTTATAAAACAAAACAAAACAAAAAAACAAGAACAGCAAACAAACAAGCAAAAAACAGCAAAGCAAAGAAAAAAATCTCATGCCACTTTATGCAATTAGAAAATCATGGCTTTGTCCACCTGGTTGTTAAACATCATCTAACAGGACCTGAAGTGACGGTGTGCCCAAGCCAACACCTGAGGATATTCACATATTTGCATGCAAAATAAATCATGTGACAAGATCAAACGCTTCATCTGTTTCACTTTTCCAGTGTTTCATACAGATGATTCTTTGTTAAATAGGTATCACAATTTTCCAGACTCATCTGCCTTCTGAGGACTTGTTTAAGAGTTCTGGATAGATCTGATAGAAGAGGTATAACTCTAAATATGCTAAATATATTTTGAAATCTTCCTTCTATTAATAATAATCTTTCTACTTAGTAGGGTGGGAAGTAGACTGAAATCCTAAGAAATGCAACATATTAGTACCTTGCATAAAAAGAGCAAGAACACAGCAGTGAGGGAATTGATACTGTTTGTTGTCCGCTAGAAACATCTTTTCTATTAATTAAGAACAGAAGAGTCAGCTTTATATGATGGTTTGAATGAGACTGTTATGAAAGATCTTGTCTATGATGGCACTCACCTGCCCTTCTCTTGATGGACGTTGACCTTTCTCTTTGTCAGTTTTCATGTGGAATGACTAGAGAGCTATGTTTCTAACAAATTCTAATAAATTCAGACAGCTGCTTAAGAAGTGATTTGTCTATCATTCCATGTGCTGAATACTGACAGATGCAGGCGTGCTGGATTGAACACAATTTATTGCAGTGGTGGACATCTTTCATTCCATATTTATTTGTAAGCAGCTACTTTGACTTTTTAAAATTTTCTTTACTTTATGAACCCCGTTAACATTTCCAAACTTGTGCGAGTCTAAATCGGTATTTCATTAACATATTTTAAGCAAATGTCCTGTATAATACATAGTCTTGTTTTTTCTTATGATTACTTCCAGGAATAGAGCCATTATTTTTCAAGAATTTTTTATTTTTTATTATTTTTCAAGAATTTTTCAAGAAATTTTTTGAAGATTTGAAAGCAATTTCTTACTGTATTTCTATATAAAAGTTCAAGAGGTATCCAGGGGGAAATATGCACTAAATTTTAGAGTTACAAAATGGCAAAAAACAAAAACAAACAAACAAAAAACACTTTTAAAGAAATAGTTTCATTAAAGTTCTCTTAACTTATTTTGCCTCACTCTATTTACTGTTACGCACAAATTGAAGAAAAATATTCACGTTAGAAACAGTGCCACCAAGCGAAGGCAAGTAATGGTGGAGAATTAAGCTATCCACCAATTAGGACAAATTTGCTAATTAATCAGTCCAGAAAACTTGCCTTTACCTCTTGAAGAACATATGGACAAGAATCTGATGTCCTTCTCAAACTTTAGCTGTTGGTGGTATAGTTGTTTTCCTTTCTCCTTCATCTGTTTCAAATCATCTATAAACTAAGGTCTCCTAAGAGGCCAAACAGAAACAGAAGAACTTTAGATTTATACCTCTATGGTCTGGTCTTCTACCACAGAAATCAACAGGAGTTTTGTTGGACAAACGATCTTCTTTGGTGGAAAGTTGTCATACACATTTCTAGCATTACATATTACATGAATTATGGCTCAGTGGAAGCTTAAACTGATGATTTCTCTGTTTCTAACTCTAATTCTAACTGTGTTATGCTTAATGATTATGGATCTGTTCATATTACTGGGTAAAAACTGAATGAGTACTCTGCAATTTCCAGATGAACCATAAAGAGAAATCACATGGAAGATACAATTTGCAATGAAAAGCCTCTTCATTGTCAGTCCAAATGTTTTCTTAACACTGAGGTTAACATTCCAGTAATCTTCAGATATAGAATTACTGTGTTAGTATTTTTATTATACAACTGAGGCAGAACAGAACTCTGTTGTATGCAGTGGATGCTGAAGTTGCAAAACGTGTCTCTCTTACCATGGAAACACTGAGACATTTCAAAAATTTGAGAGCATGAGTGAAGATAGGTTGGGCTGCACCTTCCCCAGATTTTCTCAGCGCATCTCCATCTGACCCGATCTAATGGAAGCATATGAATTTAGAGCATAGGATCAGTTCTGGGAACTGTGGTCCATTTATTCATTACCTATAACATTGTCCAGAGGACAAATGCATAGCCCAAGGTCTTCCTGAAAGATGACGGAATCTTTCTTCTGAAGCTGTAAATTCAATCAGGAGCAGTATTAAATATTGTGGTAGTCTTCCCTCATGTAGCCACACAGCTGAAATCGGACTAGCTTTGGAGAATGCAACAGATGAGCCTGGCATTGAAAAGGTCACAACAGTTCTTTGCTGTAGATTGATACAGATTATTTTCTACAACTGGTCTGGGAAAAAATACAAAGACTTTTCAAGGCAGCTGCAGAGATGAAGGCAGGTATTCATGACTCACTATTGCAGAGGCTATTGCAGAGATGCTTGAAGTTGCCTTCAAGAGGTAGTTTAATGGGTATACTCTTCTTACAGGGTGAGTACAGAAAGTGTTATAAGCCTTGTCTGTTTTCCAAGCAGGCCATGTACAAGATGGCTCTGATCTGATAATAAATTAGGTACTTCAGTAATAAACCATTGCTAATGAGAGCAGGGGAGAGCTAATGTGTGTGTGAATGTCCAAGGAAGCCACTGAATATTCCTACTCAGGTTGGTAGAAATGGACTCATTCACGTGGATTCCTGAGTCTGAATCTTCACTAACATAAAGAAAATAAATGTAGCTCACTAAAATTTAATAATGTTGCAAAAATTGGTATGTAAAAGGAATGTTTCTTCAATGAGCACTTGCATCAACACATAAGAAAACGAAAAAAATATAATTGTCAAAATAAATTTTGGGCTGTATGTTTTATATGCTATTTACATTTTCTTTCTTCCTTGAGGTTTATGTTTTTTCACCTTAATATAAGGTTTTTTGTTGTTTCACTATCTGCACAGAATTATGCGCTCCTTGAGACAGGAAAGTATAGACTATGTTTGGCCTTTGGAGGAAAGGTTTCGTTTTCCCAGTGCCTGAATAAATACTCATCTGGTTTTATTTTATAATTTTACAAAGAACTCATAGATTTTGAATCTGACCCTTGTTGCTGCTGACAAAACTTGGCAGAAGTGCACTAGTGATACAATACAGAAATGCTACGCTGAGTTGTGCCTCTCCCTGTGATGTAATGCACCTACACTGACCTTATAGAGAATGACTCATAATATAGATTTCTCACAGACTTAAAGAAAAACAGCACTGTTTTTATCTGAAGGAAAGGTAGAATCAAATAATTTTACTGGGAGTACAGCAATCTTCTTGCATCCAGGAGGAACAGTAAAAATTACTCTTTTTGCTTTGCTTTTTGAAGAGAGGAAGCTCCAATTGTTTTATTTCATTTGTTGCAAATGATATGCTTTAGGTAGATTATTTGGTGTTTCAGCAGTTGATCCACTGCATACGATGGAGAATGGGGTTAATATCAGAGGCAGAGGAAAAAAAATTATTGAGAGGAAAGCAGGAAGATACTCAGATACACAGATATCTCCTAGTCAGAGGGACAACAGGAAATAACCCTCTGTCTAAAACCATCCATGGACACTGAAAGATATGAAAGCAAAGAAAATATGCTAATAGTGATTTCATTAAAATTTTGAGTGCCTACTATTATTAATTACTTTGAAGGATGAAAAAAAGTAAAAGTCATTCAACTGATGGTAAAACTCATAATTGGAATTTCAGAAGGAAACCTCTGAGTACAAATTCCTTTGTACTAGCTCCATTTTGTATTCTTGCTGCCGACATGAGGTGATGTTGCCTGCAGGCACAACCCTACTGTTGAAGGAAACTGTATTTGATCATTCTTTTAATATTCTTGGAGTCAAAGCTATCCTAGCAATGGACAGGCTGATTGACTCATTACTAGGATTCCTGAATTTGTTCTGTCCCCATCTTGTACCAGTCAGTAATGGTTGCAAGATTTATCAGATGAATGAGGAAGGACTTCATGAAAAGTTGCGATGGAAGGTAATTTGCTACCAACATTTTTAGAAGGCTATCCAATACTGTTTACATTTCCTGAAGAAACACAATTTACATTAAGCTTCTTTAAAAAAAATAATTTTTACAATCAAGTCTACTGAAGGCTTCAGTGGTGTCTTGAAGCACTGCGAAAAAACAAAAGATGGAATATACAGGACAACAATTCTTTTTCCAGGGGACTTTTAGAAGTTGGAAAATTGAACATACCTCATCATTTTTCCATTTATTTCTATAGCTCTAACAAGTGATATTATACTTCTATGCATTTTTTCCCCTAAGTAAATATATAAGTGTCTTTGGTTTATTGGAAGTGGAGCCTCTTCCTTACATTCTTATAGAGAAATTTCCAGCTGCAAACTTTGAGCTACTTTTGTACCAAGAATCATAGAATATCCCAAGTTGGAAAGGACCCACAATGATCAAGTCCAACTCCTGGTTCTGCACAGGACCACTCAAAATTCAGTTTCTATGTCTGAGGGCATTGTCTAAATGTTTCTTGAATTCCAGAAGCCTGGGGCCTTAACCACTACCCTGTGGAGCCAGTTCCAGTGCCTCATCACCTTTTCAGTCAAGAACTTTTTGCTAATACACAACTCAAAACTTACTTATATAATATAAAAGGGCCAGAACCTCAACTCCATTTATTTTCTTAAATAAAAAACTTTAAGAAACACTAACGAAATCTAAAACAAATCAAATTGTGGAAAATGGCCTAGGTTTTGTGTAAAAAAGCATTTGTGAACTTTGATGATCTCTCAGAGAAATTTTAAGGGAATTTTTTTTAGTTAGATGACTACTGATAGGTCACCTAAGTATTAAGATGTGTAAAACTCACATACCATGCCTTGGCTAACAGCAAGGTTCCTATCCACCTGCTCAGTCATTCCCCATCCTCAGTGGAACAGTGAGAAAAATGGATGAGACAGCTCTTTGGTTGAGATAGATTTAGGGAAATAACTTACCAATGATTGCCATGGGGAAAACAAAGTTGGCTTGGGGAAAATGAATTTATTGCCAATCAGAATAGATTCAGACAGTGATTGAGAAATAAATACTATACCAATATCCTTCCTCCTACCTGTCCCAATACCTCTACCACTCTGCTGATAGGTGGGGAAGGGGAGGCCATGATCAGTACATACTGGTTCCTCTCTGCTACTCCTCCCAGAGGTGCTGCTGTCTTGGCTGAGAGGAAACACAGAGAAACCTAGAAATATTTCTTGAGAAAATGAGATACTCTGTGTGTTCTCTGGGTCTACTCCAGAATTCTACACATAATAGAAGTCTCAAGGCAAGAACATATTTGAACTGTTTCAACATATAAAAAGTTTCCCTCTAAAAAATCTCCATATGATATAATGTTCATCTACACTTTTTGAACAAGTAATAGAAAGCATAAAATTTGGAAACTTAAGCAAAACATCTCCTCTATAATTTCTTCAAACAAGCACATAATCCTCTTAAAACTTACAGCCTCAATATCATAGATGTATTGTCAACCTAAATGAGATGCAGAGAGAGTAGTTTGACATTGATTACTTTTTAAAATCTCTATATGTACAATCACCATTGCGTGTCTTCTCATCTCATAATGGCAGTAAAAAAGAATTTGAATAAATTTTTCCAACTCAAATTCTTTATACTATTTCGTTAAATAAAATGTCGTGGACTCAAATGTCTGATGTGATCTGGACTTTAGCCATTAGTATTTATAATGTTTCTAGCAGTTACTGATTTAATTTTTACTTATACCTACTCCCTTCATTCTTAAACAGATCTGACAGTGCTTTTGCTAGAGAATGTACCTAATGAAGGAGAAGACATGCATTCTGAGTACTTCTGCCCAATTTGTGGTACCAGGTTTGCTGTACAATAACCAGAAGTGAGGCAAGGATATAAGGCTGTGACCCTTCAAAATGCTTCATGCTATATTAGCAGGGACAAACCATTAAACAGGACATTACAAAGATTGCTCTATTTCCCATTAATTTCATAAGCCTCACATTGAGTTATCTGTGAATGCATGTGTATCACTTACAGTCACTTTTCTTAATAAATGATTCATATTTAATGGGAATAATAAGTGTTGCTGCAAGTTTGTAATATGATTTTTTTTCACTGCAATTTCCTTCTCACTGTTCTTTCAAAACACTTAATCTTCCATGCTAATAATTAGCAAATTCTTGTTAGCTGAAAGGGAAATCACATCTTACGGTATTTGCTCCAGATAAACCAAATCCATTATAACCCATCTCAGTAGTATATTTTGAAGGACATGGGAAAAGAATTCCCACAGCATAAAACTATCTTTTTTTTGTTTTTTCTTTTTTTTTCCCTTTTTTTTTTCCATGAGCCTAAAAAAATGCCTTTCCTGATCTTGTACCGAAAATGTTTTCCTTTGTTTGTAGTAGTAGCAGCACCCTGGTTTAAACAACAAAGTGGAAATGCAATAGAAAAAGCTGTAGGACTCAATCATAAATAATGTACAGTACTTGGGGCACATTATGCCCTCAGCTACATATGTGCCACTTTCTAACATATGCATTTTGCATATAAATTTCAGAACTGGATTTAGTCTGGAATTCTTTAAACTAATTGCTTCTGAGAACAGTGAAAATGTACTAAAATGAATCTGCTTGTAGTGGACTTCAGTGTGAATGAACTTTCAAGCCAATAAACCAAGTTAAAACTTCAAGCAAAAAAAATAAAAAATAAAAAGATGTGACAGAACCATCATAGAAGGATGGAATAGCAAAATTAGAAGATCATTTACATGGAAAGGGGTCTCTTAAAACCATCATATCCAACCCCACTTACTTAAGCATTGTCAATCAGATATAGCAGGAAGCCTAAGACTGTGCAGTTAAGTTTTGGACATTTACAACAATGTAGACCCCACAATATCTGTAGTCAATGTGATCATGCTGAACAGTGCCAGTATTATTATCAGTTCTTAAGCTGCATCTCTAATGAATGGTCTACACTTAGACTTATTACTGATTAAAAATCAGTAAGCTCAGCAATGTCAGCTCAATTCATTCATTTAATCTGTACTTCATTAGCTTGTCCATGTGAAACATGGGAATGTGAAAAGTTTTCTGAAAGTTAAGGTGAACAACCTTCACTGCCATCCCCTTGTCTACTGATCAGTTATGTCACTGTGGAAGGATATCTGGTAGGTTAACATCATATAGCTGAACATTTAATGTGTTATGGAGTTTCATTATCAGATTGTTCCAGATCTGGATCTCAGCCTGAATGAAATGAAATGCTTGAAAATGCTTTTGACTTTAAATAAGGTTGGATTCAAAACCTTGGATCCAAATACAGATGGACTACACATGATTAGAAATGCACATTCAGATCGAGATCTGGCAATCCAAAAGATCATGTAGGACTGTCTCCAGAAAATATTTTACTGGATATGTAGAGAGTATACTTTTCTTCACTGTATGGGAACTGTTAGGTCACAGCGTAACCAGTAATTGTGCACCGGTGAAGAGGTGTGGCCAGCCCTGGGAGCCAAGGTGCCAGCAATTCACCTGCACAACTGGAATTCACCTGCTCCCTAATCTCATTTAAAGGCTGCCAGCAAAAAGGAAAGAATCTCTACTTGGAGACAGCTTTCTCTGGGGTGCTTTCTAGCAAGCCATTATCTCTGGAATGGAGTAAGTTTTTTCTTTCTTATTACTGGCTTGTAACCAATACTTTTCTTGTGTTATCCTAAAACTGGTCAGAGACAACTAGCATAGCCTCACTTTCATACTATACAAGTACATTATAAATCCACACAACATGAAGCTCCAAGAAAATTCATACTTTGTTTACTATACTGTTTCCTGCTTGATCTTGAGTTGACTGGGCAGTGGGAGGTTGAACCTTTTGTCTATTACCTGAGTCACACCTCCTTCTGCTGTTAATGCTGAGAAGGCAGCTTTGCTGCATTGCAGATTGACTCCCAGATAAAGTAAAAGAGAGGAATGTGTGAATGAGCAGTAGGTCACAACAGTGGAATTGTATCTGATGAAGAAAGGAACAAGATTACAAAAATATTCTGGAGTGATGAACTGGTCAGCTATCAAAACTAATGCACTGATTGATTTGGAAGCAAGTGATGGTGAGAGAGCTGTGTGGCTACAGCACTCATCTAGATGTACAACATCTCTTTTGAAAGACACAATTGGTATGAGTAATCTTTTGAGCAGTGCTGCCAGAACATCCCATTGTAAGTCATTCTATAATACTTTGATGATGAAATACAGCGTAATTATTCACATTTTTGTAAATTTTAACTGTTCATTTTTATACATACATTTTTAAGAACGCAATCGTTTTATTTATCATAAGGTGTAGGAAAGGGCATTTCTACAATGAAAAATCTTTTACCCTGAAAAGTAATATTTACTCTGCTATGGTAACATCAGCATTATAATATTTTGCATCCCAAAATGAGATATAAATCAAGCAGGAACTGTCAATTTTCTTTGACCTTGTGTCTTTAAAAATTCTATGTGAAAATACCTAATGTTAATCCAATGGACATATTTTTACAAGATTATCTATTAAACGCAATTATTCTGCTGAAAGAATAAAACCAATCCTTTGGCTGTTATCTGTATTAAACAAAAATATGAAAGCATGGTTGAGATATCTATATTTATTACAATTCTGTTCTAAACTTATATCCAATATATACCATCAATAGAAGAACAAATATTCCCTTTCTGCGTGGTTAAGCCACACTGACATGCAAGACACTGAAGCATAGAATCACAGAGGGTGGAAAAGACCTCTAAGGTCATCTAGTCCCCCCCCCGCTGCAATTTGAGGCCATTCCTTCTAGTTTTAACTCTAACTCTTTGGCCATTAGTTAAAATGATTTAGATTATTTGATAGTTTTATGTAGTCACAGAATCACAGAGATCACAGAAACACCAAGGTTGGAAAAGACCTACAAGATCATCCAGTCCACCCATCCAGCTACCACCAATAGTTCTCACCGAACCATGTCCTCTCAATACAAAATGCAAATGTTCCTTAAACACCTCCAGAGTCAGTGAATCCATCACCTCCCTGGGCAGCCCATTCCAGTGCCTGACCACTCTTTCACAGAAGTAATAGTAGTCTATCAATATACATCATAAAATAAAAATCATGATCAAGAACTTTTCTGTTTCATGGTATGGTAGTTCTAATATTTTAAATGGAATACACTAATGAAGCTTCGATTGCTTCATTGCCTTCACTGTGTATTTCCCTTGTCCAAAGTGGCACCTACCTTGAAAGCACTTATGCAAATACCTAATTTTGCATAAATGGGTAATGATGTTGTTATTGGTAAATTCATGCATAAATATAACATAAATTCTTGGTACATTTGAAAATAAAGCAACCTGTTTATTTTTAAATAAAATATAACTTGGAACATGTATACGTAAAATAAATAAATCTTAGTATTTTTCAAGGAAAGGAAATGTTATTTCATTAATGGGATTTTCACACCATCATGTGGATCTTCTCTGCAGTTAGGCATCATGCAGTCAAAATTATGTGCCAATAATGTAGTACTATACACAGATCCATCAAAGCATTATATCACTTCTGGGAAAAGATTTTATTTAATTTGATTGTAATCCAAGATATCATACGAATTTAATTGTTTTAGCATTTTAGCTTGAAATATATACTCTGGCAATACTTTGTTTTAGAAGGCACAGAAAACTAATTAGTATTATAAATACAAAATTAATGGCAATGAAAGTGAAAGTGGCTGAATAGATGTATTACATGAGTAGACATAATAAGATAATGCTTTTTTTTTTTAAATACAATATATAGTGTAAAAATGCAGGAATATCTTCAAGAATACTCATTATTTAATTTTAATTCTTAAATTCCTGTGGAGTAAGATTGAAACAGGGATCTAACACATTTATTGATTCAAAACTTACGAAGTCCTGCAGTAATTCAACATAATAGTACACTTTCATCAACTTTTTTATTTCCCAGGAATTCAAGGTCCCATTCATACTTATTATGCTGATTTTGCAAGTGTGTTACTAAAATGAGGTAACCATCATGGATAAGTATATATCAGATTAAATTTATTCTGAAAATTTCATGATGTTTACTATAGCTTTTCTGAGTGTTGGAAAAAAAAAAAAAAAAAAGGAAGAAAGGAAAATTTAGAATACAGACTTGAAGCATTAAATTCATTTTCTGATCCTGTCTAGCCTACCCTTGTGCTTATCCATTAAGCTCGTATCTTTCCTGTTTTCTTTCTCTTTGCGTTCTGTGTAGATGCAGAAACTACTGCTGTTAGCTTACCCAACAGTGACAAAAACTTGGTCAGTATCTTTGCTCAGTGTGAATGTTAGCATCTCAGTCTACTTGTATTATGACTGCTAAGACATTTTATTTACTTTCTCCGTTTGACCATGGTCACATCGATTTGGTCTGTTGATGTATTACTAGTATATATTTTCAAGTAAATTTTTAACCTGCTAGATTTGGTTCATTACACCAGTTTTTATCATGCTCAAGAAATCCGCTACAGATAGATAGTTTTTTCCATATCTGGCTTGTGATTCAATTTCTGTCAAAACCACGTGTATTTACTTTTAACTTCAATCTTAACTTTACCAATAAAGTACATACAGAGTAAAGCTAATATTGCAGAACAAAAAAAAAAAATTCTTCGCCAAATTTTATATTTACTAAAAAGTATCTCAGTACTCGCAGTTTTTGTTTTCTGCTACCACTGACTGTAAAACATCTCTGTTGCTTAGATTTACTGTAAGCTTTCAGACAATATTAGTGCCTGAAATCTTTGCTCTGGTAAATAAAGCCATAGAGAAAGGGCTGTGTTGGGAAGTGGCATAGTAAATTAAATGATAACTAATGGTCTAATCATAATTATATGAAGAAATTATCATAAGAAGTTGAGATGACTCTTCTAATACCTTAGCATTCAGGAATTCAAACCTATAAATTGTCTGCTACTTAAGATTATGGACTTATTCTGCGCAGAAGTAAGTAATTAACTTTACCTTCCTTATGACTCTAAGGCTCTCGTCCTTTTAATTATAGGATCCAGAGGGTAGCTTTTATGTTACAATTATCTCTATTAAACTTTGAATAAAAGCTGCATTGGAATTTGATATATTAGTCATATGTAATAGCCTGCTAGCTTCTTAAAAGATATAAAGTGCTCTTCTGATAAAGTAGCCAGACATTAGGAAGAATGTACTTTAGTTTCCCTTTTGCTCACACACAAACATTTTGTTTCTAAATATCAAATTGGGCAATTTATGTTAAAATATTACTTATTCATATTATAGAAGGACAATGGAAATTTACTAATTTCTCTCTTTTTTTTTTCCTAGTCATGCTACCATAGGTTCAATTTCAACACTTGAACATGCCAACTTTCAGCATGACACTACAGACTTGTGGGAAAAGAAAATAAAACTTTGAAAATGTTCATGTGTGTGAAGAACAGTATCATTTATCTCTTCATTCTGAAAGGGATAACACATATATTGCAGTGCTGGACATTGTTGGCTTATTGATTTTATTTTTTTAAATGTATATTAATATCAATTAATTAATAGGTGGAGGTTGCTTCTGTTAAAGGAAAACAAAAGATAAAAAGGAGAACAAAAGGAAAACAATATCTAAAGCATTCTTTTAAAGTAGGAAAGAGAACATTATAAAATTCAAGCAGCTTTGAAATGTAGAAAATATTCTGTCTTTGTTTTTTTCCTGACAAATTCCTTCTATTTCCTGTTTGCTCCAGGTGTGGAGCAAACACAGCATTCCTCAACAGATTTAGGAGCTGTTTGCACTGCCATTAAAAGATTCTAGTAGGTGGCAGGTTCTTGTTAGATAGATGATCAAAGAAAGCAGAGATTAGGACAGCTTTCATCTTCTAAGTTGTAGATGATGAGGAAGTTGCTCCTGTTTCTTCCAGGCAAAGGCAGCAAACATGAGAAAGCAGGATTTTGTACCTTGGTAGTCAGAAAACCTTACCGGAATGCCTAGGTTATGGGTCCATGTTCCAGGATTGCTTTTGCAATTCAGGTCAAAAACCCATCTGGAGCCATGCAGATCTCTGTAGCAGGGAGCAGTCCCTGTATTCCCCATCCTTTAACCAGCTGTGTTATTTATTCAGCTCTTGAATCATGCTCTCCTTTCTTTCATCCCCTGTCTTTGGGAATCTTGCAGTCTTCTTTCCCAGGTGGCCATTTCAGCAGGAGGCACAGAGGTTGGCAGACCTGCTTTCTGTCACCCCCAGGGTGTTCAAATGCCAGAAGCAGGTTGCCCAGCACTGCGGACTCTGTATGGAGAGCACCAAGCCACAGCTCGAGCAGACAAATGGGTAACGTGTAGCGATGACCTGGCACACACAGTCTGCAGGTATTTCAGCTAGGTGAAATGGTCCTCCCTAAAATGTTCATGGCAGCACGTTACAAAGGTGACAACATTACATGTGTTAATCAGTTAATCAAACAATATATAATAAACCCCAGAAAAGGGGAAAAGGTTACCTAAGGCCTTTTATTTACTGCTGTATTAACTGTCATGTATTCGACTTGTCAATACCTGCTAAAGCAACCCACACAAGTACAAAGTTGCAATAAAGATGCGTCTGCAGTGCCAACAGCTGCTGGGTGAAAGGCAGTGGGAGAATGAAGATCGCAGCAGGAAAATGAATTTCTGTGCCCCAGGCAGAAGTTCTGCTGGAATACAGCCTTGGCTTTAGGGCTGGACTGCCATCTCTGCTCAGCACTGATTCTTACGATTAATAAAGCCTGTGATGATCGCATTATTTAATATGGATGATGGAAATATGGACGGTAAAACAGGTAACTTTGGGACTTTTTTTTTTACCTGACAGGGGGAAACCCTTCAATAAACTACTAAAGGGTGTTAGTAGAGAAGGAAGATTGCCAAGATAAAAGTAGCTGTTTTACTAAGACTCATACTGCTTTTAACACTGCTTGATAGCAAAACATCTTAAATAAATACAGATATAATTTAGGCAAGTGTATCAGCAGTGTTCCTTTCACTTGACTGTGTGAATTAAATAATTGAAGACATTCCTGGCTGCACTGGACCTGTTAACATCTCTTAGTATAAAGGGCAAGATCACTAAATTATTTATCTTCATAGATTTTGACCTTGGAGTAATAAAGAGCAGAACAAATCTCCACATAGTTCTGCTGACATGTATCATGAAGGGATAAATTAAAGAACGGCAAGAGACATAGAACTGTCAGGAAAACTGACCAAGAGCACAGAATTTCACCTTGAATTTTGATCAATCCCACATATGCATTTCTTTGCCTGTTATTTTCACTATATTTTGAAGCAACGATACAAGGACACAAATATCTTAGGACTACTTTAGGCACATTTAAAAGAAAACATTTTTAAGAAAATAATAAGGTGTGTTCTTCATACGTATGCTCCTCAGTATCTTTGGTGTTTAAAATTCTGTGCATCACCACCTTGACTGGGCTGGGAGACCAGGGCTGTTTAGGAGTCACAACATACAAATCTCTGCAGCTCTTCCTGAATGGCCCTTTGCTGTTGCGTGTGCTCAGGGTAGCCTAAAAGATGCTGATAAGGCTGACAGCTAAGGTTTGCCAGCTCCATGGTCACAGATTATCCAGCATCCTAGGGAGGAGAAACGTGCTCAGTTATGTTGGGAATTTGAAGGTCTGGATTTTCAGCTGCTTTTGGTTCCAACCTGAGGCTGAAACCTGAGTTTGAGTTTGATGTCTTGGTCGCATCAAGTCAGATTGGAGCACTTGAGCACTCTTCTATCCTCCCTGATGGAGATGAAATGGGCCTCTCCAGAAACCAGTGCAAACAGATAGTCCTCAGAAAAAAATAAACCTCAGGAAATAAGCTTGGCTGTCACAACATTTTGTTCATGCGCTTCATAATGCAAAAAGACAACTGTTGCTCCCAGCATCTTCTCCAGAGAATTTCCATTTCATCCTGTTACAGAGTTAGAAATAATTCTTTCTCTGAGAAACCACAGCGTGGTGGTCAAACTTCAGCAGGTTTTCTGACAGCGCTGCTGATCACCTAATGTCTGCTGATCCCAGCTGCCTGGTGGGAGAGGAAATAATGACTCACAAACTGAGGAAAGCTCTGAGCAATGGTGCATCATTTCTGAGTGAATCAACTGGCAGGTGGAAGAGAAAAACACATGATGGTCTGCAGGGCCTTTGCTTACTACCCTTCCACTTCAGAAGCAGGACAGCTTCTAAAGGCTTTGGGAGAGGAGGCAGATTGCTACAAATGAAATGTTCACATATGTAATGTTCATGTAATGTTCGCGTTTCTTTACATTTTCTGTCCTGGGATTGAAAGCATTCTCCAGTGTACCAATTGATTGCTTGCAGGTGTTTCTTACAGCATCAATGAGCCTTGAAAGGAGCCTTGAAGAACATGATATGCCATGTGATCAAAGGTTGTGATTACAGGTTAAAATGCACAGGTCTCTGAATTTTGTAGTCAGGGGTGTATTGTTGGCTGTCACATATGGAGTTTTCTCAATGGCTAGCTTTCAGAAGGATTTTGTCTTTGCTTGGAGTTTTCTTCTTACTCTGTTTTTAAGTAAGTTGCCAGGACCGTGCTATTATGTTTATTACCCTTATATGGCTAGGCTAAGAGATGCACAGACACCCCAGCAGATTTTTAGATAAGCCAACAGGTGAGTAGATAAATATATATATATTTTAAATTAGAACTCTTCAGATTAAGCTAAATGCCTAAAGATGAAACAAGTTACTTTTATCCCTGCCATATTGATCCTATCAGGAAATTTTGACTGGAAAACTTGCTACTTCTTTTATTTGAAAGTTACCATGTTCTAACAGAATGTTTTCGTGTCAATCAAACAGCTATAATCAACTTTTTAAGGCTGAAACAATGGAAAAACTCAAGTGGCCACAGCTACCAGGTACTGAGTTTTATCCCAAGGTTCAACCACAAACTAGTATCCAGAGAACCACTTAGAAGACTCATTTCTTAGCCTTCTGAATTTAGATTTATATAGAAATGATACACCTAAATTTTAGTGATGAGTCTTTATATCTTTCCGGATTTTTACCTTATTCCAACCAGATTAATTTAAAAAATAAAAATAAAAATTAGCAGTCTGCTATTGGCAGCTGCACACTATTACCTCAGCAGCTAGATTATAGAATTTGACTTGTTTGTAGAGTATAGGAAGCCTTTCTAAAATCAAGATCCATGTTGTGTACTGGTTCATTTCTGCTGCATTATTCCAGTGCCATCAGGAACATTCATCAGGTATGAGCTTCATTTAATTAGGCCTTCTAGTTTCCTCTTGGTATAACTTCCTACTACATACATATGGGATTCGTGTTAGTCAGCCCGCAGCCTCTGGTATGTGCTGTAGCTTAGCTTTTTACATTTTTCTTTTGCTGCTTTCACAAAAATCCATGGATTCTTTCTCCATGATTCTACATCCTCATAAACTTTTTATGTTCTTAAAAATTTATGCCTGTAGATGCTTTAGGATGATGTCAGAAGCCTTGCTTAGAAGGAAAAAACAGCCATCGTTAAGCAATGCTCTTACTCTTCTGCAAATCATTAGGAAAACGCAGCAATGTATTTCACACATAGTTTTTCTTACTGGACAAGAATAACAACAGGTGCAAAACAGCATTACTCCAACTTCTACTTTCTTGTGTAAACAGTGGGTTTGAGTTTATGAGTAACATGTGTAATGCATTTGCAGCCAGCTTAAGAGAGTAAAAAAAAGATTGTCATTTGGATGAAATGACCTTGAGAGTATCATTTCAACTTCCCACAGAGGGGCTCAGCTTTTCATCATTTGGATACCTAAAAAAAGACCTGAGGAATACTGTATATGGATTACTCACAAATGAAGAAATACCATGCAGTGATTGAGCATGACAGCATAAGTTAAAAAAAAAAAAAAAAAGAAAAAAGAAACAACAAAAAAAAATCAAGCTTATTGGAAAACTTCTATTAGAAAGTAATGAGAATATAATTTGCATTGAAAATATGCAGAATGTAGATATATGCCTGTATGATATCAGAAGTCTTATAAATCTTAGAGTTCCCATTTTCTTAAGGCAAGGTGATGTTGGTTCCTCTCAAGCACTATCCTGTGCTAAGCTTTATAGTGATAACAACCATACTATGATATCATGTCTTGAAAAAGAAGAGAAGCACATTACAATAGATATTTTTAAAGTGTAAGTCATGCTAAAAGAATACGGATTGGTTTTTATAGACAGTTCTGGAAGTATAAAGTTAGCTGTCTTAAGATTTTGACCATACTGAATATAAACACGACCTTTCTGTGTGAGTAGCTTTCTGTGGAAGCCCTGGGAACAGCTCTCTAATGTCACTTCCAGTTCAAACTAAAAAGACATGAATCTTATGTTTGGTTCTCTGTCATCACAGTTTCTTGACCACCTAAGACCTCTTTTTTCAGCAGTGGTCATAGTTTGATTTGTTGGAGCACTCTGAGAAAGGCCACAAGACAGACTCTCTGCTTCCTCAGTTGGGCAGAATTAGCTATAAAAAAAAAGTGTGAAATAAGCAAAGCAGCTGAGAAAACAACACAGTCTCCCTGGTAAAATCATACTTGGTCTTTGGAAGGAAAGAGCTGTGGCTCAGGAGCTGCTGGCTATATACAGAATGTGGCAGAGAAATGCTTTTCCTTACAGAGGCCCCAGATTTGTCATTTTTAACTCTGGGCAGTGGAGAGAACACACACTCGTATTTTAAAAACTTTACTGGGATTGTTTTATTTTAGCAACATTTTATATAATTACCTTTAAAATGAAAATAAAAGGCATGAACATGTTTGCAAAGAGCAATGCTCTGAAATCCCCCTTCTTGGATAAGCAGCTACACATCACTTCATTAGGAAGCCAGGCACTCTTGCAGAGCTTTACTCTTGCCACTCCCTTACCTTGAAATGTTCCATCCTTCTACACATAAATGCTAGATTCAGCAAGAGGTATACAACTTTTTCTTTTTTTCTTTTTTTTCGCTTTTCTCTTCCCGACTTCTATGGACTCCCAGCGATCAGTAGACCCCACTGAGGACAGTAAGCCCTCTGAACTCGGATGCCACAAGTGGGCATGGTTGTCTCTTCCACACACATTCGTAAATAAAACTGACAGTGTGTGTATTCAATAGGCACTGTTATCATATGCTTACCAGATTTTACTTCAAGGTGGCAGCGCTGCATCTGCGGAGAAATTAGCCGTAGCAAGTTTTGTGGGGAAAACTCAAGCCTTGTGGACTATTAGATGTCTGAGAGCTTATTAGGATTTTATCATTCTGATTTTTAACCTAGCAGCCTTCAAATTATGCTTGTGCTCTTTTTTAGATTCCGTATTGTCTTTACATTTAGTGTAACTGTTCTGCAGTTGGTCCCTCTGATTTGCACTGCAGCCAATTTGAGCAAGGGCAGAAATACGGTAATGCATATTTTCCCCCCTCCTTAGCTGAAAGTGATTTGTGAGAGACTTAGAATTACATAATGCCAAAGCGACAGCAAGCACATTCAGTGGATAAGCACCTTTCTAATTCTACCCTGGACTGCAATGCTATTTGCACCAATGAAGACAAAATGTAATTCTGCTGAAATGAAAGAACTTAGGTTTTCTATTATGTGGGTTGCCATAAAACACAAAGAATGATGTTGTGGTCCCCGGACAACCACAGTTTAGCATTCAATATTTGAAAGGATACAAAAGAAAGAGTAGTTGCACTTCAATATTTCTGTAGTCAGGATTAGTTGACTAAATTCTGCACTCATATATATATATAACACAAGTGAAGGAGAAAGACAGAACTGACAGAGCAATGTTTTTCCTTTCACAAAAAATGTCCTCAAGTATCCTTTCTGCACTGTAATCCTGCAAAACTGTAATCCAAACAGAAGAAATACAAGCAGCAATTTTAAACAAAGCTACTTGCCCCTTTTTTCAAACTTGTCCATGAGACGTGAGCCCAAGACTTGCACTAACATCTCACTGTATTGGTGCAGACTTTTGAAGGCTGCTGAGGGCAGGAAAGAATTTATCATCTTACCCAGGAAAGATAATGCCTCTAGTTGGGTTTTCTTGACAGTTCTACAGAGAGCGATAGAAGGATGTTATAAATGTAGGCCAGCAATGGAAGAAAGGTGCAAGTCTTTTTTTTCCCCAGACTGTTTTCTCCTAGAACTATGGTTCCCAGACAAATGGGAGCCTTGTTGGCATGTAACACAAGCTAGTAGTCTGACTTGTGCTAGTCTGTGGCATACAATGAGAAAAAGATGATAGACATGGATTAGAAGAGGGCAGAAGGGGAACCCAGTGATGTACCAAGTAAAAACATTCAGTACTGCCAGATATGAAGAATTTATGAAATATGTTGGATTCTGCTGACACTGGGTCTCAGCTACCTCTATTACTACATTAGCAGAAGATATGAGATTTCAATTTGTCTATTTTTGGCTGAAATCTCTGTGAGTCTTCCACAGTAGTAAAGTTGTTGATACATTCAGAAGCTAATGAAATATAAAACATAAATACCAAGCACAGATAGCTATGGAAACTGAGCTCCTTGCTTTTAATAGTGATTTTCTCTGGGAGAATTTTTAATCGCTACGTTAAATAATTTGACGATATGGTAATTCTTGACATATGTTGGCTTGCACAATTAGGACTGTTTTTTCTAGTGTTCCTAGTACCTGGGAAAGTTGACTGAGTCTAAGCAATGGATTTCTCATTTGATTATATATGACAATATTAATGGTCCAGATGTTTATTCAATACATTTAAATTTGTTTATACTTACTTGGGACATATCCAGGATGCAGACAAAACATGGCAAGTTTAATTAATTTCCAATTTCCAGCTTGTTTCTTCTGTTGATGCTCAGCCTGTTTGCAATAGCGTACTGTGTTGTTTTTGGAACCCAGTAATAGCTTACGTATCCAATACTGTGATTCCTCTCTATTTTCTCTCACTATTCTCAGGTATAAATGAGTGATGTCTTTCAGAGGCACATGTTCAAACCTAACCACAGTTTCACCACTTGCAAGATTCGTCAAAATTTGTTCCATAATATACTCTGAAATACTTTATTTGGATATTTGGAGTCAAACTGATCTCTGCTTCATATTAGTGTGATTAGTAGACTTGTAATACCAATATAACTGACAAAAGAGCTTCTATCTCAGAGTAAGCCATACATACACTTTCCACTCTATAGCTTGCAATTATCCAATAAGCAAATCTGTAGTCACTGTCATCATATTATTATGGTATACCCTGTTCTTTTTACATGGGATGAATAGTAATGACAACTAGTTTTTTTTTTTTTTTTTTTTTTTTTTTTTTTTTTGTCAATTAATTATCAAATAATGTTTTTGTAAATATAGATGGCCAGGCCATATCAATAAAATTATTTATTTGCAATTTTCCCCATTATTTCATGAATAATTTATTTGAAAATAATTGGTCCAGATTCTCAGCTGCTTTTAATCAGAAAAATACTATTGGAACCCAGAGAATTTTACTGATTAAAATCAGCTGAAAATTTGACCCATCTGTTGTCATTGTGGCCTTAGTGCTGAACACAGGCTTTAACATTGCATTAATTTGTGTAAACTAGGTTTGGTTTACTTTTTACCTTTTGATAATTTTTAGAACATGAGCACTCTTACAATCTGAGTGAAACCTTCATAGGTTAGGATTCATTTTAGTTGGTTTAGTTCACCCAATCTTGAAAAACTTTCCAACAATGGGTCAATAACTCAAGAAAATGTACACTTTTAAGAAAACGTGGACAAATGATGAAGTTTTAGGAGTGAAATAAGGAGAATAGCTTTTACACTGATCATTACACTTGCTGTCACTCATAAGTACTATGCTCTTAGCTCCTAGTCTCTTTTGTGTAGGGACTAATGCAATTGCCAGATTCAGAATGAAAATAACCTTGCACTAGCCTTCCCATGGCACCACAGAGAGGAAGTGCCTTTGTCCCGTGTCTTTATTCTACCAGTAACAAATTCAGTCACTGGGCAACAGCTCCCACAGGTAGTAGGTGAGTCAAGAACTCAGCATGTGCACTACCTAATGAAACTGGGTGACGGTTTTTGTGTATCGTTCGAAAAGGTTGTCAAAAAAATAGTTCAGATTGTGAGGTTTCTGTGTAGTGCTCTAACCTACAAGCAGACTAGCAAAACTAAAGGGCTTCTGAACTGTGTAGATTTTTCTTACCTTGTAAAAGCTTTTCAAACAAAAAATAGAAAAATAAATATTATAAGAGGAGCTAGAGGTGATTTTTGACTAAAACTTTAAGAAAGAAAGGTAGTGTTCCCCCTCATTAAACTACTAGAAATTTTCTATCTTGTTCCTTCTATCAGAAATGAGTCTTTTTAATTAAACTGTGGCATGGAAAACATTTTACAGTGCTTGTAATGCCTCAGTTTTGCTTGGACAGAAAGGACAATATTCCTGCAATGGAATTCTGAGAATGAAACTGACAGAATTTATTTATAAGTACACTTCCTCAGTTTTAGTCACAAAGGTGGGAACTAGCTGTGGCCTATGTGAGCAAGCAGGGAGAGGAGAAGAGAGCAGGGTTCCACATTACTGAGCATTAGAGAACAATGTTAAATACTTTGCCGTGGGAAAAGACCATCTTAGTCAAAGCCCCTTTGTTTTAGGGCTGAAGCATATTGGACAGGATAAAAAAGTGAAAATCAAAGTAGGAATAAGAAAATTCAACTTATATTAACTTAAATTCATTTGGATAAACTACAGTCCAGATACTTTGAAAAATGAGTTCCTTGAAGTTCATATTTTGTGTCTGTTTTCTGCAATACATCATTTATAGTATTCCAGATGCAAATAATAAAAGCTACTCACATCAAAAATTATCTGATTCAGTATTTGTCGTATTCTTCTCAGTGCTTCAGTCGTATTGACATTCTTGTAGATTCTACAATACACTACTTATTTTTAGTCGAGACATTGATAAACTGAAGTTACTTCAGCAGAAGCCAGTGAGATGGCAGAGGTAAGGAGTCCCGCAAGGACAGTATGAGGAAGCTGGCCTTGTGCACCCCTGAGAAGAGACCACTTCAGGAAACTGAAAAGAGGATAACTTGCTCTTGAAAATTCTTGAAAATTCTGAGAAAACAGAGACAGGCTATACAGACAGGTATTCTGTATACACAGAGAGTCTATACAGAAAGGCTTATAGAGCCTGGAGAAGTCGCTAGTGACCTTACAGCAGCCTTCCAATACTTGAAGGTGGCCTACAGGAAAGATGAGAAGAGACTTTATCAGGGATAGGACAAAGGGGAATGGTTTAAAACAAAAAAGGGGAGACTTAAATTGGATATTAAGAGGAAGATTTTTATTCTGAGGAGGGTGAGGTACTAGGACAGACTGCCCAGGGAGTTAGTGGATGCTTCATCCCTGGAAGCATTCAAGGCCAGGCTGGAAGGGATTTGGGCAACCAGCCCTAGTGGAGGATGTCCCTACCTGTAGCAGGGTTTGGAATAAGATGATCTTTATGATCCATTCCATTCCAAAGCATTTTTTTTATTATATGATTCTATGAAACATATTTTTGCTATAACTTCTAATACAAGTACCATATTACAATTGTGGATAGTTTTACATACTTTTCAGCTCCAGACATAGTTTAGAAATAATTTCAATTACAAAATTGGGATTTAGTTCACTTTGCACTAAGACAAGACTTTTTTATTATCAAAAATTCAGTTTCTCTTATCTCATATTATTTAAAATTATTTATTAAGAAAAGTTACTTCAGGCATATACACATGTGTATATATATATATACATTTAAAAATGTATACACTTCATCAGATAACATGATGTTTGACATTTTTAATGTGACAAACATATGTTTTTATTATATATATATATATATTTAATGAGAATTGTCACTAGGAGTTCAACAGCAATGGACCTTATGTTGTTAGGGAACTACATACTTCAGAGCTAGCAATGGTAGGAACTGCCTTGGCGGGCAAAGAATCTCATTAGTTACAGTTCAACAGGTGTTCAGATAGATATTTTCGTTGTGGAAAAGAAGGAAAAATTAGAAAATTAGGTTTTTTTTGTTTGTTTGTTTGTTTGTTTTCCAAATGACAATATTTTCTATTTCTTTAACATGAACTGGGAGTGCAACAGAATCCAGGGCCACACTTCTTCCTGTAAATAAAAGGAGGCAATTTTCTTGCAAAGTAGAAACACCTCATAGGGGAAAATGGCATGGTCATTAATTTTTAACAAGAATCACAGCCAAAGCTTCCCCAAATGCCTTCTTTTTTGGGTCATTTACTTTTTGAAAAATTTTTGAAATGAAAAAATATAAAAAAATAACAATCAGCTGGCCCACACCTTCAGGGAGTGTTCTCTGTCTAGCAGCAGCTACTTTTGTAAAGATACTGCCCAGCATTGAATAAATGGCTATTTTACCAGCATTCTTCATTAGTCTGAGGGAACTCCTCAAGGTCCTTTCCTTTTATTTTCCATCTGGACATCCAGATGGATGTTAGGTTCTTACTTTGTGGAAAACAGCATTCTGTAGTCCACAGCATAGGATGCCCTGTTATTTCCCAAGTAACTAGCTCTAGATCACAGGATAATTGCTACATTCAAAAGCCATTCTTAAAAAAATGGTCAAATATCAGAAAAATTTGAATCATCCAGATATGTAGTAACTCACATCAAGGATTGGAATTAATTCTAGCAAGTTCAAAAGGCATCTGCGTAACTCGTTCAGTGGGTTCCTGTAAGAAATGAGTAAGCAAACACCTATGGTAGGAAAGCCAATGTCGAGTTATTTTAGACAACAGAAGGTAACAATTTAAAAGCATTCCGTTTCAGGCTAACATAAACTACATTAAGAAGTTGCATTTAGTCAAGAAGCTGATACTGATCTAAATGCAATTATGCTTTCAATTTTTTCATATTTTTAAATCAATGAATGCCTTTTTATTTTTTTTAATTATCCTTCATTTTTATCTTTTCAATTGAAAATAGTTTTATCTAGTAATATTATGTGCCGTTGAAATATCAACAGTGAGAGAATGAGAATTACATTATAAGGGATTAATGCTAAAGTCCCAAAATACTGCCTGAAAGTCATATTGAGTGTGGTTTTTTTATTTTACTGTGTTTCTGAGCATTTGAGATTGTCACTAGAAATGATTGTGCAATTTTTATTTGACATTGAGTGTGATTTGATCTTTACTGCATCAGTTAGCTTAACTCCATTAGAACTCTGTCCACTTCAAGGTAGCAAATCTTAAGCTATTTAATTTTCAGTGCGTGAGAATTGTCCCAGT
The DNA here is from genome assembly GCF_019232065.1 of Centrocercus urophasianus. NCBI lineage: Eukaryota > Metazoa > Chordata > Aves > Galliformes > Phasianidae > Centrocercus > Centrocercus urophasianus. The sequence goes on along the minus strand of NW_024884142.1, from coordinate 12,855,826 downwards.
TACACTATTTTCAGAACTTAAAAGCCAAGGAGCTTTTTGTCATAGCATGTACTCTATAAATACATGATGCAGTAATTTCAAAATCCTAAAGGGTTTTTTCTTGTTTATTTCATTTCTGTTTAGAAATGCTAGATGCAGATTGCTGTACTACTTATAAGGATTTGCTTTTTCTAGTTACATTTTGTAATGGATGAAAAATCACTGACATTGGGACTAATCAGTGTATGACATTGTGAGTTTCTGTCTGGGAGGGTCCTCTGAAATTTCATGCGTTCTAATCAAAGGTTCTTTTTTTTTTTTTTTTAAGAGTGGCTACATACCTACCATTATAGCCATCTGTAAGAATAAAAATAGTTTACTATTGCCAGATGAAATACCTGGTATTAAATAGTGGTGTCAAATTAGTCTGTTATAAAATAGAGTTTCTGTTATAGAAAGTTTGTATTGCTCCTGGAAAAATTATGTTTACTGGAAGAGTTTAAATCCTGCTTATTTACCACACAACTGTAGGTTTATTCCACAGCAAGAATTGGCCAATTTTAAACAATTGGGAAGTGAAAAAGTATCTGAGGGAATGAAATAATGAGATATTTAAAAATAATATCAAAATACTTTCTTATAAAAAATAATCAAAGTATCCCCAAAGTATTCAAATATTTTCTTTCTTGGGATAGTAACTGTTGGACCATGTCTACCTTTCTTGGTACAACTTTAACAACATGACTACTGTGTTGACAATATAAAAAGCCAATGATTATACGAGATTTTAATGATTGGAGTTAACTTGCTACCTGTACATATTTTCATAGTCAAATACTTTACCAAAATTTAGTCATTTATTTACCTGAACTTTTGTGAAACGGGTAGAACTCTCCTGCTGGTAGACTGGTAAATGTGGGAACAATTCAGAGAATATAAATGTACGCCATGCATTTGGAGAAGTGGTTAATAAATAAGTGAAACAACACATACTGTGGTACTGGCAGTGTGTTTTACCCTTTTAGAAATTATATCTAAGATCTCTAATAACCTTGTTCTGAAGCTTCAAGACATTCTACCTTTCTTTAATGAACAATGGCCACTTTCAAGAATTAATGCAGTCTGCTAAATCACTTAATCACTATTTCTTTTCTGAAAAACTCTTCTTGGAAACTTCCTAAGAAATTGTATTAAAAAAAGATTTTCAAACTAATAAATGCATATAGAACTATGTTAATTTGGCAACCAAAAATCAAAACCTTCCATGTTATTGTTTAGATAAATTTTCTTAAAAATATAGGGAAAATACTAGAAACAATGCAACATCATACTTTTTTAATAATTAAAAGACTGATTAAAAAACTTATACGACTACGCAGTCAACAACTGTGATGCAATATTATGGATGTGTGCTGCTATGGTTTCAGCTGATATATAAATGCTAAAGGGGAAAAACAGAAGTGTTTGTACAAACAGGTATTAAAAATGAACTGTCTTCAATGATTTCCACACTTACTCTTCATCTACTTTCAAGGTATGAGTTTCCTTGCAGCTACACAAACCAGCACATTTTTACATGTTGGTTATGAATCTTAGATAAACCTTTGATTTTCATTGTATATCTTTAATACAAATATTCCAGAAAGTTGAATCTGGACCAGCAAATATGGTAATAAGACCTTTGATATTTAGTACACTTTGATGGGAACATTTAACCTACACTTGAAAAGACCATATTGAATATGTCTACTTTTGTATCCCAGTATTACATTTGTATATAAATTATTTTCATTTGTATATAAATGTAGATGCTATGACTTTTAGAAATACACAAAATATTTCTGTACGTGTCTATTAACTAAGCTGGAAATAGAATGATATTATAGAGAAGGAATGATCTCTCAATTTTCAACTAATATAGGTAAAACTTTAACTCCTTTGAGTCCAATGGAATATTTCATTTGATTTTAGTCTGACTAGACTATCCCACAGTCTATCTTTCACTCATTGTGTAATCCCTACTGAATAATGAAACTTGGTATCTTATTCTGCATATTTTTAAAATGATTACTGCATTCTTACCTCTTACACACAGTTGTTACTATGCCTAATTAAGCTTCCACCTCCTCTAGAGCATGCTGCAACCTTTAAATAGCTCTCTTTAGAGTTGTGGATTCTGTGTGTGGTTAGCTATTAGATTGACAGATTTCTGTGTCCAGTGATTTCTTGTGACACAGCCTTACCTGAAGCACATCATCTCCTCGGACACGTGACCGAATGCCTCCATTAATCATGATATTCACATTAGTCAGAGACTGAGGTCACCCTTGCTAACAGCTAAATGGCAGTAAAGAAAATTCCTTGGACCTAATGGAGCCTGCTTTTCAAACAGTAATATCTAAAAACTCTTCAGATTAGTAACGATGTGGAATTTCTATAAAGGGATCCTTTAATACTTAAAGTAATATTTAGTCTACTTACAGCTGAACTCAAATGCATTTTCGTTTGTGAGTATACATTAATTTCTTTTAGCAAATATTAGCTGTGTTCTAATGCTGAGCATGATGTTGGAAAATTGAAAGGAAAATCAAGGAGTTTTTGAAGATGCAAGTACATATGTATTATCTCCAACATTTGGGTAACTGTGTAAAAATGTTTTATATTTCATAATGCAGTTTCTCAATCATAGTGAGTACATCAATTATACCAGTCCAAATTGGATGTGCAGTACACTGAACAAGTATTTCGGTATTATATAATTAGAAAAAAACACAGTAATAGCTCATTTATTACACTAACAAAAAGTCTTTTACTGGTGCCAGGAATAACTGTACATTTTTGAAAAAAAACAAAAAACAAAAACCAGAAAACAGGAATGATTTTGCTATGTAAATAATAGATAAAGAACAACAACAAAAAAAATCATAATCCAGCTATCTTCTCTCCAGGGAAGAATAAACCCCTATAAGCCCAATTTATGCAGAAGGATCCATTAGGCAGGAAGTTAGTAAGCCAGAGTCTGTCCTATGACTCTGAAGGGAATAAGTTAATATTAGGAGTTTGGTGTCTCAAATAAGAAATTGCGGAAGGAAGGAAAAGTATCAGCATTTCATTATTTCTCATTAGCAATTTACTCTAAAAACACTGTATCTGGACAAACATTTTCTAATATTGGTGTATGACCTGGAAGAGCACGAAGTGTTATAATAAAACTCTTATTGCCAGGAGGATACCTTGCAACTCCCAGCATTTTCACTCTGTTCATGTGTTCTGCATCCCTTATGGGCTTGCAAAGGTGTGTCATTTTAATTCAAACCAGAAAAAAAAAAAAAAAAAAAAAAAAAAAAGCTCTGGAATATCATTGGTCTGAAGCCTAGAATGTCACCTGAGTTATGTGAAAGGAGATTTCTAAGTCCCAGAAGACTGTTAACCTTATGTGTTCTGGATGCAGATATGGTACTATTTTTACTACAGTAAACATGAGTTTCAATACTGCCACTTTTTAAGGCACAAAGCTGCATTTTCAATGCCTAGAAGAGATAAGACATATGTCATAGAATTATAGAGTTGGGAGGGACCCTTAAAGGTCACCTAGTCCAACCCCCCTGCAGTGTGGAGGGGCAGGATCACCTCCCTCGTCCTGCAGGCCATGCTTCCTTTGATGCAGCCCAGAATACAGTTGGCTTTCTGGGTCGTGAGGTCACGTCATTACTTCATGTCCAGCTTTCCATCCATCACTACCCCCAAGTCCTTTTCAGCAGGGCTGTGCTCCATCCTTATATCCCCCATCTTTTACTGATAGCAGGGGATTGCCATGACCCATGCGCAAGACCTTGCACTTGGCTTTGTTGAAACACATGACGTTCACTTGAGCATACCGTTCAAGCCTCTCTAAGTCTCTGAATGGCATCCTGTCCCTTGGGTTGACTGCAACAAATAGGTCTATGCCATCTGCAAACATGCTGAGGGTGCACTTGACCCCACTGTCGATGCCATCAATGAAGATATTAAAGATTTTCAGTCCCAGTACTAACCCCTGAGTAAATAAATTCTTCCTGATCTCTAATTAAAATCTACCCTATTCTTGTTTAAATTTTTTTGCCTCTTGTGCTATCACCACATTCCTTGACAGAGACTCTCTCCACCTTTTGTTTAGACCTCCTTTGCATATTGGAAATATACTATAAAGTCTCCCCAGAGCCTTTTCTTGTCTAGGCTGATCAACTGCAACTCTCTCCCAGCCTACAGGAGAGGTGCTCCGGCTGTCTGATCATCTCCATGACTCTCCTTTCGACCTGCTCTAACAGCTCCACATCTTTCTTGTGCTGGTGGCCCCACAGCTGAATGCAGTACTCCAAGTGAGGTCTCATGAGAGCAGAGCAGAAGGGGAAAATTACCTCCCTTAACTTGCTACCTACACTTCATTTGATGCAACCACAGAGACAGTTGGCTTTCTGGGATGCAAGTGCACAATGGGGGGGCACTGTAGGTGGGTTTTCTCATCCACCTACACCTTGAAGTCCTTCTCCACGCATCTGCTCTCAATCCACTTATTGCCTGTATTTTTGTTTGCTATTGCCCCAAGTGATGAGATTTTACAGTTGGACTGGATGATCTTGTAGGTCTTTTCCAACCTTGATGATTCTATGATTCTATGATTTTTGCCCTTAGAAGAGTCGATACTCTCATAAAATACTTATTTTACTTTCTGATTTTTTTTTTGAAAGAAAAAAGCACAAAACAACAAAAAAAAAGCACAAAACATCTGTGTGTTGTGCTACAAAATAACTTGTCCTTTCCTGTACTCATGCAAATCTTCTAAACATAAAGCAACATATTCATTTACCAAGACAATTATTTATACAGATGCTAATATTTTGACATTTACTTAACTTTGGCTGTTTAAAGAAACTTTATACATATATATGTATACCAGGAATTAAAGCTGCTCTTTAGCCCCATGCTATAGGCAAATGATGGAGAGGAATCATTTTGACTGTTCCTAGATTTCAGTGAATGCTGAAACATTGCTGTGGCAGACCACAGTCATCAATTTACAGTAGGTCTCTCAGAAGACATAGCCATTAATATCCAACAATGAGAAACTAATATGAAGATATCTTTAACTAGAGAGAGTTACATTATTTTATTGAGGAAGTTAATTGAAGAATTTGCCCTCCCATCACACTGAAATTTGTTGTTCCTTCAGTTGGGAATTGGCAAAGCACCAAAACCAAACTCCAAAATAAAAACTGTTCATTGACCATCTGTTTGGTAAACTGAGCATTTGGAGCTCCCTGAGAGGCCCTTTCCCTCATCTATACATGCTCAGAGTCACAACTCTGCTCTTCATTAATCATATTCTTATTCCTTATTCTTTTACAGTGATAATAGCTAGCAAATTTGCTCAAGACTACAAAGAAAGTACCCAGTGTCATTTAGGCAATGAGGGTTTTGTCCTGGCTTTGTAATAGTTTGGCTCTGCTTTGGGTTTGTGAGGAGTTATATTCCTTTATTTGAGATCAGAACTTTTCTTTCAGCCTTGTAGTTAGACCTACAGGTGTTTTTTTCTCAACATTTTTAATAGTTTCCATATACTTGCATTCTTTTTGTCTTGGTTGATTTGTTTGTTTGTTTTTCTTGTTTGTTTTTTATACCATGGTTAACTAGTAATTGATAATACCAACTGCCTTGTCCCCTGTTTTATTCATCCATATAGTAAATGTCAAAGAAGGATCAAAACAGAAGATTGTTCTGTATACAGCATGCACGTCTCTTACAGCATAATGCTCTCCTCCACTTCAGAAAATTTATTTCTACGTTTTGACATTTTCTAGTTCATTTCTGAAAGGAAATATAGGAAAAAAAAAAAAGATTTTAACATATCTCTAATTCCTTTCCCTGAGATTCTTTCATTTTAGCTTCAAAATTAGGTCCAGAAAGGGGCAAGAACCAACTCAAAGGTATTTTCAAACAAAAAACAGGATAAGTTTGTGCCTAGAACCTAGAGCTCAAAACACAGGGCCTTCCTCAGGCAAAAAGAAAAGTAAATGTATTTGTGGTAAGGATAATTAGGTAGAGGAAAGAAACATTGAAGGTAAAGAGAAAATAGAATGATCTAGAATCAACTCATTGGGAAAAGAGGGATTAGAGTTACAAGTAGATTAAAACCAAGAACAGAGAAAGACTGGAATAATTTTAGTGAATAACTATTTATAGTCATGCTTTGGAGAATGACAAATGCAAATTGCACTTACAGTATGTGCATGATGAACATACATCTGCACGATGAAACAAGGAAAGAGTATTTGATAAAGCTGAAATATCAATGTCATCCCGGACTACCACAAGTCTTCACATCTTATGTATATAATTTGTCTGAAATGTATAGTATGTAAGAAAATGTCAGAGGATTTCAAGCACCTGCAATATTTATTTTCCTTTGGGATTAGCAGAGGATCTTTCACTTCTCATTCCCCTTCCCAGTTTGCACAGTCTCTGGAGAAAAGTCCAATACTCGAATGAGAAAAGAGAAGAGCAGGCATTTCACAGATTAGTATCAACTACGTTCCCAAATTAGCCCTGATCAAATCTTGCAGATGAATGAACATCAAACACAATTGCTTCGCATAGGGAATACATCAAGATTCCTCTCCCATAATTTTATCAATGGTAATGCAGTTTCTAAAGCTATTTCACATTTGTGGGTTGGTGTCAACTGTGTGATACAATTTGGCTAAGGACAGAGCACAAGGAACAGCTGCTTCATTGCAAATCTCTTGTTTACCCTTGAACCTGTACATTACCTGTATACATATGAATTGGCCACTGTGTTCAGTTTAAAAAGTTGAAAAGTCTTTGTGAGTGATAGATCAACTCACTGCTGTAATAGATCCATCAAGAAACATTGATTTTCCTCTGTTGTAAAGGCACATGCCATGGAGAAAATTTTGTTAGATAACAAACACACTATAACTGAGAGGTTATGTTTATGATGTTTCTGTCCCCATAAATGCAAGAATTTTCTTATTTAGATTGAACTTCAAGGTATTTTGATTGAAATTCTGGTGTCGTTTAAGTAAATTCAGTTCTGCCCTTGGCTTCACCAGACTGAAATTTCACATTTTACATTCGTTCCATGATAAAATGCCTCTATACAGATGGAACTGCCTCTTCTTCAGCAGTAGTATACACTGGGATTAATTCTGTTTGCTGCACATAAAGTGAGCTAACACTTACATTGGAAATCATTCCTACAATAGCCACAAATGTTATCTCTTACGAAAGTTTCATGGAAAAGGAAGTCAGCAAGTTATGTTGAGCCAGTCCCAGATTGCCTTTGCAAAGATGTTGCTTTCAGTATTTATTAAGACCATCGATATAATAATGACACATACAACATATCATGAGGACTGGAACCCCTTTAAGAAGAGAAGGAAGGCACAGAGGCCAATATTGTGAATAACAACAGTCAGGGAGCTGGCTTGCAGCTATGTACCACTGCAGTCACAATACATGAGAAACTTGTCGTAAGTAACAGGAGAACAGTACAGAATAAAGTTTAAGGATAGTGGAAGTATAGCCCTCTGCAAAAGAAAGTGCTAGGCAGAGGCTTAAAATATTTAAAACCTGGCAACTCAGTTTAGTGAAGAATCATGGTCAAGACTGGAAAATCTAAACTAGATAGAGACGTTCTCTCATTCCTAAAACAAGTAAAATGGGCTTGTATTATTATGAACAAAAAGCTATTCATCTCCATTTAAAAAAACAATAGCCCAAGAAATCAAAAGAACTGCATCAGATTTTCTGATATGACCCCTGGATTCCCAGAAAAAGTTTAGGTTTCTATCATAGATTTTTGATCCTAAATATCTGGGTCATTTGCTTCTGTTACACTTTTCTACTTCTCTGTTTTTCTCATATGCACTATGAGGACATTATAGCTGACATAAAACCATTTGTAAAAGATTTACGTGTATACAAAGAGCCTTTGTTTTTTGGAAAAAGTGAACTTTGCCTGTGGCATAAATACGCAGCAAGAGTAAAAAAAAGAAAATAAATAAAACAAGGAAAAATAAAGATGCTTAAGGCCACTTTGAGTAAACATCATGCAATCTGTTTATAAAGAGAGAGAAACTAGACAAAACTAGATGTTAGCACCAAGAAGTAAATTACCAAAGCAAAATAGGTAACTCCTCAGATGGACCAAAAAAAAAAAAAAAAAAGCAATTTGATAACAAGAATAGAAACGATCTGCTCTTAAAGAAATAGCAAGTCCAGGGACTGTTAATTTCTCAAATTATTGTGAACTGTAGATAAGAATGGAGATAAGAATGGCACAGGAGTTACTAGATTTTCTTCAAAAGCTGCAAGAGGGAATTGAGCTGAAGGATATGACCCTGCTACATGCCTGTCAGTAATCCATAGTGGCTAAAAGAGCTCTAGGTGCAAGGGCAGTCATTACTAATACATGGGAGAACTGTGATCGGGTAAAACAAGTGTCATAACAGGTCTGGTAAACATGCAAAGGTGTTAATCAAGGCAACATCCAGGGTGTCATTAGCAAATGTTCAGCTGGGAGGATGTTCAGATACAACACTGGATACAATGCAAAGCTACAGATAATTAAAGTTTTTCAGTAGATAACTAATTCACAACAAGCAAGACTTCGTGGTTAGCAGTAGTACTAACAGTACTCTGCCAGAATGCAAATGAAAGAAAAAAAAGAAAAACAAAACAAGAAAAAACTACTTTGTGTATTCATCTCAAGAATAGAGTATAACATTACAAAATATAGAAGTCGTACCTATTAATGAGTGTTAAAATGTGTGTCAGAGTTGGATACAAGACTTCCTGAAGAATGTTAGCTATTAAAGTAACAGTGAAGGCAGTAGTAAATAGATCTGCAATTCTTTTGGAGAAGATTGAGCTGAAACAGGAATCCGTTTATCACCACATACATTGAGGCAACTACTAAGATATGCATTCGCAGGCTAGTGAAATGCAGGAAGATGGATTAATCTCTGTAGGCTATGGTGTCACAGATAATGCTATTATGGTGAGTCAGTAAATTGCTAACATCCTTTTTTCACAATAAGAACAACTCCTCTAATAAGTAATAGAAATGAAAAGAATTCACTTGCTGTGATCTATACCGAGGCCTTCTTGCCTGGGGGTTCTGGTGCAGCAAATTGGGCCTGAGCCAGCAGTGAGTCCTGGCAGCAGGGATGGCGATCACCAGCATATGAGACAGGAAGATATCTGCTAAACTGAGATTGGTTCAGACCGAATAGGAGCATTTTCTTCGTGAGAAAATCCAGCAGTGGAGCAGGATGTACTGTCTCCATCTTGGAGATTTTCAAGAACTGACTAGATATAGGTCTAAACAGCCTAGTCTAGTCTCACAGATAACCTTAATTTAAGCAAGAGGTTGGAGGGGAAGACTCTTGTGGTCCCTTCCACCCTTAATTACCCTGTGATCCTACAATACTAATTAAGGAAAAAGATATAGCTAGTTTAGTATAGCAGCAGATATAAAGACAGAACATATATGAATAAAAATGGTAATCATACCCTTCTCATTTTGTTTTGATGAAAAAAATAGTGAACAATATTCACATCCAAGAGATAACTAACTACAAAGACCTCTGTCTTTAGAGAGATTTTAAGTTTCTAAATAGTTCAGGTGAAAGTTCAGAATTTGTTTTTTTCTAATGAAACTGAAACTAATCAGGTCACGATCAACACTTAGGTTTTGGCCTGAGAATCTCAAGAAAATTTTCATGTTTGCATTGGACACGTTCTACATCGTTTCAGCATAGTTGGAAAAACTATCAAGAGGACCTCAATAGAGATATATGCACTTGTTGCCACGGTACTCCAGTTGGATGTCCACACAAGTTCAGATATCACAGAGCAATCATTACTAAATTTATTGATAGGTAGGAATTTACAGAAGAGCTGTACGTACAGTTGTGGAAGGAGAGTCAGCTGAGAACTGTGTAATAAGCCAAAAGATGTATCAGCTCTTCAGACTTAAAAAAAAAAAAAAAAAGCCTCCTTCTGACAAAGGAAGCTAAATAAATAAATGCCTGGCTCCTATGAGGACTATAATTCTATAATGGATTTTCAAGCAGACTATTGTGTATTGAGGAATAAATGACCTAGACATCAGCTTACCTCAGTAGGTGCAAGCGTGTGCTTTACTGCATGTATTACTCCGCCTCTAGGAGTGTACCATACTGCAGCTATTCATCGCTGTGAGGTCACCACTGATGACACCACTGGTATGTCCTTTCTTTATTTTGAAGTGAAGCAGCATGTTTTTACATAAACATCCTTTTGCTCAGCAATAGAAATGATGAATAGAGTTGTTTATAGGAAAACCCTATCAAAACTCTAGACAGTAATGCTGACCACCTTCACTATGGATAGGATATGTGCAGTATGGCATGTCCTGACCAAGTCCATCAGATACTGCATCACTGCAGCATTTCCAGAATCAGTAGAGGCATAAGATTTTGCAATTCAGTATCACCTATATTGGGGTATTAATAAAACAGTTGTCTTTCTTTAAAGTCAGTGTAGATTTCTTGCAAAAATAAAAAGAATTGTTGGTGTAAATTACCTTACAAAATAAAGTGTCAAGCTATCAGATGACTCATTCTCAGCTAATTGTTAGAAAAGACTAAACAACTTTAAAGCAGTTTGTTTATGTTCTCTGTAGTCCCTTTATGTCCAGATTCTTGTCCAGATTCCATATACTTGTGTAACTGACCTTGGGCAAGCAACCAGAGTTCATCGTGGTACTGATACTGAGAAAGCTTTTCACAGAATCACAGACTGGTTGGGGTTAGCAGAGAACTCTGGTGATTATCTGGTCCAGCTCCTCTGGCTCAAGTACGGACACTCAGATCAGGGTGCATAGGATCATGATCAGAGGACTTTTGAAGGTCTCCAATGAGGGGACATCAAAGACTTCGATCAAGGTGTGCCAGAGATCTGTCACTCACACAGTATAGAAGTGCTGCCTGATATTCAGGAGGAAATTCCTGTGTTCCAGTTTGTGCCTAGTGCCTCTTGTCCTGACACTGAGAAGAGCCTGGCTCTGTCTTTGCACCTTCCCTTCTGATATTATTGACATCAATGAAATGCACTGAACCTTTTCCAGGGTGAACAGTCCCATCTCTCTCAGCTTTTTCTCATAGGAAAGACACTTCAGTCTCTGTGTACTTCTAGTAAGTCCATGTACTGGGGAGCCCGGAACTGCTCAGGTGTGCCTCAGAAGTTCTAAACGGAAAGGAAAGATCAACTCCCTGATCAGTTGGAATACACTGCCTAATGCAGCCCTGGATATTATTAGCCTTTGCAGCCAGAAACCACTGCTGGCTCACAAACAATTTGGTGCCCAGCAGATCTCCCAGGTCCTTCTGAAGAACTGCAACTGGGCAACTGTGGTCGCTCCTCTCCAGTGCAGGGTTTATTCCTTTTTGTTGAATTTCATGATTTTCCTCTCAGCCCATTTCTCCAGCCTCGTGATGTCCTTACAGATGGCAGCATAGCCCTCTGGCATATGTGCCACTCCTCATACCAGTGACACTTTTTTCGTCACTGTGTCACAAGATCTCTAATTCCAGTGATGAAGAGAGCAGTGAGATAAGATGACTTCAAGTTAGAGATTACATGAATGACAGATTTATAGTGACAAATAAAAGCAATGACATACAGAACAAGAAGCAAAGAACAATTCAAAAAGAAAAAAAAGGAAAAAAAAAAGGAGGAAATCCTGTGAAGTCAGGTAATTTCTACGAAGGTAACCAATTTTGTACAGCTCTCATGGTGTTCTGAGATGCAGGATGTAAGATCTCCAGGGCCCACTCTAGCTGTTAAAATAATGTAGGAAACTAAAGAGTTACAAAAAGAAATGTTTCACTTGGGAGCAGAGCAGGCAATAAACCTATCCAGACACAGTGATTCTTGGCTTATGATGTGAGAGGACATGCAGCATTATATCACAAGAGCTTATAAATGTGTGAAGCAGGAAGCCCGGATATACTTAGCAGACATAAGTATTATTTCCCCAACACCAACTTTCCTTCTATTCCCATTGTTCCCTTATTTGATTACGCCCTGAAGCACAATAGCTTTCCCCTTGTAAGTGATTTTATCTGTGGTGACTTTATATAAACACACTTTTAATACTGCTATCCTGTTGCATATCATGTGGCAATTTCTCACATAGGTTATTTACACAGTTAGTAAACAAATGCTTCTTTGTGTTCCTTCCCGTGCCTTCTACTATGCTGAGGTAAGTAAAAATGGAATATGTTATTAATCTTTTTTAATATATGTCTTCTAGTTTTTCAGTTTCTCCTCTACTAGAGGGTTTTTCATGATTTGTTATTGTTACCATGCACATTCACTTACACATTCACTGTAATATTACTCAGTAATTTATTCAATATGACTAGGATAGACTTGTTAGAGCATGGCATTATTTAAATCAGTGTACTCTAGCAGATCATGTTCTAGTATATTTTGTTCCTACAATTCTGCCATTTTCTCACCTTCAAGGTTCATTTTCTTCTATCTTGTGAGTATCTAGACCCAAAATTGCCTATTTAGGGGGTTGTTTGAAATATTTTCTGAAGCCCAAATAAATTAGTCACATATCCTTCACTGACTGATAAACTGAAACACTACAAGCATTACTGCTCCTTGTAATACCACATGATATTAAAAATATATAAATAACTTCAATTCCAATTGTTTTCAAGGTTCCTGTTCAGATTTTATGTGTCCACTCTTGATGATACATTAAAGATTGTCACCAATCTAACCTTTCCAATTTGTCACTGATTTTTTTTTTACCTGGTATACGCAGCTTGACTGTTTCCCTGTTGACTTCTTTCAAAACTCATAGGTGTGTTCTGGCATGTTATACTATGGATGCTGTGTCCTGTAATATTAATTTGTCATTTAGTTCCTCAAATATCTCTTTCAGTGTTTCTGTTTACAGCAGTGCCTCAACTTCATGTGATATCCATCCTGGGTGTCACTTTCAACTAAGACAAATGTGTTAATTAAAAAAAATAAAAATCCCTTTTGTGCTCTTTACTTATTTTTTCTGTGTTCAAATCTCTCCCTGAAACTCTTTGTGTAATTCAAAAATTCGTTCTGCATTTCTAATTCTAATACTTTCCCCAAAGGATGAAGAATGGCCCTTGCCTCATATTGACAGTACTGGTGCCCCTGAGTTAGAGTGAATTGTCTCCTGGCCTGACTGCAAACAAAGCTTCTTACTGAAATACCTAGTTCTTCATTCATCTTTAAAGAAGTCATTAGCCTATTCAGCAGGAAAAGGGCTCTTCTTTTTGGAAGGAGGATGACCGAGCCTGGACTTCTAGACATTAAAAACAGTCATTTTTGATAAGTAGTGCCTCCTGTTTTATTATGTTGACCCACAACATCAGAGGCACATATTGGTGGTGTGGTAGTAGAGGTTCAACCTTCTCAACAATATTCCATTACTTTTGTTGCTATGTGACAGATGACAGCAGAGAGGCAGTCTCATAAAACAGGATCTGACATGGAAGTGCATATGAGGCAAACGTGTGGCAATGAATTCCTCTGTGTGTAAAAAATGGCATCCATTGGCATTCATCAATGCTTTCTGAACATTTCTGGAGATCAAACAGTGAATGTGAGTATAGTGAGGCAGTGGTGGTGCATTTCAGCAGTGGTAATAGTGTGTCATCTCTGCTAGTACAGATAGTTACAAACATGGCATGCAGGATATTGTTTGTAGCTAATTGTGATGACTATGTTGAAAAACAGTCTTTTGTAGCTGAGAATTTTCTCTCTCATGTAGTGTTATCATATTCTTTATTTTGACCATAATTCCCATGGAAATAAACAGGAGGAATTACTTTTAGAGCAAACCATGTATATAGAGCAATCATTAGATCTGATGCAAGCACACTAAAGAGAAGAATGTACATGTTTCCCTATAGATTCACAGAATCAAAGCATTGTAGGGGTTGCAAGGGACCTCCAGAGATCATCGAGTCCAACCCCCCTGCTAAAGCAGGTTCCATATGCCAGGTCACTCAAGTAGGCATCCAGGCAGGTCTTGAACATCTCCAGAGAAGGAGACTCCACCACCTCCCTGGGCAGCCTGTTCCAGATTCTTCATCAGCATGACAGAAAAATAGCTGGAGATGATAATAGGCTTAGAGTTCGCCAATAGATTAGGATACCAAGGCAAAGATGTTTCACAAAGATTTCTGAAATGTTTAACTTGCTCCTTTGCTGCTATTCTATCAATATTCTGCTTGTATAGCTTTGGTATTGCCTTTCACATTCCCTGTAATGTTTTATTTCTATCTTGTATTTTGCCTGACATAATTTATACTTCTTTTAACATGCAGTATGGTCCTCCTGCTTCTCTTTGTGGAAAAGAGCCTCAGCTCTCATTAACTGCTGTACCTAACAAAGTGGATCTGCAAATACTTACAGCATCTGAGTCTCTATTCCTGCATATTCACACAATCTTTCCTTGTTCCTAAAGGCCTGAAATTGTCCCTGCACTTAAATAAAGAGAGATCTTTGAGTTGCACCGAAGGATATTTTCTGAAAGTAGGTCTCAATAGACCAGATCAGATACCTGTCTTGAACATCACTGTGCCTCAGCCATCTCGTGCCAGAACTGTATTCACATAGCATTTGAAACAGCTTTGAAATGGAGTAAAGCAGAGACTAAAAACTGAAGCAAACAAGCTCTGGTTGTGTACTTCATCAGTTCCTCACATCAGAAACCAAACAGGACGAATAATTTTTACAGAAATTGAAAACTTGAATTTTATCAGCTGGACAGCACTTTTGGTTTTGAATCAAAATGGAAATGATTTGAAATCAATAAAGAAGAGGAAAGTTGTTAAGATACTGGAAAGTTCCTAAATAGATTCTAATTTATTCAGATTACAGATCTTTCTAAGTACAGAAATATTCCTTAATTCAAAGGAAACAGATGAACTGCTAACTAAAAATGGCAAAAACTGCCTTGACTTTTATGTCGGAAGGACACATTTTCTACGGTTTTTTCGATGCGCTAAAATGAGCAATTTATTTTGTATTTATTTGTCTTCAGACATCTTTCTATTTATGGCCACGTTGTATGCTCAATGGAGTCTCAAAATAGCAGTACTGGGCTCACAGGATGACTCAGTGGATTGGTATGCAGAAGAGGGAGACTTCAGCCTCTCAGTGACTGAAATGGGGCAGGATGGCAGTAAGAGAACCTCATTACTCCCCCGTGGGTGTCTGTGGGCTTCTGTGGAAGCGGCTGATCATTTAAATTCAGTCATGTCCCAGCATTACTCTTCTGAAATAGCCACACAACATTTGACATCGCTGTTGGTCACATCAAGTGAGAGGTTAAAGGCTAAATAAACTGTGGTGAAAAATACTACCCCTCAGCTTTATGGGCAGACCAGCAGACCACACATTGTGTGTATTAAGCACAGTTTTCTATACTGAATAATATTGCACTGATTATTGGCGATGAGATTTTGGTGTTGGGGGCTGCAGGCTCCTCTGAGAGGAGGCGTTGAGGCTCTGCTGTGCCAGCTTCAGTCTAATCCATTGGCCCCACCATAAGGCATCACAGCCAAGATGGTGCTGCCTGTGGGGAATGCTCTTAGGAACGGGTTGAAAACTTTACGCATCAGTAAGAAATTGAGTTAGAGAAACAGCCCTGTGAACAACACGGTCAGAAAAGAAGGACGATGACAAGACGTTGCAGATGTTGAAGCAGAGATTCCCCAGCAGCTCATGAAGAAGACCATGGTGAAGCAGGTATCTCCCTGCACCTGTAGAGGGGGCCAGAGAGGAACAAATATCCATACTGCAGCCTATGGAAGAGCTCACACTGGGACAGATTGGTATTTCTTCAAGGAACTGCAGCCTACAGAGAGTCCATGCTGGAGAAGTTTTATCATGAAGGGCTGAATTCCTTGAGAGGATCCACGCTGGAGCAGGAGAAAAATATGAGGAGGAAGGAGCATCAAAGAGGAACTGTTGTGGATTGACCAGAACCACTATTCCCCATTCTCCTGCAGTGCTCTGAAGAAGGAGAGGAGTCAGGAACAAAGTTGTGAAGTTGAATCTGGGAAGAAGGGAGTAGTAGGGAAAGGTGCTTCAGCTTTTGTCCTTCTATTTCCTGACCTGAATCTATTTTAATTGGCAATAAATTAAATTCATTTTCACCCAAGTCTAGTTTGCCCATGTAGGAAATTGGTAGGTAATTTCCCAACCTATCTCAGTCCACATGCTTTTCCATCACACTTCTTCCTCTTGTCCTACTGAGGTCAGTGAATGAGAGAGCAGATGTATAGGGGTCTGGCAGCTAGCCCAGGTCAGCCCACCACAGGAAGCTCTCATGAACACGACGCGCACTAACTTCTATCTTAATACATGGCTTAGTTTTTTTGGTTGAAAAGTTTATCTGCTCTGAAGATAAAAGGTAACATTCCTACCTTCATTAAGAAGACTGCATCCTAAGCATGAACAAGTGCTTGCTAATGGAAAGGAAAAGTTAGCATCAGAGGTCTCTTAGGGGTTTCTCAAGTCTAGCAACTTAGCATGTCATGTCAGTGCAATTTCAGGTTGATATTTGCCATCTCTTTTCAGAAACTATATCCAAGAGACTCTGTGGCCTGTCTACAGCCACACATTTTCTGATGAATTAGATGCTTCCTCTAGTAGAGGCAGAACTTTTAGAATTCATGTCTGCTTTTTCCTCTGGCAAGGAGGTCTGCCAGGACTTTGCATTTATTTTATAAAACCCATCAGACTTTTTAGATTTATAAGCATACATTTTGAAAGCATTTCAGTTACATAAGAAAAAAAGTTAGTTTAGGAAGTGGTTTCACAAGTATATGCTTTCTTATACAGGGACAGCTTGAAATCCGAGTATATTCAGGTGATTATTGAAGTATGTTGTGAATCAATGCTCCAAATTCTGTACAGTAAAGGTATGTGTCTTTACAAATAGATGAAATTAAATTCAATCAAATACTAGCTTCAAAGCAAACCTTTCTTTTAAAACCATATCTTTTTTACCATTAAGTTTCTGTGAATTTCTTCCATGAAAGTTAGTGAACAAGACTGGTTTACTTACGAGGTAATATTGTATTTGCTGCTAAGAGTCTATGAGATTCCACACAAAATGGAAGAAATTACTGCAGTTGTATTAAATACAAGCAGACAAACAAGCCTTAGCATTGCAATGGGAAAATATTGTAGCTCTCACAGCACTGCTTTCCTGCTCTCTGCTCTCCCCAAGGAAAGTGCTTATTGAAATGGACGTCATTGATACAGATGCTCTGCAGCTGCTCCCAGATATAGTATAGAATAGACTGTTCTGCAATATTTTTTAGTGAATTACCAGGTACAATGCTTTGATATAGTACAAAATTTTCATACAATTCTACTTTCCTTTGGAAAACTGTCCAAATTGCTTTTTCTTTACTTTTTTTTTTTTTTACTGTTTTTACAAGTTTGGTGTTTTTGATATAATACTCTTGCAAGTAATGTTGTGGATTTATAATAACACATTGTTTATTATTTTGACTAAAAAAAAAACCCTAAAAATGAGTTTATCCTCTGAGAACAATAACTTCATCTGAGTTTGAAATATTTCCTCCACAAATATTAGTGAATATTTACCATGATGCCACGTGTTATCATTAATTTATTCAATTTGACATGTTCTCTTTCTATTCACTGAACAAGCTTTTTCTATTATAAATTTGCACCTTTGTTAGTACTGCTAATTTCCTATCTCTGTATCTTTTTTCTTTCTTTCTTTCTGTTTTTCTTTTTTAATTGGGGCAGCAGTTTTCAGTTTGCTGATTTTAAGAGTATAAAGTAAAATACTTTGTTTTATACCTAAAAACAATAAAAACTAATACAATACTCAGACAGAGAAAGGTATGAAGAGTTCTTTACATAGCAACACTCTTCTGCTGGAAGTGTATTAACAAATAAATACCTTCCACAGTGCCAGCTGAATGGTGAAGTATTAAGGGCAGGTAATTTTATTAACATGGTAATGCTGATCGTGAATACACTGCTATGGACAGATGAATTCTAGATTTCTAGATTTTGTATACCAAAATCTGTCTGACTTACAGAGTAAGCATTAGCTAAAATCCTGATGTCAATTTAAAGTTGGTTATCTCATTATTCATAAATACGAAACTAAGGAGAAAATCATGAACCATCTGAACTGTCTTGTTTCAGTATTATTTCACTGAATTTGTACACTAATATATAATTCATGATAATAGATAATCTATGAAAGAAATCAGAAGTTTATGCTAAATCTATCTTCTCTTTAACAAAGAGAAAAAGTGACCTCTCATGAGCCGAAAATAGGAATATAGTTCATTAGTGATTTGCCACGAGACTGCCAATTAATGACAAAGATCTAACTTTAAAAGGATCAATAATAAAAATAAATAGGGAACTCATTCAAATATTGGAGAGAGTTGGGAAAGAATGGTAAAATAAACTGTAAGATTTGTTACTAGGATATAACATATATAACACAGAACATCTTTTGGATGTAGCAGCAAGTGTCTGTGTAGATAAAGTTCTCTTTAAGAAACGATATAGTCAACTGTTATTAGATTATCTCACAAGAAGTCAGGAATTAACTAGAAGATAACTAGATAATAAAATGATACCAAACTAGTTCTGTCTCAGTGTTTGTATTTTTTTGTTCTACCCTCAGTCACACTGACACGAGGATAATCCATGCTATATTTAGAATATATATCTGTATTCATACAGACATTTCCTTGCATAAAATGACCAGACATTCTAACATGGCATCTGATTAAAAATATTGCAAGCAATGTTTTTGCTAACTGAGAACTGTTTAAAGTTATGTTAGAAATGACTGACATGTAAAAGAAATATGCAATCATTTCCCACTGGATTTGTTTCCACAGTAATGAGAAGCATTTGATATTAGCCATTCTGTTTGTATTTCAGACATAGATCTAAATTGATCTAAATCCTAAAAACACCTTTTGGAAGTAAGTTTTTATATTCCACCAGGATCTAACTAGATTAAACCTAACTAGGTTTAACAGCAGAATCTTTGATCTTCTCTCTTTGAAGACTGTGACATGTGGTGGTGAGACACTGGAACAGGTTGCCTAGCAAGGTTGTGGATGCCCTCTCCCTGGAAGCATTCAAGATCAGTCTGGATGGGGCTTTGAGCAATCTGATCTAGAGGGAGGTGTCCTTGCCTACAGCAGGGGGTTCTTTCCAATCCAAACCATTCTATGATTCTGTGATTCTGAGATTCTGCGTGGTTGAGGTTTGCCTTAATTATCTTTAAAATTAGTTGACTAAGTCTAAACTGATAATTCTAAATTGTTATTATGTTTAATGGAAAAAAGCTGCCACTTTCACTAGCAATTCTTATTGCCATTTGATAAACACATAAAGTTGCGTAGAGTATAACTTTACCCAAGATGTAGAGTTTTGTTTTGTTTTATTTTTCCATTTTATGTCACTCTGGAGCATAGCTTTTATGTTGTCTCTTACCTGACATCTGGATTTACACAAAAATCTCTTGCTTGAGGTAATACATTGCAGTTAAGATAACAACATAATTCTTTGTGGCCTGAATATTGTTTTGATATCTTATCCTCATTTAACTTATCTCAAGAGAAGTTAACTTCAGCACAGATAATTTCTCTTAAATATCGTGGAGAAAATAATCCTTGGAACATAACTACTATACATCATCAATTCTTTTTTACTGAAAATCTGACCTTGTGAGCACCTCAGATCTTCTCATGCTCTCCAAAAGCCAACCAAAGTTTTTCTGAAGCCTAAAAGTTTCAGTGCAAGAGTGAATAATGATTTCAGAGTTGTGAGAAGACAGTAAGCTACCACTTGATCATCTAAGCACACAGTTGCTTGAAAACTGGTTTAAGCTACAATCTGTTTGCAAACTCTGTTCAGAGCCAAATTTTATAGCTCACACTCCCTATACATGAACTAGACTTCTTTAAAAGCTGATGAATATGAACAAATCATAATGAACTGGGGCTTTGAGACTGGGAATATTGTGGGGTTTGCATATAATGGCTAGTTGAGAAGTATGGTTAGACGGAAGGCAACAGGTATCACTACCTTGAATGAATGTATTTAGTGTCATTGATGCTGAGGTTGTTTTTTTTTCCCCTGTTTAAAAGCACAGGCAGAAGTGCCCTATCTTGCACTGGGTGCTTTTCCAGAGTTTCTTTCAGTCCAAATCATCAGTAAGATGGCTTGCATTCCCTGTGCTGGAATTCCCTCCGGGTTTTCTGGGTATCCTGTACAAACGGTAACCTTTCACATCCAAGGATAACATTTCTGCAGTATTTTCCCACAGAATTCAATCAGTAAATAAGTTCCATCTTTCTGATTTGTTATGCTAAAGCCCTTTAGGTTGTAAGCCATTAAAAGCTTTCCTAGCAACTCAGTCATGGTAGGCATAAGCTTCTTTTCTTTAAGGACTCCCACGGTCAGATACTTGCTCAGCAATAGACTTTTCATATGTTTCAAAATTTCTTATTTCTCTTTTTTTAATACGTCTGTGACCTCCTCGGGGTTTTCAAAATGTAGCTGATTTAAAATCAGACTAGCATCATTCTCCAGCATAGAGAAAGCTGCTGGAAAAGTTGCTGGAAAAGCTGATGCTTCCCAGTTAGTTCTATGAAGCGCAGTGTGAAAGCTCTCAGACTCAACACTTCATCTAACCTAAAGCTGTTTCTATAACAGCTCCTGGTTTTGTCCATATGTGGACATATGTTTTTTGTGCAATATGAATACCAATAGGGAATTAACCGGGAAGAATTAACCAGAGGAAACTCCATGTAGGGACTCCATGTAGCGCCCCATTACACTGTTTCAATGTTTCAGATTAATCACTACCTTAAAGTCATGTTAGAGCTTCTTGGATCTTTCCCACATAAGCATACTTGTCTTGTTGCTTTTTGTACATGGTTTCCAAGAAGCTTCCAAGGAATCTGCCCATGTTCCTTCTTTCTACTGTGACTCTAGTACTTAGAATAAAATGTTTTATTGACTTTGTTCCCCACACAGTTTTGCAGAGGTATACTGCAAAAGCATGTATCCCATTATCTAAACAATACACCTGTGTCTGAATAAAGGTAATCTTTCTTTAACACTTTAGCTTTGGAGCATTCTGTAGCTGAGTGTTTGGATAAGATTTGGCAATGGAAGAGTATTCTAAAGAAAGTAATGAGAATAACCACCAAATTGGAAAACGTGTCTCCTAGTAAAAGAATTTAAAAGTTTAGCTTGTTTAGTTTGCTGAAGGAAATGATACAGGATGGCTTGCCCTCAATTTATATGTGTTTGAACATAGAGCAGAAATGTGATGATGGAAGGAACTCTAGTTCAACACAAAGAAATGAAAGAAGGACCAAAGGTGACTCCCTAAATTATGAGACTTCTGATTAGAAGTAAAGATGCTGACTTTGTAGCTATGACAGTAACTATCCATTAAAATACCCTACCATGTGAAATGGTCAAAATGTTTTGTATCATATATTTCCCATTCCCATTTCCTATTTCTAAAAGTTCCAAATAGGCACACATCCACAGAGAGTAAATGAACAATAAATAGCTAATACTCATAGTAAGAACTTTGATTATTCCCACAGCTTCTCTATCCTAACTATAAAAGTTCTTTTGGTGGAAGAAAGACAAAGTCAAAGAACAAAGTGGAAGGAAGCTACCTTTCTGTGAATTGAAGGGGTGCACTCTTTGGGTAGAAGAGCAGAAGAGAAAAATCAGGATTTCACACTGAACTGTGAAAGGTTTCTCGAGGCCATGGCAAAATGATGATAATTGGTGGGTTAATAGTTTTTTGGGCAACTTTTTCACTTTTGTTCCTTCCAGTACTGTTAGATCTTACTGCTAAATTTTATTTTAAGACAATATGTAACTGAACATTTTTGGACATGCAGTGTAGCAAAAGTTAAACTTACAAGGTAGGTAGTGTGATGAATTTCTGGTCTAGTAAAAGAATTGAAAGCTGTTACCAAATAGTTTGAGATCAAGCTTAATGATTATCTGGGTAATTGTGAAAATGATTAGAGAACCTCCAGGTTAATCAGTTATGGCACAAGTCTATCAGCTTTCTTCAAGGAAACAGTTCAGCACAGACTTCTATTGTGCCTTGGTGTCTGCATGTTATTAGAGCACCTTGTTTTCCTTTCCTCCCTCCAGGGCCTCAGTCTTGACCTCTGTGACAACCTATGGTGCAAACAACCAATCAAACTTACCGTTTAGATAGGAATTATCCCAGTTTCTTTTCTCTGGTAATATGTAAACCTTATTTTTCTTCATACACAGAGTGAGTAAACTTTCAGGACTTTCTTCTTTTTCTGAAGGATTAGTTTGTTAAACAGCAAAAATACTTTTATTCTATTTCTATGTCTTTCATTTTTGTTTGTTTCCAGGGGTGAGGTTCTTTTTTTTTTTTTTTTTTTAGGCCTCACCCCTCAGAACACAGCTACTTTTCAACAACATTACCAGAGTGCGTGAAGAAAGTCTCATTCCCTACCAAACTTTGGTCACTGTTGTGACTATTAAAATTTGATTGATTGAAAATCTAGAATTAACTTGTTTAAAACAAACAAAACACTTAGTCTTAGGGCCAAGAAGATTTTGTTCTCCTGTGTCCCACTAAAGTCTGCACAGAAGGCAACATATGCCATTGTTTATATATGCTTTGTTTGTTTAGAAGATTTTGTACTTCACAGCTGTTACTAGCCAGTTTTTCATAGTACTGTACTTTGCCTGAACCTCAAAAGAGGAATGGATGAACAGAAAAATAAAATTTTTGGCTCATATGCACACTGATGTGAACATCAGTGTGTTCTAGTTCCTGATCTGCCTTCCCTGTCTGGAGATAAGGGAAGTGAAAAAGATGCTGCCAGAGTGCCAATACGTTGCATTGCATTAGGGTGTTTCAGTTTCACTTCAAAATTGAGATTTCTTTCCTTCTGAACACTAGGTTAAGCAGGAAGTGAAATAAGTGACTACCAGGACATCCAATTGTTTATTCCAAGGACTAGAGCAGCAAGAATGACATAAAAAAATTCCAGCAACTCTTCTGTATAATTGCTCAGCTGGGACCCATTTGTCAATCAGTCTTAATCACTGTCCTTTCTCTCTCAGCCACATCAAGCAACTGCCCACTTCACAGTCTGATTCCTTTAAAACACATTCAGCAGGACATCTTGTGTTAAGGTTTTCTTCTACCTGGCTAGATAGCTTATCCAATTCTTTAAAAGTCCCACAGTATGTGGACATTACCCAACAAAATTCCCACCAGATAAACTATCTTCCTTTTGATAAGTTGAGACAGTATGATAATAAAAAACATGCTAATATATTTTGTAAATTATTCCCAGATTTGTGTTTCATCTCCTAACACAAAGGATTTTATCCTTTATAATTAACTGGGGAATGGACAGGAGAAAGGCATGTATTTTCTGTGTTGCCCAAATATTGGGTTATTTCTTCACTTGCTGAAATAAACAGGAGAAAACAACAACAACAACATAGTTTTTAGTAGGATTAGGTCCAAGAGGAATCAGAAGGGTGAATGAGGCGAAAGGAAAAGGCATGGAGGGAATCTGAAAGGGGAAGGAGATGGTTAGGCAGCTGTGTTGTGGCAAAACAAAAGTTAATTTTAAAAAAGAAAACACAGTAAGTGAGTGAGCTTACTGAGTTTGGGAAAGAAGAGAAGGAAGAGAAGTTTCCACTAAGAACTGTAAGCAAAAAAATTAGTCAAAGTGTCAAGTATTGTAAATAACAGTAGAAAGCAAAGGGGAAAAGGCCATTAAGTAGAAAGGGCAAAAAGAAAAGTTGAAGGAGAAATGTAGAGGGAAACGAGGCAGTATATTTCAGGACTACATGTTATACATATTTCTGTCACACTGAGTAACTGAGAGATAAATATAAATATGAATGACTGAATACATTTAGTGGAAGTAGGTCTAACATACAAGAGTGCTCAAAATATGAATCACCCCTGATAAGTGCAGGAAGTACTGCAAGTGTGTCAGTGGCTCTTTTCAAGATAGCTTATTGTCTGCAGACAAGGTTAGACAGGCAAATAAGGCACAGATCATTATCATCACTTTGAGGCAGTTACCTGAAAGGAAATCCACCTCCAAGCTACACCTGATCAAATAGCTCACTCTTAGAAAATGTTTCTTCAAAGGTTAGCCTTCCTGTGGCAGATGAACTTGTGATGAGGCAGTCTGAGATTCTTCATTTCAAATTACTTCCTGAATGTTTTCATTACACTCTTCTCAGCTTTCTGTTGGATATATATGCTGTGTGAGCAGTCAGTGGAATAACTTTGAAAACTGGCATCTATGGTGATATTTATAGGTGTGACATAGCCCATCTAATTTAAGTATTTTGTTTGTGCATGTCTTTAAGTAATGAAGGACCAAGTTTTGTGATCCTCTTATAGTCACAGGTAGAGGGCTTTGGACATCTCCAGAGGGCACTTCTGTGCACTTCAGCTCAATCACTGCCTGTTGAACACTACAGATTTAGAGTAGTCTACATGGGATTTTCATGAAACCTCGACAGCTTTAGGTGCTCAAATCCCATTGACTTCATATTGTTATT
Organism: Centrocercus urophasianus; assembly: GCF_019232065.1. Classification (NCBI taxonomy): domain Eukaryota; kingdom Metazoa; phylum Chordata; class Aves; order Galliformes; family Phasianidae; genus Centrocercus; species Centrocercus urophasianus. Next base: position 12,831,103 of record NW_024884142.1, on the reverse strand, counting down.
CAAATAAAAACATACATCATAAGCTAAACAGATTAGGTATTCATCAGTTTCCACTCTGTTCTTTTTGAAGTTTACTCATTGCAGACGACATAGCTAAGATTTTAAGATGATCTCCAGATATTTTTTTATGAAACTGATGTTTTGAATGTGGTTACAAATCATGTGTATGTGGTTTTATGTTGGCAGTTATCAATGTTATCAGTGAATGGATTTAATAATTCTAAGTATTGTTCTTTTATAGCTTTTTTAGGCAAAAAGTATGTAAAAGCTGCATATGTAAAATTATTTTTTTAGGAGTACAGATGGATATTATTATATCTGAGAATTTTTTAACTGTTTTAACTCTGTCCATGCATCTCTAGGGAGCATTTAACTGCCATTGTATTAAAATACTTGCAAAGATATTAAGTGGAAGAAGGAAAAAAGCTGGGAAAAAAATACCTCTGTTAAACTTAAGCACGTTTTCTACAATTTCTGTTTCAGAAAATTTACCAGAGAAAGAAAAAGAAACAGAGGTTTAAGAACATAAAAACCCTACTAATCTCACACATATACGTGTTTAATGTTTAGGTCTTCCATATTTCTGAAGAAGTAGAACGTATATAAACAAATAGATAATCAAGAAATATATATATGAATTTGAAATTCTGATAAAGATCAGATATGATCTTTTTTATATGAGCAATCGCATTCTTGTCTGACAGAAGCATTCTGAATTTCATGTACCAGTCACCAGCCAATGTGCCAGGATTGTTTAGACCTCCCAAAGCTATAGCTGATGGCACTATCTCATGAAAAATCCTATGAAGAAGGTTTGAGAAGAAAAAAATATATTTTTATAGCAATACAAGTGCAAGTCAAATTTATGAACTTTACTCAAATGGTATAGCATTGAGATTGAAGGCTTACACTTTTGAAATGGAGAAGTAGTTACCTTTTTCATTTCCCAGATAATCTGATGGAAAGCTAGTGCAGGTGAAAAAGTGCACTGTAAAATTAATTCTGGAGGAGAAAGTAATTCCCTGAAAAGTCTGTATGTAACAGCTGTCCATTTTATTATAGCTAAATTGCTTCAGCCTTACATGAAAATAAACTTTTTTTTGCCATTCTCATCAACACCAAAATATGTGGGATGAGGTATGCCTTCTGCAAAATAGTTTGATTGCTGCATTGCTGCATTTACTGCTTTACTTTAGAATTAATAGGCCGATCTCAGACACAATTGTCTCACTCCAATTTATATGATGTTGAGGAGGTTCTTTTATTATCTGTATTCCTGGTGTGAGATTAAGAAACAACCGTTCAAATGTTGGTCTGACCAGCTTATTACAGATCTTAATCAGGGAGATGGGGAAGAAGAGGATGGACACTATTATGAATTAGGGTAATGGGGAAGGGAAGGAGAGCTAGAAAAGATAGAAAAGAAGAAGCAAGAAGTCTTTATAGGAAGCAAGAGGGAAATAGTCACCACCATGGATCCAGCGTGATTTGTAGTTCAGTCATTGATCCTCAGTAGTGGTGGGTTGTCGGGCAGAGTTGTTCTGTTGACAACCGTGGTGACCACGGCAATGATGGCCCCTTTTCAATGGTAGTACCAACCAACTAATTTATAAGTCCAATGTGGTCCAGTCAGCTCTCTTTGGAGTGACATCTCAAATCCAAAGTGGTTGAGTCAGCTCTCCTTGGAGTGGCAGCTTCTGGCTTTGGGATCTCAGTGGAAACTCCTTTGTTCCTATCTTCCTGGCCTTACCAGCAGATAAGAGGGAGCAGAGAGGATCTGTCTTGTATCTTGCCTTCACAGGATACAATGGTATCATCCCCCAGACTCCCATAGCAAACGGAAGTCACATCCGCCAAGTAAGCAATCCTGAGCTCTATCTTTCGACAGTAAACAACTCCAAAGAAATGATTTCAAATGTAAAATTGTCCACACATGTTGATTACCACACATATCTCATCTCCTAGAGTCTTATCACAAGAAATATCTCAGAAAGCAAGCTTTGAGCCAGAAAGCAAACAAAGATTCATACAACAATGAAAACAGAAAACATGTTTGTATAGAGCAGGCTCCATTGTTGCATCATAGGGTAAAAAAAAAAAAAAGGCTTATTTTGAAGGTTTGAAATGTGTGTCATAAAACTATCTGATTAGATCAAATGGTCATGGTAGTGATAGCTGCTAGCATTTGGAAGAGTGTGCTGACTGCTTTAGAAACTTTTACGACGTAATGAAAGCATGGTGAGCATGGTTATTATGGATAGTCTGTAAGCCTCTGTGGTGAGTTGACTTCACCAGCAGTCTAAGCCTCACCCAGCCTCTTGCTCAGTCTTCTCCCATGATACAGGCAGAAAATAGAAGGCAAAAAGACTTCTGGATCCAGAGAATGGCATTTTTAAAAGGAAAGTAGAAGCTGTGCATGCAAACAGAGGAGGAATAGGAATTCATTCAATACAACCCATTGGCAGACAGGTGTCCAGCCATTTTCTGGAAAGTGGAGCATCAGCACCCCTACCAGTTGCTCGGAAAGACAAACTCCATAACCACAAACAGCCCTTCTTCCCTTTCCTTTTCCTAAACTTTTAATCGCTGATCTGCATGTCAAATGAAATAGAATATTTCTTTGATTATTTTGGATAAACTGTCCTGGATGAGTCCTCTCGCTTTTTTTTCCCCACATTTTGCCCACCTCCAACTTATTCTCTTCAAGGCATCTGGAGAGAGAAAGCCTGTCCAACAACAGCCACTGGTTTGTTATCAACACTTTTAGCCACAAAAGCAAAGCACAGTTTTGTTTCCCTTCTCTGGGTACTTTCAAGGTTCTTAGCACCTTTTCTTAGGGTGAAGCCCAGAAATACATGCAACAGTCAAGATGAGGCCACAGGTAACACCTTGGGATAATGAAATATGCATCAGACTTGTGCCCATACTTCTTGCTTCTTTGGCCATAATAGTTATATATTGGAAGATTAATAAATAGCTCTTTTAAAAATTATTGTTTTATTTTTAAAATGAAAATATTATTGTCAAGGATTTTTTAGTTTTCACAGTTATTTATGTGTGACAATTTAAATAGCTGCAGACTTCATGGGGATGAATATGGTGTATTTATAGGATCATCCATAGGTGCTGCTGAAGAAAATGTTTTGGTGGGACTTTGCAGATAGCTGTTTCTCTTTAGAAACATGGGGCTAAAAGGTACTGCTTTGAGAGTGTTAGTCTTATGAATTTTGAATGAAGCTTTACTTCTCCACATTCTGACATGCTGCTTTCATTTTCATTAGGCTAATATTTCATTAGGCCTAATTTTCATTAGGCTGAATAATGTCTCTCTTGAGGAGACTTCTCCTGAGGAGAAGTCCAGACTTCATATTTTTGGAAGCATATTGTCAGTTATTTGGGTATCTAAAACAATTTTAGAATATAGTACATTTTTGTCACACACATACCTTGCTGTGTTCTAGGATATGGACTGCAATTAAGAGTGGTTCTGGTCATTTTAGGGAACCTGCTTTAGCACGGGGGTTGGACTCGATGATCTCTTCAGGTCCCTTCCAACCCCTGTGATTCTGTGAGTTTGCTTCCAGCATATCTTTTCATGGACCAGAACACTCAGAATTAAACAGAAGATTCTAGATTCACCAGTACCGTCTGGAATTGTAGCAATGGATCCAGTTCTAGGAAGGATTTGACTTCTCACAAATGTTAGCCACTTGTAGCAAATTAAATATCTTAATTCCTCAGACTAAGTTTGTGACTTAATATATCACCTAATTCTACAACAAAATGGATCCGCTTACCTTCAAGCTGTGACTGCCAGAAAAATTAAAAAACAAATAAATAAATTTGAAGGTAGCAAATAGCTCCTTGTCCTTGATATACTCTTGCATTATACTCTACAACTACTCTCGGACTTTCACTTTTTTTCCCTCTTTTATTTACTAAACTATATCTCCATTTTTCTCTCATCAGTGTACAAGAGTATTGAGAAATGAATCTCTGAATGAAAATATTATAGGGCTTCTAAGTGAGATTACTTGCAGAGAAGCAATGCAGCACATTATCCTGATGATTTCTTTGAAGTTCTGATACTTCTTGAGCGGTTGAGAGTAGGCAGATGCTTGAATGCAGCCTTGTCAGAGGAGAGCTAAGACAGCTAGTTGAAAAGTAGAATGAGTGCAGCAGCTGTACAGTCTATGCAATAGCTTATGTAAACCACTGCTGCTGTTTAGAAAGACTTTGACATGAAACTGAATTAAGGAATCTGCCCATCTTACAGTTCCGCCGATGTCCTCATCTCACCCCTTCAGTAATTTTCAGTAAGTTACAAATGTGTGAGAAGTTCTTTAAAACATTTCACTAATCAATAATACCAAATGGTGTCAGCCTCACCCAGTTTTTAGAAAAAAGTATTGCTGTTGTACAAGAGCAGAGGAAGGATGTAGCTGTGAAATGAAATATGCTGCCTTCAAGGCTTGGCTCCAGCCCACATGACGGTGCTTCTCAGGGTTGTTGGAAGGGGAATAGCTGTGTGGCAGTCCCCATGTGTTGCTGTGAGAAGAGGCAGGCACACAGTAAGCTGCTGGTGGGAGCTGAGCCTTTAACTCAGCACAGATAGTTGCTTCAGATTGCTCAGCATTAATTCATCTGTCTCTATCGCCATGCCTCACTGTGCTACATATGTACACATAACAGCTGCTCAGAAAGGGCAGACGTCTTACAAGCAGGCCTATTTTTAACTAGAAGGAATCTCTCAAATATAGATGTATTTCATGCCGCTGGTTTGCTGTCCAGACTATGCCATTTCTAAAAGCTCCACCTGCTAAAAACTAGAGCAAAATAATTCTCATTCCACTGATTTATTAAACATTTTAATTTCTTAGACACAAGATACCACAAAACAGTTTTGCAGTTAGTAGAAAGACTTGCAGTGCATAACATCTCCTTTCCCTCTTGTGCCTTTGTGAATTTTTCACCTTATGTATGTTTTGCAGGTGCAGCCAACAGGATAAAGGCAACTCCTTTATGGAAGCCTTCAGGATTTCATAATTTTATTGTGGTCCACTGCTCCAGAGAAGAGTATCTTTTGGAGATGTGAACATCAAATGAAAGCGGAACCTGATTTTCTCAGGCTAAGGAGTTTCTACATCCGAAAACAAGTAAGATTTTCACTCGAGTTTAACTCAAAACAAGGATCTGAATATTTTGTTCCCCACACCTCTGCAATGCCTCTGATAGGCATCCATTCCAGCTGAACTTTTAGCAATGTTATGATTCTATTGATTTTGGCCATATTTTACACTAAAAAAGCAATATATTTCATGACCATATGCTAGCACTCAGTATATTCCAATTTTTAAATAAACGTGTATATGTGCTAATATAAACAAGGACTGATATAGAAATAAATGTATGTGAATGTCTATCAAAGCAAATGTCTTGAATTTATGAAATAATGTTTCTGTGTGAGAAAATGGAAGTGTGAAGTCCCAAAGCATGTTTCTAGAAGCAATTTTAAGTCCTGAGGCCTCTAGGAATATTATTTGGTATGTACATGCTCTTTTGACAGATTTTAATGTGACAATGTCATATTTTATGATACCGGTATTTGCATCTTATATTGTTATTATTATAAATATTAACAATAACATTAATGTTATTATTAATAGTAGTAATATGACTTGCATAACTGTAGTACCAAGGAACCCAATCTGTGAAGTTTTTTCCTGATGGTATAGACATAAAAAGGGACTTGCAGGCTCAGTATAGGACGAGATGGATAGATGAAAGCAGCTAGGAGAGTAAAGGAAATCTGATCATCTGGCCATTTTGCATATCAGGGAAAGAACTGTATTTTTCTTGTAAACATGCCACTGGTTTTCATGTATGAAAAATCTGTAGACATCAAAGATAATGATGCTTCAAGCAAGATAGCATTGCAGGGATTTTTTCCCCTTCTAGCCAGGAAGACAAGGCCAATGCTCAGTTTCTGAGTATTTATTCACACCTCCTGTCTATTGAACATAAGGTATCATAAGATACTCATCTTTGCACTCATGGCACTTTACAGTCCTCTCTTCTCTTGATTCTTAGCTAATACCATGGTGCTTTCTCTTCTGCTCCTTCCATGTTCAGAACTAAATCGTTACAAATAAGTACAAAACTAATCAATTTGGCAGGAGCAAAAGAAGCTTTCAAGCACTCAGGCAGGAAAATATGAGAAGTTGAACCAAAGCATGAAGTGCATATAAAGAAAAGATAGGCAGTATCCTAGAGGGTTGATACTGACCAAATAAGTCCTAGATTGGAAAGCTTGCAGGTTTTCTAGGCTCTCTTTTTATTATTATTTAGATGTTTTTATTTTATTCCAGGCTTTACAAAGGGAAAATTTGATTCCTGCTAACTGAGAAAAAACAAATTTTATGGCTGAGTGAAAAACGGAACATTGCAATAGTAATGGAAACGCTAGACAGAATGAGAAACTTCCTTATGTATTCATTCTAAGCAAAACATTTCCCCAGTATTTTGACAAGATATTTCTTCTCTTTTCTCTGGAACCTCACAGTAAAAAAAAAATTAATAGGCTCCTTTATTAGATAATTCAGCAAACTTAGTATCATAATCTCAGTGTTAATCTGCCTAGTTGATTTTATATATATATTTATTTATCTGCTATATATAATATTTTTTGGTATACAGTAAGATTTTTGGCAGATGATTAAGGGGACTACTGAAAATTAAATTCTTTGTCTTGTAGAAGGAAGTCAGTATATAAACATAACAGGAATAATTTGTCTTCTAGTATGCTGGGCAGTCTTAACAACAACTACAACACTGGTCTTTGCCTTGAATATTGAATACACAGAATCTAGCAAGGCTGATCTAACATCACGAACATCTCTGATAACGTATCGTAGTATCCAATTATCTAGGTCTTATCTGTTAGGTCATAATTATCTTATAGACCTAAATTAACAGCAAAAGAAATAAATATACTCTTAAGTAAGCTATAGATAATTTGAACTCAGGCAGGAAAGACTAAAAACTAAAAAGTAGTTACTCCCATGTACTGTTTGTTATTCCCCAATCTTCTTGTGCATTAAATTCAATTTTTAATTATTTATTAATTTATTCATCATTTATTTATCATTGTCTGTAGCCCTGTATCTGAGATACATATTTGGCCACCTGGATCTATCATATTCTGTGAGAACTAATGTTGACTTATGATGACTTATCCAGGGAATAAGCCCTAGGTGGATAAGTCACAAAAATAGTAAGGTAAAAGGGGTCATGTCTCTTCCTGTTTAATGTCTTATATGTCACAGATCATGACGCATTACCTAGTTACTGCTATATTGATTTCTTATTATTTGTCACTGGTGAAATGCAGCTTCTGGAGAAGCACATTTCCTTGGTTTGCAGGTATCAGGAGAAAGCAAACCCACTGCCTTTTTTAATAGTTACTTTTGTTCATGCGTTCCCTATCGTACCATTGCCTTTGCATGATACCTAATTTATTTTGGTAAATAAGTAAAGTCATAAGTAAATGACTCTAAAAATGTTTTTACTTCAGCTACAAGCCATTATGCTTTTTCTTCTCCTTTTTTTTTTTTTTTTTTTCTGAAAAGGAGCATTCTGCTTCATTAACATGGTAGTGACACTGAAGAAATTTCCGTACAACCGACAGCATGTAGGGTGAAATCTTTCTCTTTTAAGGAGTACTTACATGGAAACAAATGTTGCTTTCTGTTTTTAGCAGAACGTGCATCTGGAATAATGTTGGTTGTTAGCATTAAGAGTCTTTGCTATAACCAGAACAGTAAGCCTACTGAATCAATACATCAAGTTATTTGATTTTCAGGAATTATTATTGCTTTTATTTGATATGTTTATTGTTTTCTTGATAAACCATTTGAAAATAACCTTTTCTGAAGATGTGCTAAATATTTTCTAAAATAATTAAAAAAAAAATTAATTTGGGTGTCTACACATGTTTATATCTTTTGGAAGCTGTATCTCCTGCTAATGACTACATTTATGGGGTTATCCCATTTTTTTTCTACAGACTTTACTGTTTGTAGAATTCCAGGAAGTATGAATGAGAACAGCAAAATTCTCTTTTAAAGCAAAAATAAGACTGATTTCTGCAAAACTATTTCTAATTTATAGTGCTATAAATCGGAGCCCAACATGAACAGATGGGAATAATTATTAATGGTAAATACATTTTATGATAATAAAATAGAAGAAGCTTATGTGGCAGCAAATCACCCAAGGAAGTCAGAGAGAGTAAATTTATTTCCTTGTCCAAGCTTTTCTCTTTTGTTGAAGTACCTGATTCCAGATCTGTTATACATGTTTGTGGGTTTTGTACTCTTTGTTCTCAATAGCAAAAAGGGAATGGAAAGTTAGACATAGAAAGTTAGAGCTGGACAGAAAATGATTTTCCCATCCTCAAATAATTTTTTAGATTTCAAACATTTTTTTTCCCAGAGTAAACCAGGATGAAAAATTAGACTGTCAAAAGTGATTAAGTAACGAAATGAAAAGATAAGGAACAGATTATATATATGAAACAATAAATAGGGTTTAAAAGTCTCAGAAACACATGTATGTCTGGCTATGATGAGAGCTGCCAAGAAGCTAGATAGGGAATTTTTCATTGCTTCAACAAAAAGAAGATTAGGGAGCATGGAATACAGCTTGAAGGTGGAAAGGTGGAATAAAAAGCATAGTTACATTTTGAAATGTTTTAGTATAACATGCTGTACAAGATGAAAGTGCTAAAAAGTTAGTTCATAAACAAAGATAATATCATGGAAGAAAAAGGCCATCTACGTTTATTGAATGGTTCAATAGTCACTGACAGATAAATTCCTGCATTTCAGAAAGTAATCTGAAGAAATAGAAGTATTTGTTATTATACTCTTTTCTAAGGATCTGCTATTCAATACCTTTAAATCTGACTTAACACTGATATATATTTTTGGGATATTTTTATCTTTATCATATGAGAATACAGATATGCAGAGGGTCATATAAATGACATTAAGTCAAGTTTTTTCCTTTTGCAAATTCTGAGAAAAATAATGATTTTTCATTATGAGGAAAATCAATGATTTTAATGATTTCAAATATTTTATTAGCTGCTATAAATTATGTTCTCTTAAAAAGGAAAATATATAGTGAGAAAATATTGTAGCATTTCAGAATCTACATGATCCACAAAATTATCAATACAGTGTATCTCTACTATTCATATAAAATACATGAGAGAAGGCTCCGTAAACATAAGGAATGTTAATGCTTTCTTTATCAGAACTGAGTAATGAGAAAGTTTGCGTTAGCTGAAATTTTAGAGCAAACTTCTGATGAGATATTAAATAAAGCACGTCTACTCATGTATGTGAAACATCGGTATGCTTGTCTATCTGTGTATGTGTGTGCATCATATACGATAAGATATAGTTCCTTTTCATAGTGGCAAGTAGTTACATCCAGCAGTGGCTCCTACAAGTCAGTAGGCCTTTCTTGAGGAACATCAGTTACACCTTGCACTCATTACAATTTATTTTTTTTTTACAGTAAAAAAACCACAAATCCTTCCATGATTTTATGAAAATCACAGAACTACTGTGATGCTATTAGTGCCATCAAGAGACAGCATTCTCATTCAATATTTCTGCTTGCTTCGTTTTTTTTATTTTTTATTTTGTTTTTGTAACTTGGTAGGTTTTCTCATAGTAGAACTAATGCTGTACTATCTTTACAGCTGATCTATTAATCATACATAAACACTGGATTTACTATTGACAAACTAGAAGTAACATATGTGTAGCATATTATATAGCATTATGTTTTGAGATCTGTCAGACAAATTCTTGTTTTGTGCTACATGTGGACTCTCTGTTCAGCTTCTAATTTATAGATGTGGATTGCTTTTATCAGTGACTTACAAAAACAACCCCTAAAATTATCAGATGGATTCATAGAATTATAGAACCATTAAGGTTAGAAAGACCACTGAGATTATCTTGTCCAACCCATGTCTTTGACCACTTTAGAGCATGTCACCCAGTGCGACCTCTACCCTTTCCTTCAATTCTACATATAAGAACTATATCAGCAAACTGGAAATCATTAGGATGGAACTACTTTTCTCACTTATTTCCCTGAGACAAGCCAAAAATATGTTAAATACATTTAGTAATGCAAACCATATTAAATATACTTCACTTCGTATATGTGTATTATGAAGATGCATACATTACAGTGAGAGATACAGGAAATGTATATATATATATATGGATGAGGAATTGCATCCTGGCTTTGGTTCATGGAAATTATTTGGTTTAAGAAATCTATGATTCTATGATTCTGTGAAATTGAACAGAAGAATGCAGAGGTGATATTCTGGCCACATATTCTAGGCACGTACATTTCCTAAGTAAATAAAATGGGAAAACTGAGTAGGTCCACGAACACTGCATATGTAGTTTTACTGCTCTAGAGGTTTTGCTTCCACTTCTGCAATTCAGTGAAATGATGCAGTTATCTACAAATAGACACTTCTAGGGTATTATTCAGCTCAGCTCAGCTTCAATACACAATGTACTCAGTGAATCACACATGAGGAAAATCTCTTTCTTCCTATTTACTATAAAGAGAGCTTAGTGTGACTACTTTGCGGGTTGAGACTGGGTCCTAATTTAAGTGAGAGGAATCCCACTTACTCCATCCTGTTTTGGAGTATGTGGTCCTTAAATGCCATTTATCTCTTTAAAATGTACGTGGAAGTATGATTAGGAAACAAAAGACCTGATGATATTGTGTGGCACTCAAAGCATTCAGAGTGCTTCAGTTTCATAGAGATAAGTGGGAACAAAAAATGTTTCGAACATAGCAAGATAGAAAGTAATGGAAGTGTAATTTCTGAAAGTCTCAATAGATGAGGGGTGTATTTTTAAATATAAGGATGACTTACTGTTTAGAAAAATGTATTAATATTCGCAGTATTTGCTTTCTGTGTGAGGGAAGGTGGGGGGATTATTTTTCTGTTGGTGTTATTTTTCATCAGTGTTGCATTATTTAGAGTGTTTTAAGATCTTCCACACTTAAAACTAGAATTAATTCAAAGGCAGGAATTAATTTTGGGAGTACTAATGCTTCTGGTGTTTTGTATACTGTGTTAGCTTTACAAATAATTCTGAAATAATTCCTTAAATTTTGAATCAATTTATGAAGCCATTGTAAACATTGCCAAATTAAACAGTAGTTTAGAAAAACTAGTGATGAAAACTTTAACAGAAAGTTATTTTGGTTTCATGAGTCATTACGTCTAATCAGTAACTGCTACTGTAAGTTTCTTCAGTACCACTGCTAATTCCTAAGCACAAAATGTTCAACGTGGAGTCAACTTCAAGGACCACCAGCAGGAACTGGACAGCTTATAAGACATGAGTGTAAAAAGGTACGTTTTTCATACATCCATTTTATAGCATGTAGGAATATTGTCAGAGTATAGGCAATTGTTGGAAAACAATTTGACTTAGGAGTCTATCTTTAAGTGATAGATTTGTAAACAGAAAATACCTCTTTCACTGAGCAATAAAAGTTGAGCATGTTTCCTTAGTAAAATTTTAACACTTCAAAACAACAGTACACATTTTTTAAAAAGTTGAACGTGATACAAAGGAAATTTTGTCTTGAAGTTCATACTAAATTTATCTAAATTAACTGAGGTGCTCCAAATATTCCTCATTTCTTAAAGGACATTGTGAGTTTCCTAACCCTGGAATACATTCTCCCTGATTTGGTAGCTTTCCAAATTTCACGTGCAGTTTGAAAGGATATGGAAAATCAATCTGACTTTAATGCTAGCTGGTGGCTGCAGGAACATAATGGAGTATTTGGAGACAACAGAGGAATGTCATTTTCTTCAAGGTGCAGGGGTTTATAGCTGGGTGCGGACTGCCGCTAGGAGGACTTTGACTTCTCCATTAGCAAGAGAAGGATAACACAAATGCAGCATCACATGAGAAAGGAGAAGTTCAGTTGCACAACCCTTGCTCAGCCCTTCATCACTGCAGTGGCAGAAATACAAATAGAATCATGTCTTGGGCAGTAAATGAGATGTGGTCTTGGATAGCATTGATTATTTAGTGTATTTGCAGAGAGCAGAGTTTACATGCAGTATCAATTAGAAAATACTTGGCAATGAATACAAGGCCAAAGGCCTTTCTGTTTCATGGCCAAGTCTTGATCACTTTCCTCACTTGAGCTGTTCTTATAAAGTCAGCTGGAGCTCAACAATTTCACTCTGATCCTTAGACCTCTTCCTAAGCTGTAGCTGAAATTCGAAAATATTTTAAAAGAAACTTTTAAACCCTGTCCTTAGTTACAAATTTGGCTGCTTCCTTTATCATTATCTTCTCAGATCACCTCTATCCAAATGCCCTAAAAAAGCCCTTCAGATATTTTCCTCTCACTCTTTTCCTTTAAATAACATCATTTACATTTGTTTCCCTTAATTCTGTTGTAGGTTTCTTAGCAATTTGACTTCATAGTAATCACAGATGCTCTTTGAACTTTCCCACAATGTAGGAGGATTCAGAATTACCAAAGGCAGTTTCATATTCCATGTTACAAGATACATTCCAGTTGAGTTTCTGTACATTGAACTGTGCCAACAAAGGCAGCAGTTTTTGTCAGAGAACTTTTCCTATTAAAGATCAGCCATGACTTGTGTAGAAGAGACAAGCTGCACAGTGTTCTCTGCACCATTTAAGCAAGGGCATGCAAGTGTTCCTTGGCCAGCACATTCACTGCTATAGCATAGGAAAGAACAAGCCTTGCTCTCTCAAATTAGTTCAGCGTTCCTCCTACCACTGCCCCTGAGCGAGAGCAGTTCTCCCACTGCTGCCCCTCAAGGGCATTTGATGCAGCTGCAGGAGCATCCCTTATCTCTTGTAACACACACGTCTAAATTTACTAAAGAAAGAAGAGACCAAGAAGACACCAATGCTGTTTCTTCCCTTGGCTCAGAACTAGCAAAACCACTCAATTTGTGGAGAGTGTCACTGTTCATTATAAATAAAACTAGAAATGTAAACTTTCATTTAGTAGATAATCTGATACAGATTACTTTAACTAAAATAATTATTAGGAGTTCCTAATCAATATGTTTGGTGATCCTGTATGCCACCTGATTTTTGATTATGAAAAGATTAATATCTGACTAGAAACTTTGCTTTTGTTTTGCTTTGTTTCGTTTTCACACAAAATGCAATCATGGCTCACTTCCATTGGCAAAAGCATTTAAATGTTTTCTTATAGAGAACTGAATTACTTGGAAAATCTTCAGACCTAACTTCTTCCTAATACTAGGCTCTATCTACCTGGATAAAGTTCAAAAAGGGAAGAGGGTTTTCTACCCAGATGCAGAAAATAGGAGAGTTTGTGCTCTGTGATGACTTGTCTGCTGCTACTGCATCTCATTTACCAGCTGGAGTTGTTTCTTCTATTTTAAATGCCCACAGAAAGCCAGAAACATTCAGATTGGCTAGGGATTCTGTTTTGTTCTCTAATGTCTTCGCATCATGAGGATAAAGAAGTCCTCGCCATGTTGTTTTTCAGCTCCTTTTCTTCCAAAGCATCATAAATCTGATAAAAATACTCTACTTGATGCTGTTCATGTAGGCAATGGCTCAGTTATTCCTTTCATATCACAAAGCCTTAACATGTATTTCATAAGCACATTAGTTTTATAGCCTTTGTAATTTAACTTCTGTGAAGTTGATTCATTGTTCTGGCAGTCTGAATCTTTGCAAAGTACTGATTGCTATATACTGGCTTAAAAGAACTTTGAGACTTTTTCTAGAGTCAATAAAAGTAATTCCAAACTGACAACACAGTGATTATTTGGACAAAACTTCATTTTATTGTATGCATCTGTTATGCCTCCCAAAAATTCAGTCAGTCACTCATTCCTTCTCGTTTACTTAAAATGGCTTCTATTCAATGAGAACATGGAGAAGTTACGTAACAAAACAATTTAACTCAGAATGGTTTTTGTTTATTTTACCTCCACTCCTGAGCCCAATGTCTAGCTGAGCCAAGATTGGACTGCTTCACGCTTCTGAGTTTAGTGCATCCTGATTGCTCCAATCTGTGTAATTAGCTGCAGTAATCATCAGTCCTTACAGAGCCATTAAAATTGTATAAATCTGGAATAAATCTCTACAAATTAACAAAGGCTGGACGGAAAGTTGTATGGAAGTTGTATGTGCGAGATCAGAATCAAGTTCAAGAAGACTTTAAGCATTTCCAATGTTTACTTTGTTTCCTATCTCATTAGTGTTGAACTGTGTTAACGCTGACTTAAAAAATAAAACTTATGCCAATAAATGTTTTTAATAGATGCTGCTCTCCTCTATGAGAGTGCATGTATGATGTGTGTAGGCAGATAAAAGGAAGAAGGTGACTGAAAAATAATTGTCTCAGATTCTTTGTTTCTGTGTTTTGATTAGGTTTGGTTTGTCATTTTTTGTTTGTTTGTTTGTTTGTTTGTTGCCCAGTAAACAAGTAGTGTTTCATTTGCTTCCTTCTCTTGGTTAAGTTTGATTTGGTGTTTTTGCCTTTGCCATGAATTTCTTTTTCTTCTGTACACATTGCTTTGGATACTTCCTTTATTTTAAAGTTACAAAACCTTACAAGAGGAAATTAAAAATAAAAATAAAAACAAACATCTTCAGGATATTAGATGTGAAAACAGTACACTAAGCTTTGTTTTTCTTTTTAGTTTTAAATTATTTGATTTCAGAAAAATCTCTGTGGAAAAGACTAAATATTCTGTGCTTCTTAAGTCTACTTTTGCTCCCTAATTGTTCATGAAGTTTTCCTGCCTAATAGTGAGTGAACCCAAGGGAGACAGGGAATAGCATTCCTGATTTTTGGTTTAGAGAAAGAACAAGGAAAGGAAATATCATTTTACAGGTGTTGAAAAAAATCTGAGCCTGAGGCTAACTCACTCACTTTGTCAAACAAAAAGGGAATCCCCCAGCAAAATAGTCTCAAGGTGTCCAAAAAGAATATAGGACTAGAATGAATGAATGTTAGGGGGAGAATCTCCTCAATACAAATCTTTGGTCTGCTTTCACTGCTCACATTTGATTACTTCTTACTGCTTACTAAGAAGTAAGGGTTACTTACCTACCTATTATCCATCAGCTGAGCAGTATTAAAATGAGTGAAGAATGCAGGTGTTTCAAGTCCAGCTGGGCATCACAAAGCTAAGTATTCTTTGGTATTCTACTTTACGCATTTTATGTCTCAAATGAATCCCAATCACTTCACTGCTAATGTCTGATTCTCAATAAGATCACCTTTACCTCTCTTGAATAAAACTAACCAAGTAGATGCTTCTTATTGTGAGTTACTTTTGCAGTATTCTCTTTCAATACTCCAATTGCAAGTTTTGTTTAGGGAATGCCACAAAATGTATATGTAAAACATAGAAAGAATGTCTCCTTTTAAACCAATATTCTGTACTGCGGTTAATTAAATCAACTTTTGAACTGCATCATTTGAGCTGACCTGTGTCAAGTGATTCCCATTATGATAGACTTTGGCATGTTGTCATTGATTTATTTCCCTGTAGTCTTTCTAAACCTTCAGAGGGGTATTTCAGAATAATCAGTGAACCCCTGCATATGAAACAGAGGAAACATAGCAAAGTTAGAGCTTAGATAAGGAACACTGGCTGATTTATCTAATAAATCAGAGAAACCAGCTAAGTTCCTCCCAGCATTTACCCTTCAGATGTCATATATCCTTCTCTTGTCTAGTTTAATTTTTGTCCTTGTTTCTGCTCCATGAAAATATGAAATTTATAACTGAAAGCTGAAATTTAAATATATAGTATACAATATGATCCTCTCTCTGGAAAACCAGATAAGGAGAAAAGGGAATATCAAATGTTTGGGTCATAGTATTTTTGGCGGATGGTGGGTTTCACGGGACCCATCCCTAATGCACTGATTACATCCCACGTTCTAATCGTCTTACACCTCTCTTGTTGCACATTTTTCTTCCAACATATAGGAGCTGAAGATGAGAAAGATAGTACTCTTGTCTATCATGGCAGCAATTTCTGACATTTAGTTACCCAGTAGGCAAAAGCATTTAGGAAACCTGACCCTCAAAGACTCACAGTTCATGAAATCGTGGGGCAAATACTGTCTGCCTTCAGGATATTTTCAAATTCTACATCATCTGTTTTTCTCTCACTGGAGTTTTCTTGTGTCCATAGTAAGTCACAAAAAAATGATTTTGGCCTCTGTAATTCCATCACAGCATCTTTACTTATGTTCTTAGCTGTAAGAAACCTCTGAACATATTACTGAGCTTGAGAAACAGCTAAAGCAATGTGGGTGCCAGAGAACAAGAGGTCTCTGGAAAACGTTGAGGGTTTAAAAATGACATGATCTTAATTATTCTGAATTCAGTATGTTTTTATTTCTTTAATTGGGAGGAGATCCATGTTACTGAAACCAAACACACATTTTCAGCTTGTTTGTCTATAATCTAAGAGAGATGGTGGTTTGTTATTGTTATGGCTAATTCTGCCTGTGTACTGGAATACTAGACAAAAATACATAGAAACAGCATTGGCAAGTTTCAAATAAATGATCAGGGCACTTTCTTCCTTTAACATGCTTACTTGGATGACCTATTTGAACTACTTCTTTCAACTGAGTTTCAGTGTCAAGTAACCATGACCTTTTCTGAAAGTTATGGGAATTAAAGGAAATCACACAGCTATTTTGGTCTATGGAAATTCACAGTGCATTCACTGCACTGGAGCTGTGTTTTAATGTAATTTAATACTATATTAATACCTTATAGAGAAAAAAGAAATGCTTCACTCAAAACTAACCATTCTGTCCCCAAAGCAAGAGGCAACTGGATTAATATTATCCATCATTACATAGTTCCAGAGAGAAATCTTTCCAACCATAGACTGTTTTTCTAAGCAGAATTCTGTTGGTATTTTTTTCTGGATGTGAGAGAAATATTAAGCTACATAGTGAATCATGTGCTGAACATCAACAATATACAGGAAGTTTGATGTAGCTTTCTTGGTATTGCATACTAAAATTGCAAAAAAAATATATCTTTTGAAATTTCAGAGCTAAAATCCATCACAGTCTTTTAAAAAATCAACAAAGAATATCAAAATTATATTAGTGGCATCAGATCTTACTCTCAAGAAGGTTATGAAGAAAGCTTTTTTATACTTCATAATGAATGAAAATGATATATAAGTGCTTATTCACACAATCACAGAGTCAAAGAATGGTTTGAATTGGAAGGGATGTTAAAGATCATCTAGTTCCAAACCCTATGCTATGCCCAAAGTGCCACCCAATCTGAACATTTTCAAGATGGGGCATACTTTCCTTTCTGGTCAACTTGATCCACTGTCTCACCACTCTCTGAGTAAATAAGTGACTCCTAATGTCTATTCTATCTTTTAGTGTCCTAACACTACAATCCCTGATAAAGAGTGTCTCTCCATCTTTTATGTAAATCTCCCTCTAAGTACTGGAAGGCTACTATAAGGTCTCCACAGAGCATTTTCTTGTCCGTACAACCCCAGCTCTCTCAGCTTTAATTTGTAAAAGGCTCCAGCCTTCTGAACATTCCATGGCCCTCCTCTGCTCTAACAGCTCCACATCTTTCTTGTGCTGGTGGCCCCAGAGCTGAATGCACTACTCCAGGTGAATCTTATGAGAGCAGAGCAGAAGGGGAGAATTCCCTTCCTCAGCTTGCTGCCTACAATTCCTCCGATGGAACTATAGAGACAGTTGACTTTCTGGGATGCAAGTGCACACTAAAGATTCATATTGAGTTTCTCATCCACCTACACCTTGAACAGATCTGCTCTCAATCCACTTATTGCCTTTTGTTTGCTGTTGTCCCAGCGCTGGTTCAGAAACTTGCACTTGGCCTTGTTGAACTTCATGAGTTTTGTATGGGACAACCATCCTGTCAAGGTCACTCTGGATGTTATTTCCTTCCTTCCAGCATGTCAGCTGCCCCACGTAGCTTGGTGTTGCTGACAAACTTGCTGAGGGTGCACTCAGTGCCAGTGTCCATGTAGAAAAAAGATGTTGAATAGCACCAGTCTCAATACTGATCCCCACGAAATGTCACTTAGCAGTCTTCACTTGGACATTATCATTTTGGAGCATTTCATTCCAATAATAAAATTAATTACAGCTGAGAAACATTTACAGATAGTGTGGCAGCAATGCTTAATTGTTTCACCGAGTTCAGAAGCCCCCTGTACGAATAAAGAAATGAGAATGCCACAGTAAATGACATCTCCAAACTGTAGAGATACCTGCATGTGTTTAGAAGCAGGCATTTCCTCAGCACTGTAATTGCAGCTGAAAGTTCCCTCTAAATGGACTCTGTTTCTCTGAGGTGTTGGGGAGATCAGATCCAGCCCAGCACCAGCTACAGCAATGTGGTCACGGTTGGCCTTTGAGCACTGACAGGGGAAACTTGCACCATAGAAATGTTCCTATGAGAAGCAGTCAATGGACAAAGTTATTTGTGTTCATAGCAGATCTGTAGAAGATCTACCAATATAGAGGGGACATTGTGGGATTGGCAAACTTCTTTAAAAATTGCTAGATTTTTGGTTCAACTGCATTCTTCTGGAAGGACAAGGTTAAAGTCTAACTCTTATACATTAAGGACAGGAAGAACATTACTCCCTGAAATTTTACAGCTGTGTTTATTTAGATTTATTTATACAAACTTTATTTAGAACTGAATTTCTTTAGATCAATTTATGTGAGCTTACTTAATAAGCTTCTTGCATTCAGTTAGAAATGTCACAAAAAGACTATGCTGATGGAATAGCATTCACTGAATATCTCCTTAATCAAAATACTCAGCTCTTAGCAGGTTAGCCCTTCACATCAAGACAGAAAAATGAATTGTACACCTGTTGTCAAAATACAGAACAACGCTGAGATATTATTCTTTTATCAAGGTTATTTTCATTGTTCAATTTTAACAATACAAGCTACGGTTCTTGAACAGTTTGGGCTTCTTTTTAACATGGAAATACTGAAAACAGTCATTGAATATCTTGAGTATTTGTTTTCCTAAGCAAAGCATTTTCCTGTGACAATTCAGAAATGCATGCATTGAGGAAAGCAATGAACTCATCTAACCACCTTGTACAATTTTATGATCTCCCTAATTTTCTTATACAGTATATCTGTCACAACTCCTTCAATCTTCAGATAACTCCCGTTTCACACCCTGTCATGAACAGTTGCTTTCGGGGCAATTCCTTTTAAATATCCATCCAAATAAGTAACAGAATGTAATAACATTCCATATGAAATGGTGGGGAAAATGAGAAATATGGAACCTGATTCGAGTATCTGCAAAAGACCAGAATGCAAATTCTACTACTAGTAAGGATGCCAGGTAAACAGCATAGTCTTTAATCAGAAAAAGATGACATCGTCATGACCTTTGGGGTCCTGATGGAGGCATTGTAGTGTTTCTAGTAGTTCCTGGTGCCTGGAGAACTGTGCTGAGGAGCACTGCTCAAATGCCAGTATGCATTACTTTGGGTACTAGAACTATATAAGAACAACCTGATAATTCTTGACAATTTTTAGTAAAATATCATTCTGTGTATGGGAAATCTATCTTTTTCATCAGGGCAATCTGCAAAATCCAAGGAAGAGAGTAAGTGAAAATAATTTGAAAGACAGTAATTTGAAGAATATGCAAAACAATTCTGTCACAACAGAGAGAGAAGTCCAATTTTATGTTAAATCCTTCAGTGTATTATACCATGGTGTGCAAAGAAGAGCTATGATGAGTCACAGGAATTATTCATTCAGTCCCACTTCTGGCTAAGAGCAAATGTGAATAACATGTATTTCAGTGTCAGGAGTGGTTTGGGTAACAGGGCACTTGATTTAATAACAGTGATACAGGAACAATGGGAAAAGGCAGCTGCAATGGCAATATATTATTTTTGCTTGAATTTTGTAAGAAAGTAAAGCACATATGATCGGGTTTCCTGTGTGTCTCAGTCCTCCTTTCATCCCTCTTATTCAGCAAATTGTGGTAAGTAAAACTTGCTCATACCATCTTTTTATTGGAAATGCTTTTAATCTGGCAAAGAAAAATGTTTATAGTTAATTAACAAGCACACAAAATGAGAAGAACAGCCACAGAAACACAAAAGCAGAAAATATGGAGTAAGATGTGCCCTTTGTGACTGCATGCAAGTTCAGTAGGTTGTACATAAAAGTATATCTCCCAGGCAGAGAAATCCCCATAGCCCTGTGTCATCACATTGTGATTTGGAAAGAAGGGAGCAGAGAGGAACTCCTTGATACTTTCCAACTGAGTTTTTTGAAACAAAGTACCCTTTAATTTTTCCTCGTAATTCTGCCTTGAGAAGAGGAATGTAGAATCTAGTTGAATTAAAAAGCTGGATTTGTGTATTTTTCAGACAGTGTTATAAACTGGATTCCATTTAGAGGAGACACAGACAGATCATTGCTCGCTGTTATAAAATTCAACTCATGTTTCTTATTATAAAATAATAGAAAAGTTTCCCTAGAATATGTTAGAGGAGCCAGCAGATGCTGAGGCCTCTGACAGGCTCCTCAACTGATGTTTAACCAAATAAAAAAGACATGGAGAGCTACTAGCAATTAAATGCGATGTCTTCTGTCATGAAAGATAATAATGTGGGAGGCTGACCTTACAGAGCACCGTGATAGTGGCAGGATTCCACAGGGATTAATGGTTTTATGTGAAAAAAGGCAAAATCTCACAAACAATTGAGGGAAGGTATCGGTCACCTTCAGAGGAGATGACTTGCAAGGCCAGCTGGGACACATCACTTAAGCTATATAAAGCATTATTTTATCAGGAATGTAGCTAAACTGGGACTAGTGAATAGAAAATATAAATATTATTTGAGAGGAAGCTGAGACAGAGGAAGCAAGGTACAAAGACAGAGTGGCAAAAAGGAAGACCAAGAAAAAAGAGAAATAATATATACATATTGTGATAGATTTGGTTCAGTATTACCTTCCAGGCAGTCTTGCAGTTGTTCACTGCAGTCTAGACAAGGACAATAAACCAGACCTTTTCTGATAAAGACACCCAAGATGAACCTGCAATTGCTGTCAGGTGGACTTACAGGGCTTGTCCTAGCTGAAGGAAATACCTGATCAAATGTTGAACTCCCTCAGACAGGAGGAAGTTTTATGGCACTCGAGACAACTTAAGTGCATTACTTGCACTTCTCTGGTATTTCTCTTCGGGGGTCTAAAGTGTGAATTATTGACTACAGCTAGATTAAGTATTGATCTTATGATTTCATAGCTGCTGGGATGAAAGAAAAGATTCCTTCTTGCATTTAGTGCAGCCATACAACTTTCAAAGACTTTTTGTCACTGTGTCCCATACCACCATCATGGAAAAGAAATGAATAGGTGAGGTAGACTGAAAGATCACTGAACTGACAGGCGCAAAGTGTTGTGATTACCATCATGAAATCCAGTTAGAGAATAGTGATGTACCCCAGGGGTGAATACTAAGTCCAGTCCTGTTTAATGACTCCATTAAAGACCTGGAGGATGATGCAGAGTGCACCCTCAGCAAGTCTGCAGAGGATTCAGGACTGTGAGAAGTGACTGATACACCAGAGGTTTGAGCCACCATTCAGAGGATTTTAGATGGGATAAACAAAGAAGTCAGTGAAGTTCAGCAAAGATAAATGTAAAATCCTGCACTTGGGGAAGAAGAAGCACAGACACTCATACAGGATGGTCAAAAAAGTGGCACTGAAGGAAAACCTGGGGGTCCTGGTGATCCTCACGCAATGTGCACCAACAGCCTCTTTGCTGCAACAGGGAGACTGTGACAGATTCACTGAGTTTCGTTCTAGGCCCCACAGTACAAGAGAAACATGGAGGAAAGGGAGACAAGGGAAAGTTGATGACCAAAGGAAATGGAACTGGGATTGTGAGAGGCTCTCAGATGAAACTGGGAGAGTGGAAGTTTAGATCCTGAATCTTGAACAGTAACCAGGATTAGAAATCTTCCATGTTCAAAATTGTTCTTATCACTTAGTTAAAAAAGCTCTGGTGGTCACTGTAAAATAATGAAGAACCAAAGTTACTTTGTTTACTCTGTAATGCTGGACCTGTCCCAGCATAGATACCTTAAAGCTGAAGGATGGCAGCGGCAAATAAATTCATTGCAGAACAGACTTCACTATTTTAGACAAATTATTTTTCTTGCAGTATTTAGAGTTAATGATCTGCATTACTACTTCCCACACAAAATAAACGGTTTGTTAAACTAAGATACTTACATTATGTTTAATGTTTTAGTGAGAACTTTGGCACTGAATGCCAAAGATAAGGTGATTTTTTAATTCTCCTCTTCAGAGTAGTATAGAACCAGTACTATGGAACTCTTTGAGTAATAAAATGTGTTCCTGGAGCCAGCTGGGAGTTCCCTGTGAGAAATAAATTGCATCAGGATGGTCACATTTTGTAGAAAGAGGTGTGAACATGGAACGAAGAGCTGCTGTATCACTGCTGTGAGAAGTTTTAGTAAGTTAGGAACCATTTTAAGGTAGAAGTTTGTATTGGCAGACTCAATATGATATCACCAACTTCAGCTAAACTAACAGAGAATTGAGAATTGGGAGGAATTTCAGGCTGGAATCTGCCAGTCACAGATCCATCATCTCTTATATTTGTGAATCTTTTTGTATCAGCTTCCAATTTTATAATTTTGGCACTGTTTTTGACATTTTATTAATGTTGGAAAATTATAGCTATTTTTAAGTCTAAGTTGAAAAATAAGTCTAAGATGAATTAGCAATCCTCACCAATTTCCTTTTGTAGCTTGCAAGACGCAGTTCAAGGTAACAGCTGTATTTATTGGCTCTTTGATATCTATTACTCTAGGTGCTAATGACACAAATTACCACTGTTATCTTAATCTGATAAAAATGCTTTGTAACAGATAGTTACAATCTCCCAATCACATATGTCAAAAGAGAACAGACAGTGATGCTCCGTAGGGGCTTGGCATGAACATCAGTCATATACAGTTTTACACTGATTTCTCTGTTCCCTTCAATAACTTCTGCAAATTTATATTGCAGATGTCATTGCAGACATTGGAGACTGAAACCAAACGCTTTGGGATGGGATTCATTTGCATTCAATTACACTAAGCAGAAGCTCACCATAAATTTGTGCAGCAAGAGAGCAGTGTATGACTGGACATGCAGGTGTCTCATTTGTTACAGCATAGAATTCAACAGCACTCCAGATATTTGAAAAATCTGTCATTTTATACTACTTTTACCTGCAACCACTGCAACAAATACATCTCCAAAATTTCAGACTACAAAGTTTCAGCCCTTTCTGTAACACAGTATTGCTTACCTGTTTGACAAAAGAGGCACTATACTAAAGTGATGGACACCACAATCATTCTCAAGAAAGCACAGAATAGTACATTAAGCTTCAATTCTTCAACTGCCACTGATGTTAAATTGTTCTCTTGTAGATGTTACACATCCCTTATGGGATTTCCACTAAATTATGGAGAGAAAGAAATTTCTGCTGCTCCAAGATATAATTAAGAACACACCACA
Organism: Centrocercus urophasianus; assembly: GCF_019232065.1. NCBI lineage: Eukaryota > Metazoa > Chordata > Aves > Galliformes > Phasianidae > Centrocercus > Centrocercus urophasianus. The sequence goes on along the minus strand of NW_024884142.1, from coordinate 12,807,366 downwards.
TATGTCTGTAAAATCTAGAGAGTACTTTTTTGCCTCAGGTATTCTTCATGGTACAAGTGGTGGAACGAAATACAAAATCAAGAGTTCAATTTTGATCCCAGAGATCACCTTACATTAGTGATATTGGATGACACTCAAATGCATCCAAGCAGATCCGTCTATGCTGCTAACTTCCAAATAAATTAAAAGGCAACAGAATTCCAACTTCAATTTATTAGAACAATGAAAGCAAAGTAAACTGTGCAGAAAGAACCAAAGGCATGAATGAAGCCTCTCTAGAATCTACTGAATTGTTTGGTGACGGCGTTTACACATAGATACAATTTTTTTTATGTCACAGTGAGAGATAAATGTTGCTACAGTTTCCCTGGTTTCTCAGTATATTGACTTTGTTATCAGATCCACAGGAAGTAGGCCCACTCTGAAAGTAATGCCTCCTATTTATTTTACACAGATCTTTATTTACAACAGACACAAACAGCACAAGCATTGATGAATATCAGTGGGTCATTTTTTTCCACATGGAGGAATTCAGTGCCACATCTTTGCTTCATACGCACTTCCATGTCAGACACCATTTTGTCGGACTACCCCTCTGTTGCCATCTTTCGCATGGCAACAAAATGTAATGGGATATTGGTGAGAACATTCACCCTCTACTGCCATACCACCATAATCCACCTCTGATATCATGGGCCAACATAATAAAATAGGCGGCATTATTTCAGGTCAGCCTTTGTGACAGCAAAGTTTAGGGTAAAGCAGAAAATTTGCCTGATGTATGCTGAATACCACAAATATAAGGACACGTATATCTTCGTGATAGAGGAAGACAAAACAAATGTGAATTAGTCAGTCCATATAAGAACTGTGATCGAGGAATCTCTGCTGCCCTGCACCTTTGTAGATTTCTATTATGCCTGTTGAGAACATAACTGAAAAAAATTCACTTCTACTTATGTTAATACTATCAATAATTATTAATACCACATATGAATAGTCCTGAAAACTACTGGTGAAAGTTTTTCTTTTCTAAACCACTCATTACCCCTCCTTGGTTATTTCATGTTTTTACAGCCTCACATTTTGCACATAAAAGAAAAAACTGCAGAGATAGTGGCTTCCATCACCTATTCAAAGTCTGTTTTTCTCTCAGGTACATAAAAAATATAGATAATCTCAACACTAGATACTTACTATGAAGATACTTACTATAAAGATGAAGAGGTATCTGGTGTTGCATGTCTCCCAAGCCCAGATCAGAAATAATGTAAATCAGGAATGTTAGTAGCTTCCTGACTTTCCAATAATATTTAAAAATTCATAAGTTTATGAAGAAACATCTGTCAGCAGTTCTATGAATAGTTGGTAAAATGAGCCCACTGTAACAGATGACAAAATAGACTCCTATTACAGACATAAGGCTGCCAAACGGTCGAGAAAACTGACACTTAGACATCTGTGTTGTTTGTGGAGTTAGAGTGCAGGGTCAAAGATGGATCTAATAATGATGCTTCAGAATTGAAATTAAAATATTAAAATAGGCATTAGTTATTAATTTTAATGTGTACATAAGGAACTGCTTCCAATAAACTGTTACCCCATTGTTTGTCATCTACCACAACGTCAAGAATGTACCTGTGACAGAGACCAAAAAGTCAGAGAAGATGCTTAACTGAGAAAGCTCTGGGACAAAACTGTATTTTTAAAATTCATAATCTTCTCACAAGGCAGAAAATTGGATGGACTCCTCAAACAATGAAATATCTCCTTGTTCAGACTGCTAAGTTAAATTTAAAGGCACTTCAAAATTACTGGGTTTTTTTTTTTTTTTTTTTTTTGGCTAATTTTCCAGCATTTAGCTGAAGAACAGGATATCTATTGAAAAAAAAGCTGATGTTGAGGATTGAACTAACTTTTCAAACAGAAGATGAAGACGGTGTTTCTGATGTATTAGCAGAAACCAACACAGCAAAGAATGCAGTATGGAGTCATCATATAATATGTACTACATCAATTTGCCATCACCAGAAAATGACCTGCATAGCTGACACCACTGCTTCAGTTACCAAGATTAACAAGTTTTATTGGAGTTCACAGATAGTAAATGCCAGATAAGAGGCCTGGCAAAATGGGAAATATTTGTTATGCTTGGCTGGAATATTGCCCTGTCTATGAGGCACAGAACTGGGACTGAGGCAATGGATTAATTTTCATCCTCTCTTATATTCACCGTAATAGTTAAAGAGAGACTTTATACTCTCCTTGGGATTGTTTCCTCATTTATGACATGAGAAAAAATTATTCTAATGCTACCAGGACTGACAGGAGGTTAAACTAATATTGGTAAAGAAGATTGAGTTGCAAAAGGCAAATGCCGTGTGTTACTATCATTCCACAAACAGAAAATCTTCAGAGCAATGAAATATTTTTGCATGCTCCTCTCTCTCACATGCTGCCAAGGCATACTTCCTGACACTGTCAGATTTCCAATGTTAAAGAATACTCCTTCACTCCTCAGTAAGGTGAGCTCAAGGAGCAACGGCTGGAAGTAGTTTTATGATACTGTAAGAACATTTACGGAAAATCCTTCTCCTAGAGCTCCAAGGAATTGTAGAAAATATAATCTTGTTAGCCTGGGTAGTCTACTGATATAAATTAAATTCTGTTTTTAAGAATTTATTTTTAATGTAGTCACATTACTCCCCAGTCAAGAAGTTTCTAAACCTAGAAGATATGTCAAAGAAGAATCAATCTAAACTTACTCTGTTTCTTTCAGATACCTTTTGTTGAGCATTTCCAATGTTGGTCTATATTTAAAAACTGAGCTAGCTGAAGATAAAAGATCTCCCAGAGTTCAGGGAGGAGAAAAAAATAAATTGTGGGTCAAACAAATTTGGAAAACAAAAGATGTAAAAATTAAGAGCAAATCCTGGGTATGAAATGAGGAATCCGGAATAGTCACTGGAGGCATTTAGGTAGCAGGTGTTTGCTCCCAGTATGTACACTCAGAAAACTCAACTGCATAACTCATGGTGCAACATAGTGCCACAATCTGGATATTAAACCAAGTAGATTTTTGTTCTGACTCAATGCAGCAATTATTATGGATTTGTTATATTCTAAGATACCATCTACTGTTAAGTCTTCTCTCTCACTACAAGAAGCTGCACGAAGTTGAGATATGGTTAGCTCTAGAATTGTGTAAAATATGGTGCAATTCATATAAAAATGAAGCTCTGGTCAGAAATGAGAATAAAGACAAAGCAGAATGAAGAATAGTTTACCACAAATGTAATTACAAACACGGCATTGACCAGTTGATACTTTATTTGGGAAGTTCGAATCCCATTCTCCCACAGCTGTGTTCCACTCTCCTCAACCCTTTTTCCTATGATTTGGAGAGAGTTTCTGCAGATGCCATCTCTCCCTTGGGAAGGTCTGGCCTGTAACCCATCCTTTGCAAGGCACAACTGCAGTATCTGTCTTACATCCAAGACAGTTTGTTGCTGCTGCAGATGAATTTCAACCATTACAAATCTATTAGACATTTGACCACCAGGTGGCATAAAAACTATGTAAAATATCACAAAGAGGTTCCAGATATTAAAATGCAATCATCACTTTCAAGATTATGGGTATTCAAATACTCAGTGGCCCTAGCTACAAACTTTGAATATTAGACATATATTTTAAACCAGTAGTGAATACCTTTTAAAAGACCTTGGTTTGAGATGTTCTCCCATGAGGAGGGGACCAGTATAAAGCAATTAATACATTAGTTTTGCTAATCACACTATATCATATACTTAATAATATTTTTTATATTGTAAGCAACTTAACAGATAGAAAGGTCTAAATTATATTATGTTCATTTGCATACAAATGCAAACAATAGCTTCAAAAAGAAATCTAAGACAAAATCAACTATTTTCCATTTTTCATTTCCATTTTCATTTTCATTGTTGAAAACATATTTTGTGAAACTTTTGGTAAGCTTTTGGTTCTTTCCAGATTTTCCAATATCACTTCAGAAAATTTTTCGATCCCATATTCTTACTATAATAAAACACAGAGAAAATGGCTTCAAGTCCAAGAGAAGAGCAAATTTAGTGTTGACAAATAGTATTGAAAAAAAAACCAGAGGTGGCATATAAAAATTTAGGAATGATTATAGAGAATTGACCACAATGAGGTTCTTAACATAATTCCTTATTATGTTTTTTTTTTTTTGTTGGTTGTTTGTTTGCTTGTTTTATTTTTGTTGTTGCTGCTGTTTCTTTTGTTGTTGTTTTCAAGTCTTGCTTTCATAGGCTGGATGTAACTACTGCATATGAAGTCCCACAGTGCCTCCTTAGCACTACTCTATATTATTCTATTTATACTTTTTTGGAACCTTTGATTTTCATTTCTGCGGTTTCCTTATTACTTCTTGATCTGCTCCACTGCATTGATAGAAGTTCCCTAAGCTCTTATTTAATCATTTTGACTACAGTTTTAAATTATGCCAGAGAAGAGATGTATTATGAAAATCGATTACATCTTTGAAAGTAGATTGAACTGATTGGAGGTTGACACTTCCAATTTAGACCAATTTCATTTTAACCTTCTTTCCTTCCTTTGTTTACATCTCTTCCTTCCTCTTCTCTACTCACATTTTTTGAGCTTCCATTCCTTTCATGATCTTGTGCTGACACTGACTATTCTTCTAGATTCTTTTCAGACTCCTCTTATTTTTTTTTTCATATCTCTCTTTAACATTGTTTTCCATGAGTTTCTGTTCTGAATTTCTTTGTCTTCTATTTCCCGGTATTCATTTTTTTATTTATTTTATCTTTTGCTGTCATTTTTGATGCAAGCAGTTTAATCTAACTTCTAGCCTCGTATTTCTATATATCCAACAACTGAACTTCTCACCTTCCCCCGAGCCCCCTTCTCAACCTCCTTTCCCTGTCACCACTAAGAACTTGTGACAGATTAATTTAATCCACCCATGATTCATGTCTGATACAGGGTTGGATTAATGTAGAAAACGTATTATGAAAATTGCTTGCGTCTTTGAAAGTAGATTGAACTGGTTGGAGGTTGACACTTCCAATTTAGACCAATAACATAGAAAAATATGATGTGTGGTTAATGGTTTACAACGGATAGCTCTTCTTAAGTTGAAATTAATCCAAATGAATATATAACTAAGTTCTGAGTAATATATATTGTCTATATTCACGTTCAGGAAGATCTGCTGGCAATTTTTTACTGTGTGCAAGAAACCTAGAAGTCAAAATAATTATTCTAAACAAGGAAGAAAAGCAGGCCTCAGTTTGTAGTGTATGTGGGACTCAGAAATATTTATTGGGCATCTCAGGAGGAAAATATTAGCTAGCCTGTGACAGAGAATGGAAATGGGTTTTGTCCTCTAAGAAGAGGTGGTAAAAGAAGGGAATCAGAGTTTGCCCCGGATAGAACTCCTGATTAAGGAGAGTAGGATTGTGTCCCCAGTGCAGCTGTAGGCCTGCAGTGTACTCAGAAGAAGTGGTGAGTTTCCATTGACAAAAAACAGCATTTCAAAAGCATCAAGTGAGACAGCTCTGCTGTCCTCTGTGTCTCTTTTGAAAACAGGCTATCATAGAATCATAGAATGCTTTGGGTTGAAAGGGACACGAAAGATCAACTAGTTCCAGTCCCCTGCCATGGTCAGGGTTGTCACACACTGGTCAGGCTGTCTAGGGTTCTGTACAACCTGGTTTTGATGCCTCCAGGGATGGGGCATCCGCAGCTAGTCTGGCCAGCTTGTGCCTGGGTCTCACTGCCCTGATAGGAAAGTATTTCTTCCTCATATCTAATCTAAATCTACACATTTTGATTTTTAAAATGTTAGTCTTTTTTCTTATCACTACACTCCTTGATAAAGATACTTTACCCATCTAGTACTTCAGGTACTGGAAGGTTTTAATGAGGTCTCCTCTGAGCTTTCTCTTCTCCAAGCTAAGCAACACCATCTCCCTCAACTTTTCTTCCTAAGAGAAATGCTCCAGCCTTCTGACCATCTTCATGGCGCTCTTCTGAATCTGCTCCAACAGCTCCTCATCTTTCCTGCACTGGGGCCCCAGGACTGGTCACAGTACTCCATCCAGATGAGGCCTCATGAGGGCAGAGTAGATGGGAACAATCACATCCATCCTGCTAGCACAATGACCTTTTGTTTGTTCAACTGTTATGTCAGAAATGTAAGAAATTAATTATTCCTAAATCACCTGAATGAATGAATTGATTTTATATTTAAGATTCAGAGAACCCTGGAAGTTCCAACCCATGTTTTACATTAGATGTCATAGGTTAGTACAATGGAATATGACAAAATCCTTATGCAAAAAGACCCTCAGCTTCTCACTGAAGTCTTCCAAATCTCAATTTCGTGCATTCAATCAAATAACGCAAATAAATTGCAATTTTGTATGGTTGCCTATCAGGAATAAAAAGGATAAAAGTTGTTTTTTCTCTTTAAATTTCCTTTGTTATATTATTTTGTACCCCATGCAATTTCAAATGCTTGATGTAATTATTCAAAATAATTTAAAGAGCATTCAAATAGGAAATGTATATATTTAATAAAGTAATCGTACTGTGGTTTTTGCACAGTCTTCTCTTTCTGTTGCTTATCTGATGCCAGGATGTTACAAATCTCTTTGCACCTTCAGATAGATTGTGTGGGCAAAGTCAGACCCTTTGCTGTTAGCACTGTAAAGCACTGTGTACTCCTAGGACACAGCACACATAACAATACTGATTCATCAAATGTCTGGAAACATACTCAGAAATGATTCTTCTTTTTATTTGTTTGGCGATTTCCTGCTGCTAGATCTTTGGGATCAATAAAAGCAAATGCTTAGTCAGAGCTAAGCACGCAAAAAAAATGGCAATCATTTGTTTCATATTCCAGTTGACGGAAAACTTCAGTAAGGAACTCAAGCACCCTAAGGAACTGACATCAGTTAGAAAAGAGCTTGTAAGCCCTCAATACAGTATGCAGTTACATTTACATTACTCACTAATACCTTTTACTCAAGTCTTTTTATTTCATAGCATAAATTAGGATATATAAAAGAATGTTTTAAATTTGAACATCCATCCTTCAGATTTAGTGGATGTATGTTCCCAGCATTAAAAATATAAAATAAATGGGAACTGCTAGTGATATGATGAGGCAGGAAGTATGCCACATCACATTCCCATGATGTTCAGGACAGCTTTCCTCAGCTATACTATTAAAAATGAGCCCATGACAGATGACTAAAATCTGGTAGTATATCAACTAGATGCCCACCTTTTAGTTCTGAAAAAGCTTGTACTGATACTACAAGCTGTGGAAGTGTGTCAGGATTATTTTCCACTCACGTACATCAGCTCAAAGGTTGGTCTAATCAGCCTCAAAGCAGTTTGGAACTAATGCACATGTGCAAACTGGTGCCTGACCTTACGTATCTCCAGGGACGGGGCATCCAATTCCTTTCTAGACAACCTATTCCAGTGCCTCACTATTCTTATAGAGTATCAGCCATCTGTGTAAGTCAGCAGTGATGTCATTTAAAATTGTATTGGTCAGTTTTTATTTCTCGTTGGAGAAATATCCTCTTCAGATTTCCACGTAGGTTTTTTTTATCTCTCAATTTATATTGCCTGTATAGTACATCTGGTGAAAGTAAGGCCAGAATTCATTAAAAATATATATATCTTGGATCTTAGCAATGAATAAAAGAGTTTTGAAAAATACTGCTTTCTACTATGATTCTTGTTTAAGTACAGTAAGCTGATGTTCAGAACAAAATAATTTTTTGTCATGTTTAGAATTTTCGACACTTTCTTGAAAAGCCCACTCAACTGAGTGCTGAACCAGCTGACACAGTGCAATTTAGATGTATTACAGCTTTGTTTAACAAGGGAACATCTGTTAGCTGAGCACCTATAACTTACTGCTTCTGTTTCCAGACTCTTCTGTGGGCAGCTCACACCTCCTGACAGCTCTTCACAGTTGTGTGCCCAGGGCTCGATTTGCAGGCAAAGGGACACAACCCAGACAGTGTCTCAGTGGGCTTCAGCTTGAGCAGGTGCTAGAACCCATAAAACCATTGTACTTGCCATGGAGGAATGGTGTCCCTGAAAGGACAGAGTTTGTCTCTGACATGAGATGGATATTTCATAACCACGATCCCTTTGCAGAAGAACGAGATCTTCAAAAGCAGAAACAGTGGAAGCTTTGAGAACAGTACCTGTTGTTAATGATGAGTGAAAAAAGAGGTTGAAGGACAGGTAATCAGAGATGGAGTTCCATTTAATTCCCTTCTGTTCACTTGAATGGCCACCATGAATTTCCCATTTTGGGAAGCAAGCTATCCCTGCTTACCATGCATTTTTCATTCTAGAAGGAAGTAAGATAAATAAGACATGCATTTTGACACCTGTCTTTGTTTCAGCTGCCAATCACCAATTTACTCTTAAATATACTTTTAGCATTTACTTAGAATCATTCAGAATAGATCCTATTATTTAATGGCACACTGTTTCTTTCAGTGTTGTTATTAGCGGTCACTTCCAAGATAGGTCTTCTCTACATGGTTTCTGAAGATAAACGCGTTTATAGCATGAACAGATTTGTTTTTACTGATCTTTAGAAATTATTTGTACTAATTATTTTATATACCATGATTTAGAACAGCCAAAATCAGTTACTACGCTTCATGAAATTGTGGTAGTATCTACAATGTGATTAGAAATATTAACAATTAATTATAGAGAAAAAAATCTATTTTTCTACCATCATCTGTTCTTGAAAACTGCAAACAATCTTTCAGTAAATTATGTAGCATGTTCTAAGCTTTTTTGTAGGGATAATCACAGGAATTCAAATAGGCATTGAAATATTTATCCCAATAAAATATGGAAATTTTGGAGATATTACATTTTCACAGTTACATATGACTGTAAGACCAAAGCAATCCACTGGGTTCTGTTCATTAAACTTCAGTGTAGAACATGTGCCACAGTACTCTTCACAACATGTGCAGGAAAATCATAATTTTTGTTTGATTTACAGACTTTTCAGCCAGAATATTTCACATTCAAGTCTTATCTACAATTAATATGACACATCGTTATTTAAAGACAAAGCAGTGAAAACACTCATCAATGAAAATTAGTTCTACTGTGGTATTTGCTCTTGGACAGCCTACATAACATCTGATGAGTAAAAACTACCTTTTTATCAGTGTCCATTATAAATAATTATTTT
>NW_024884142.1:12753533-12797980 GCF_019232065.1 Centrocercus urophasianus | reverse complement strand
ACAAGAAGCAGTACTGCTTCGTGTGCTACTAGATAGTGGATCTCTGTTTCCCCACTCCCCCAGCATTTACTTTCCTTCAAAAGCTGACATCTTAATCAAATAAACCTCTTCCATATTTGTCACCTTGATTGTCACCTTGCACCATCATCAGACTAAGCCACCTTTTCACCTCAACCTCACGAAAGCAGCAGCACAGAGCCCTGACCCTGCCCTTAACAGCTCCATCAGCAGTACTGCTTCTTGTCTTTCGTGTGATACCAGAAAGTTCATTTCTGTTTCTTATAGGCAACCTTGCTTGCTGGTTAAAGTAAAGCAGGTCTTTTATACTGCTGGTTACCACCACCCGTTATACACCCAGTGCGGTGCAGGGAAGTGGGTGGCCTCAGGCTCAGAATCATATGCAATTAGGGAAGCTCGTATATTAAAGGAACACTCAAGCATAGGGAAGATGGATTCCATCATGTCTGTAAGATCGATTTGTGCAAAAGATGAGAAAATAGACACTGAGTGATGAAATGACACCTATGACTTGCTTTACAGAGATGTTTTGTTTTGTTTTGTTTTTTCTTTTGAGTGTAAATAGTTAACTTGAAGTACACATAGAATCATAGAACCATCTGAGTTGAAAGGGACCTTTAAAGGCCATCCAGTCCAACCCCTCTGCAGTGAACAGGGACACCTACAGCCAGATCAGGTGCTCACAGTCCCCTACAGCCTGGCCTTGGGTGTCTCCAAGGACAGGGCATCCACCAGGGCAACCTGCTTCAGTGTCTCACCATCTTTACTGTAAAAAACTTCTCCCTTATACCCAATCTAAATCTCCCCTCTTTTTGTTTTAAACCATTTCCCTTAGTCCTATGAACTGCCAACATCTTACTATAAGATGTAAAAATAACAGAAAATGAATCCCATCTAAATGTGTAAACCTTCTGAACCAAAAGTGTTAGAATACATATAAGAAAATATCTCTTATTTTCTGGCTGGCAAGAGCAAATAATTTTTTTTAAGCTACAAAAAATTGCTTTTTTAAATTTTCTGTAGCTCCCTCAGAAAATATATTCTCCAGGCAGATCCAATAAATTTTTAATTATCTAAAGTATATCTCAAGTTTTGCAATTTTCGCTCAGTGTAATCAGCATTTGACATACATCCATTGCCTTCAGATTTTAAATGCATTTTGAAAATAAGAAGCAAAAAATCAGTATATGATAAAATGTTTCTCCATTATATATGATGAAACTCTGAAACAGCATTAACTTCCGAGATACAAATACTCCACAAAATATCTGAGGAGCATCTATGGCTTATTTGACTGATTGACCTGATTATTTGACTAGAAAAAGATATTTTCTAGTAACGTTCATCTTACAAAATCTTGCAACGTCATCTGAAACAAAGCTTCTATGGTTCTTCTGAAGTTTCTTAGCTGTATTTTATAACTGTAGCAGAAACTCTCCTAACAATGCAAACGGCTTGCTATTAACAGCTCTATCAGAATATAATTGATGTACAAGGCTGAAGTTAAATGCAATTGAAGTGGAGTTTTAAGTGTTAAAATGCAAAAAAGCTTGCACAATTTGGTTGGGAAGTCTTGTTATCACTTAATTAAAAAAAAACGGAAAAAACGGAAAAAAGAAACCTTTGGCTGGTACAATAAGAACTGTAAAGCTCCCACGCCTGCCCTCAGTAATTGATGAAGTGGGTCAGTGACATTTTGCAGGGCTGTGATTGAATCAGACCCTTGAGGATAAATAGAACATAAAGCATTTCCGCCAGCTCTTCAGTAAGTCAATATTGGCAATTCCAATTTAAAGCTTATGAATGAAAGTAGTACAGGATAAGTGAAATAAAAGAACAGCCACAGCCTTTTTGTTTGGTTGGTGTTCCTTCCTGCAAGCGTTATTTAATAAGCTGAAACACAGAAACTTCATCTGTCAAGGAAATATATGTGACTGGGCTGGTTCTGAGCAGAGGAAGAATTTGTTGTTCAGGAAGAATTCAGAATTTGTTGTATAACTAAAAATGCAGATTTTTAGCAGGAGTGCCTGCTAACCTGTTCAGGAAGCACTGCTGATTTCTCAGTGTGGTGGTACAACAAATGGTTGTGAGGTTTCAGACGCTTTATAGTGTTTACAAATTCTATTAATAATTTATAACAGAAGGACATATTTTATTAATGCCATCTGAAATCAATGCACAAAATTAAAATGAAGCATTCTCAATTGTTTAACTAAGCTATCGAGCATGGTTGGAGAAAACAGGTATTTAACTTTTAGAATACATAGTTCATTTATTTTTAAACATTTCATTTAGGCTTAAATGAAATTTGTTCATGCTGTCATTATGAATATTTAATTTCTTCAATGTCACATATAACTTTTATATAAACACACACATAATTAGCTTTTAGCTTCAGCTGAATGCATCTGGAGCTTACTAACAAATCTGCATGGACATATAAAGTAAACTGATATGAGCAGTTCCTTTAGACTTGATTTCACATACAACATTTTTCAATATTTGGGTGTTCCTGGGTTTTGCCTCTGCTTGAGAACTAGACAGAGACAGTCCATAAGCTCATTCTCTGGTCCTATGGTTATCTACACACATAGATTTCATATTAGTGAACTATTCAATATAATTTGGCTCATAATTGGGATAGTTTTCCCCATACAGCAGATGGGCTTAGCCCAAGAATAGGCTGGGACTACTTCATGGGACTGTACACACAGTGCTGCCCAAGTATGGGGAAGAAGAGTTTTTAACTGCATGGATGCAAGTCACACAACTTGTCCTCAGGATCAGAGTTTGATGCATTTTATCTAGGTGTGGAGATAGACATAAGGCCAATTTCTACAAAAATAATTCAGCAGAACTACTGAATTTTGCCACAATCAGGTTTGAGCAATCTGTTGCCACTGAAAATGTAGAATTAAAAGCTCAGGAATGAGCCTTTAATGGCATTCTGGAGTGCATTAAAAAGAGCGTGGCCAGCAGGTCGAGGGAGGTGATCCTCCTCCTCTACTCTGCCCTGGTAAGACCTCATCTGGAGTACTGTGTCCAGTTCTGGGCTCCCCAGTACAAAAAAGGCAAGGATCTCTTGGGAAGAGTCCAGCGGAGGGCCACAAAGATGGTGAAGGGCCTGGAGCATCTCTCCTATGAGGAAAGGCTGAGTGAACTGGGTCTGTTCAGCCTTGAGAAAAGAAGACTGAGAGGGGACCTGATCCAGGTCTATGGATATCTAAGGTATGGGGGGGCAGAATGGCGAGGCCGGACTCTTTTCAGCGGTGAGTGGAGACAGGACAAGGGGAAACGGCCAGAAACTGCAGCATAGGAAGTTCTGCACAAATGTGCGCAAGAACTTCTTTACAGTGAGGTGACGGAGCACTGGAACAGGCTGCCCAGGGAGGTGGTGGAGTCTCCTTCTCTGGAGATGTTCAAGACCTGCCTGGATGCCTACCTGTGTGACCTGCTGTAGGGAACCTGCTTTGGCAGGGGGTTGGACTCGATGATCTCTGGAGGTCCCTTCCAACACCTACAATTCTGTGATTCTGTGATTCTGATTCTATGAAATGGAGTTCCCACAAATGCCTGAACATCTATTTGCTTTTCTTGCAGCAAAAAACTTTTTGTGCTTGTTGAGAAGTATCTGGGGGCACTGTGGACCACCTTCTGGAAATACAATGGCTTAAACGTAGTGATGGCTTTAGCAGGACAGGGAGGGAATAACAGTCCCTTCTACAGGGAGGGCATATGCTCAGCATCACATGCAGATCTGCTATCACCACTGGGGCTGCATCCAGCCTGGAGAGCCTGCGTCTTTCCTGTACATATGGTCAGAGCTTGTTCCCAGGAGCTCATAATCATGAGATGCATACCTTCTAAAAGGGATGCATAATTTTATGAGAAGCAGTTTCAATCAGTCTGATGAAAACTTAAAACTAGACAATGAAACTATAGCTGTAAGAGCACTTGTGAAAAATGTTTGTGTTTCTGAGTCTATTTACAAATGTAATATATTGGAAAGAATCTCCTTAGGCTTTAAATTCCCTAACTGAGTACACCCAGCTTCTTAAGCCTTCTACCTCTAAGCAACCCGTATATACAACCCTTTATATGACAGAGTAATTTCAGCTAGTTGAGACTTTAGGGAAATTATTGTGTGATTTTCACATTGGAAAATGATCATTCCTTGAATCCATACTGCTTTAAAAGTACAAGTCCGTTTCAATAAAGCTTTCATCCTGGATACTTTTCAAATTCAGCTTGTGAGAAGGAAGAAGACAAAGAAAACCTCTATAGAGAAAACTCAGTACCCCTGAGTGTGGCAGTTATATTTGAAGTAAAGGAGAATGCATTACCATGTGGGGCTGTAGCTCCCTCTTATTTTTCCCTTTGGAGGAATTTAACTTTCACTCTGGCATACAGTGAAAAATAATATCAGAACCTTTGGGTTTTAAATGTGCTGTTCTGTGTGACAAAATCCCTGGTTTTTAGCCAACCAAGATGAATCATTTTAATCCTTCTTTAGGAATGAGAGACTTGTGTGCTACTACTGCTCCAGGCCCATCATCTATCTTCTATCTTAGATGGTCACGCATTGCCACGGTAGGAAAGAATGTCTAAAGGCAACTGTTTGCTTCAGTAGTTCAGTTACCTAAAAGAGCAAAGAGTCCGCAAAGAAGGCTCTCAGAATTCCACCTTTTTCCCACTGTATTTTAATAAATCCTCTGCTGTACCCCTTTCAGGGAATATCTGAAACATCCCTGTTAAAAAAAAAAAAAAAGAGTGCTGACAGTGATGATCTCAATTCCTATGACAGCCCTCATAGTAAAGTTGATACCAAAACCCTCACTAAGCCTAACAGTATTTATCCAGTAATTTGGATGGAGTCAAAACTGTGATTGCTGATAGCCAGCATTAAATCCTATATTGCCATCTATTCTGTTTCAGCAACAAAAAGAAGAGGTTTTCATATCAAATAATCATAATCATACTATGCTGAATGCCAGTTAATCATGGGAGCATGGTTTTATTGTCTGACCAGCAGTATTGCCAGTATGGTGAGAATATTGAGGTCAAATATTATTTCCAGTAACCGTGAAGTGACACTACTGATCTCAAACACATTTCACTGTATTTTAAAAGTAACTTATAAAATTCTTGAACCATTACCAGTGTGAATTTTAATCATGAAATGTATGTACTCATATTTCAAAAAGGACAAATATAAACAGTCTGAAAACTAATTATTCATTTCAGGTGATATCTGTAAATTTTTTGCCATTCTGAAAATCAAGTGAGTTTATTTTTGTTTCTACTTATTTCAAAGTATAAACAGAAATACACCACTAGAGCAGCCAAGCAGGGAAGGACTTGGGGGTTCTGGTGGATGAAAATCTTGACACCAGCCAGCAATGTGCATTTGCAGTCCAGAAGGCCAACAGTATCCTCAGCTGCATCAGAGGAGGGGTGGCCAGCAGGTTGAGGGAGGTGTTTGTCTTCCTCTGCTCTGCCCTCATATGCCCCATCTGGAGTTCCACTGGCCCCCCAGCATGAGAAGGATTTGGAGCTGTTGAAGGAGGGCCACAAAGATGATCAGAGGACTGAAGCACCTCTCCTATGAAGACAGGCTGAAGGAACTGGGCTTGCTTATCTTGAAGAGAAGCCTCAAGGGAGACCTCATTGTGGCCTCTTAGTACTTAAAGGGAGCTTATAAAAAGAAGGGAGACCAAGTTTATACATGGATAGACAGCAATAGCATGAGGGAGAATGATTTTAAAGAGAGGAGATTTAGGTTAGATATTAGGAGGAAATAATTTCATCATCACTCAGAGAGTGGTGAGGCACTGGAACTTGTGGATGTTCCATCACTGAAGGTACTCAAGACCACGTCAGATAGGGACCTGGGCAGCCTAATCTAGTAGGTGACAATTCTGCTCATGTTATGGGGCTTCAAACTGGGCGTTCTGTAAGGTCTCTTCCAAGGTAAGCCATTCTGAGATTCTGTGATACATCTATTTTATGATGTTGGCCCATGATGCCAGAGGCAGATGATGATAGAGGTTGAATGTTCCCTCCAGTATTCCATCACACTTTATCACCATGCAACAGATGGCAGCAGAGAGGCAGTCTGACAAAATGGCATCTGACATAGAAGTGCATATGAAAGAAAGGTGTGGCATTGGATTCCTCCATGCTGAAAAAACGGCATTCGTTGACATTCATCGATGCTTGCTGAATGTTGTTGGAGATCAAACAGTGAATGTGAGCACAGTGAGGCAGTGGGTGCTGTGTTTCAGCAGTGGTGACAGTGGGTGACCTCTACTGGTGCAGATTTTTACAAGCATGGTATGCAGTTTCTTGTTCATCACTGGTGAAAATGCATAGCTTGTTATGGTGACTATGCTGAAAAATGTCTTGCAGATGAGAATTTGCTCCATCAAATAGTGATAATTCTTTGTTTTTGTTTCCACAAAAAATAAGTAAGAGGCATTACTTTCAGAGTGACCTACATATTTCTGCTACTGTGTGTGTTCGCATCTGATAGCCAACAGAACAATGTATCACTCCTCAGTGTCTATGTTGGGAGGTTGTGGATTTAGTAGACCTGGAAACTAAATGCTTCCTTGCTTTTCAAGGCCTTTTCTCTGAAATGCTGGTGGCTTATAGTGCTGTGCCATTACAGAGAAGTTGAAATTGCTTTTCAGCTTAGCATACATCTGTCAGGAATGGATTATTGTCATAGGTTTGTGACATGTGATTGAGGTTCTCTGGGGTTGCAAAGTGTTTATGGAGTCTCTATAAAACAGAAACTAAGAAAAGTAAGACCATATTTGCTATACAGGGAGACAGACCTCCACGGAAATTTTCTGGGAGGTGCAAAAATGGAAATAGTCTAGATAGAGTTAATGCTGTTTGACAGCAGAAATGTGGAATAAATGGTTTCTCAAGGACATTTCCAGTTTCTGTTTTCTATGAATCTGTTTTCATGAGGTTATTCATTTGACTCTTTCCATCAGCTCCACCACCTCAATTACACAGAGGTGCATCAGGTACATTAGAGGTACATACAATAATAGAGGCTAAATATAAGAACTGTATGTCTTAATGTCTGTATGAGGAGCAGAGTGAGTCCCCAGAGAATGTAGCAGAAATGAAGAGCTGAGGTGATTCTAACTGACAGTCAAAGCATGCCTTAATAAAAGCATTAACAGCAAATTTATGCACTACAATTTCAAAATCCTAACTAGAAGTTGGGTAACAAAACTGGGAGGCTGTATGTTTGTGAGCTTTATCAACAACTGTTTCCTATAGCGTCTGAGGAACACGCAGTACACAGAGGCATTGTGTGTCCTTTAAATGACAAATGTGCTTGCCTCTTATAGTCCCATGAGCATAATGATTTGTTTACTTTTGTTCACTTTCACTGCTAATTCTTATTAGAAAGCTTAACCTAGTAAACAAGATAAAATTTAATCAAACAAAAAGGTAATAAGTGTTTAGCAGCCTGAAGCTAAGATGCAAACAAGGCTGCTTGTTGGAACAAATTCTCAGTGGAATAATTACCAGTTAAAATAAAAGGTTTGTCCTGTATCAAAAAAATACAACTATTCTCCAGTTAGATGTTTAACTCATGCATTTATTTTTTCTTCCACATAATGACAGTTCATATATAAATATCACTATGAACTTTTCAGGTGGTTTTGTAAAACTTACTTTATAAACAAATGTTTTTCTGATTTTTTAGAGGCCTAATTGGTGTTGACAACTGTTTCAAGTTTTACACTGCAGTGTTTAATCCTTCAAAGGAAATGGGTTTTTTTTGTCATGTGTTTGTAGCATGCATTCAGAAAGTCTGAGATATTGAACTTCACACAAAGTAAGAAGAGATGCAATAGTAGTTTCCAAACTGAGTGGAAAGAACACTTGATTTATTAGCACTTGATCCTTTGATTCATGCACCTACACACAGATTCAAAGATTAAGTTTTAGCAGCTCTAGGTTTGAGCTGAGAATTTAATGAAAGAGGATTTGACAAATGATTTTTGTTCCATCTTGATATGAAGTTGCTACATATATTTATGGAAAGAAAACCTTTTCCTTTGCCGTTTTCTTCCTTGATATTTTTCTTTGTAATGTTCAGATGAGAAAAAGTGGAAGACTGAAACAGTGTCCCTAAAAGTTATGATAATATTCTTCCTTCAAAAACGAAAGGGAGTAAGAATACTTTGTTCTTATGTTTCTCTTCCATCAAGTTGGGCAGAAAACTTTTCCTTTCTTCACTACAGGAGTACTACTGATCATTATACTGGAAATCAAAGTTCAACAGAAATGTGAATAATTATACATTAATGATTATGATGCTATTTTTCATATGGTAGTGTCCATAAGTGATATAAAGGCTTCCATATTATGTTATCCAGAAGTGAATAAAGGCTTCCATAGTATGTTATTATTTTTTCCATATCACTAATATGATAATGTTATGAAATTGTTAATGTAGTCTTCTAAGTACTCACTTCATCAAGAAAATGGCATTGTTCTCGTTCAAATACAGAGAGCATTATTTATATATATTATACGGGGTTAACATGTCTTTTTAATTTCAGATCATTTTCAAGAATGGTGCAAGCACTGCAATCTTCTGTTAGGGACACAGATAAAAGACTGAGATGTTCATAATAACAATTTACCAGAGGTAAAAAGAAATAATTAAAAGAAAATTTAAAACTACACCAAGGTAAAGAGAAAACTGGAGAAATAAGATTGAAAAAATACTGACAGAAAGGGTAGGATCAGACAAGGTTTAAGTGTAAAATATGCAAATTACTTCATGGTAAATTAATAATTGCTTCTTTTTATCTGTTTGCAGCAGGGAGAAAAAAGAGTAAGAAATCAGATCAGGTACATTATTCTACTAAGGCTGCAGGCTTTGGTAGATTTTGACTGAGGGTGATGGATGCGTTTCTCATGATTCATATTTCTGAATCATATATATAGAATATATCATATAATATAGAATAAACAGCCTGTTTATTCTATATGCACAGCAACAGAGACACCACTGGTGATACACACAACCTCAGAGAATAACCTCAGCTATAATTTGTGATGTTCTGGTCAAGAGAGGGAATTCAGTTCAATTGTGTATACAGGATAAACGTTCAAAGCTGAGTTACTATAAAAACCCAGACTTATTTATCCTTTACAGCATCATAGATATTCTTATGCCAGTCTCTACAGAATGAGCTCAATACATGCACTGTGCATCTACATTTTCTCTGATTTTAATGTAATGAAAACACACATCTAATAGTACTGCTCAACCATAGTTAAATGTAAACAAGATCGAAGTGTAATTAAATATGTATAATACCAACTAGTTATAGAAGTTAGCAACAACTTGAGAAAACTAGGATTTTTTCGTATGTTTTTCTTCTCCTTAATCTAATCAGACAACACTAAAAGCCCAAGAGATATATAAACTTCAGTAACTAGTTATATTAAACCTGTGTTTACTTAGATGATTTGTATGAGATAAATAAGTAATTACCCAAAGGACATTAAAAAATGGAATTTATGAAACTGCATGTGAGCAAACAAACATAAGGCAAAGAGTCTGGATGGTGCATTTTTAATAAGAATTCCCTGTTCTTCTATATCCTATTACATTCTATAGAAGTCCTTACATCACCTTTATCACCACTTTGCTTTCTTCTGCTGCTCCTTATATTGTTTTGTCAATTCAGTAAAAGGTAAAATGTTTCCCTGACTGCCCACCATTTGGTAATCTGCATTGTGGACAGCCTGCCAAGAGCAATTAATAACTCAATATACAACTACCAATTTCTCAGTGCACTTTATTATAATAATTAAAAATGAATTAACTTATTTTAAAAACTTGACAAATATTTCTGTAGCCTTTTGATCCTGGAGTATCAGTTACTGTGGTCATAAACTTTGCATAGGTTGAAGGCAGTTACCAAACTATCTCTCTCAAAGAGCTGAGTCAGAAAAGAGACTCATCCTCTAATTTAGGTTCATGAGGGGCTATTTTCCTTATCTTTCTGTATTACAGTATTCCCAAAAGAAACAAAAGTACTTAGAAAGCATGTTTTGTAACTCCTCTTTATTGTATCACTAAAATATAAGCAGTCCTAAGAAAAAGAAAGCATTTTAATATAGCAATTTCCCTTTGAGTTGGAGTACATGTAATCGGATGACGGTTTATTTACTAATTAAATCTTACATGCTCTCAGAGTACATTCATTAGTGAAAAAGAAAGAAAATTTGCAATGATCTAGATCCATCCATGCAGGAATGGCAAAGATTATATCAGTCAATGAAAAGAGTTGGATTAGACTCAAAAATTTGCATGTTTCTCTTTCATTTAAATATTTTTTTTCCAGGATATCACCTTGATAGCTTCTAAATAAGCACTTGACTTACCTTTATTTATTCATGCGGAAGCAGTGCATCTTAGAAGCTTTGTCAAAAAGCTTGAGTTTATCCTTTCTGCATACATACATCATTGCTTGAAACAAAGCTGACATTTCTGGGGTTTGATCATTTAGCTGCAGACTGTACATACACGTGTCCTACAATTCCTAGCTTTTATCCAATGTAGTGTTCTCCTGTGTGACAGGTGTTTTATTAATTTGTAAAAATACTTCAGTGCTATGCTTACTGGTTAGCCGTAAGATGTGACAGATGTGGTAAATGACAAAGAGAAGCACTGTAGCTTTGATCTGAATGTAAGCTTCTGAAACTCGCCTTTTGATTTATTTTTATTCTTAATAGAACATCTTTACACACAATTTTCCTTAAGGGCACTTGCAAAGCCTTAGAAAGAGAAAGGTGCATTTTATTTTCAATTATGAAGTACTACAGGTACGTCAGCAGATATCTGGTCCCAGTAAACCTGGCCATAAGGAAATTAATTTAAATGAACTTATTAGTTTCAATCCATTAAAATTACTGTCATGAGTTGTGCAGTTTCGCTCCATTAATTTCAATTGTGATCTGTTCTTTCTCAGTGACGAAGGCAAGGAACAAACAAAAGAGTACAAAATTCAACCCACAGTGCTTTAGCCCAGCACTGTAAGAACTATACAGCATGAGTTGCATCTACCTGCACTGATGTATAGGGTAGGTGGGACCAGATCCTATAGCTAATACATTCTCATAGAGGATCTGGATCACAGATTTTCAAACATGAGATGACAAATGAATGGAGTAAGCTAAGCCATTCAAACCGAGCTGAAATCCTTCTTGTGCTATTTACTGCAAATAAAGAGATACAAACTCCTACTGTATGTAGATGAGCCCAACATTTACAGAAGCTTGTTTATACAGCACTGCAGGCTCAGTGCTTCTTTCCTTCCTCTTGCCTCAGATGGTATTTGTATTCTTTCTCCATTGTAGAGCGCTTTTTTACTAGGGTTACTTAGTTTCACACGCACCTCTGCTTAGTCTTTCCTAATGTGTTACCTGAGCATGATTAAACACAAATGAAGCAAAGGAAAAATTTCACTGCTCAGTTCTTATGAAATGTTAATGTACGTATTTTTAAAAAATCTACAGGAAGAACTTATTCAGCCAAAGAAACAATGTCAGAAATAGAAAGAAGTTCTACGTGTGTAAACTTCCTGTTAGCACAGTGTTCTTTATTTGTTAATCTTGTGCTGGCCTTGTTTAGAGTTTTGGTTTTTTTTTTTGAAGCACTTAAAACCCACAAATCTGCTCTTACTGTAGCAGCCCTCATTCTGTTCCAGCACAGCAGCAATGTTCAGTGTGGACACGGAGTTACAGGGTTACCAGGATGGGATCACTCTGGTTCCCGTTCCAGTGCTCCACAAAGGCTCGTGGCCTGTGACAAACCTCTCCCGAGCTTCTACTTCACTGCGGGTGCCAAATATGAATTCAGCACAGCTCTTCTTTTCCTGGCAATAGAAGAAAAATAACACTTGCAGATTGTGAGAAAACAATAAAGACAAGAAAATGTTGTTTTAAAGGAAAACTTTCCGAAGTAGTGCATAATAGTCTTTTTTTTGGGGGGGAGCATTAATGTGCATTGTCATTATTTGTATTTTCATACAGAATGCCATTTTAAAAAATGCAGGTCTTAGCTGCTTGCGTCAGGAAGTGAGTCAGTTTTGCTCTGCTTTGATTATTTGGCAAGCTCATATCCCCTTGCTATTACACACGTCTTACTCTGTATGTCCATCACTGGAACTTGCTTATGATTATGTTTGGCCCAGTAAGTTTGTAACTTTTAGAACTATTACTTTACTTCACTCAAACCGTTATTAGTGATGCAGGGCTGTAACTACAATTGCTAAATGGGATACTGAAAAATGAATGAAGTGAAAGAACCCCTGGAGGTTACTCGGTGTTTACTCTTTCAAGTAGTGCACTCTCTTAAGTCTGTCAGCTCATCACAACAGAGAATTATTTAGGGAACTGTGCGAACGGTCTTGCTTCACAGCTCTTACAGACACCCAGAGTATAAAGCGTGCATTATACAATAAAAGTCACAAATAGCCACTTTCCTGTTTTCTGAAAAGCACTGTCACTACAGTTGCTTAGTTCACTACAAATACTCCAAATGGGAAAGCAAAGGAGTAAAGCAAAGATGTACTGCTCTGTTTTATATACTATTTGCAAACTCCATTTACTGCAATGAGCAAAGCTAACTAGTGAGGCTGATTATCACTTATATTCTTTCAACGATAAACTAAAGCTGCAATATTTCATTCTTATGCAGTATCTTTTAATAGGTCAGCCATAGTTAATGCCATCGTTAATGCTGCTAGACTTTTTAACACTCAATATAATTTTACACAAAAACAATTAGCTTTAGAGCAAAATAGATGTTACTTAAAAGACATTTTAAAACCTAATGATGCACAGTACTTGTGATACTTTTGGGATCACATGCAAAATATACATTATCCAAGGAAATGTTTGTCTTGCACCATTCTTTTGGAAAATACGTATGCATAAAAGATACCTTTTATAAAAAAAAAGTATTGTTTATCAGGGATAGAAAGGTAATAAATATTTGTATTAAAATGCAATGTATATAGTTTAATAGAAATATCATTTCCATATATTATAAAGACTAACAACCCCTCCAAAGTAAAGGAGATCCATGTACGTTTTCCAAAACTTTTCTAGCCATGCCGAGACTGCATGGAACAAGAAGGAGCTGTCATTTGCATCTTTCAGAAGGAAACAATCTCTTGATGTGCAGTCATAGGAAGACATAGTTAGGAGCCATAGATCAGCCCATGACATTCTAGGATGTCATTTCTAGCTGCCCTACAAAATACTATGCACACGTATCATGGCATGAAAAACCAAGACATTGTAAAATAACATCAATCAAGGTACACAGAGGCAGCTATTCACCCAGTTATACTCCCAGTTCCAGGAAGTGGAACTTCTTTTTAATGGTTACAGTCAAACTCTCATAAGGATTATTTATTTCAAATCACAGCTACCAGAACTGAGGATTAACACAAATTCATGCAACAGATATGTCCCTGCCAACAGGCTTCACACAATCTTGAACTGTGATATGCTAAATCCTATGCACTGTGATTAGGAAGTGGTGAGAGAAGACTCTGAGTATTGTGAGTTAATTAGATGCAGTTCAAAAATCCTCTTCTCCTTTAAGTTATTCTAGATCATTACCCAGTGCCATTCAGGTGCTAATGAATCTCTGGAATAGACTGTATTCTTCATTCTGGGGGATTTTTGAGACTCTGATGGACAAAACCCTGAGCAAACCCAATTCAGTGTTTCTCTAACTAGGACAGCATGGATGACCACAATACTTCTCCAAATGGTTCAGTGATTCCATGCACTACGAGGTCACACACAGCCACCTATAACCCTAACTCTTACATTCAGCACCAGTTAGGGACGAAAACAGTCTGGCCTTGCTTATGGGTCAAACATGGGGGTAATAAGGTGATAGCTTGCTGCTGTGGGACAGATTCATAGTCAAAGCTGCAGCTCCTAAGTCTCGCAATGCAAATTTTGCCTTTGAATCTAAAGTAACTAATTCCTGAATAATTTTGTGTTCACAGCAATTAATCCGATCTATATTTTTGTAGACTGTTTCATGAACACAACTGCTTCCATTTTCTTCTAAACACTGTCACAGAATGAACGAATCACTAGTGACGTGTATTACAACTAGCTTCTCACCTTCCCTGAAGACTTCAACTTCTTTATTTTCAAACAGTCATATTCACAAACCTTGATGTCAATGGCACAATGAAAAAATGTACAGACGATTATTTCCTTATTCTTGCTTGACTGCTGTTGCTGAAATTCCTTCATTTCATTTGCAACTTATTCCACTGATGTGCCTTGGAACAAACTGTTAGTGTACTTACATGCTCTGGGTGACAAAGATCCATTGTGGAACAGTCAGTCTGCGAGTCTATGTTTAGCATTGCTATGGTTATTTATTATTTATTCCCATCTCATCACAGGCAATATGTGTATAAAATTGCTGAGATTGATGTGTCGCTTGACTGTCCCCAAAGATAACTCAGTCAAATAGATAACTAGTTGAATTATGAAATATTAAAATAAATATACAACAAGCGTCCATATTAAATGCTACCTCAGTCTTCATTCCTGTACTCAAAGAGAAAGGGCATCCCCAGCTAGAAAAGATTCATAGGATCTTCTAGTATCTCAGAACTTTGTCTCTAATCACAAGTCTTAGGGGAATAGTGGTTGTTTCAATTTGAATGTGCAGAGGAAACAATAATCTAAACATTCCACTTTTCCTACCTCAAAGAAAAAAACAAAACCCTTAAATTATAAGCTTGTTTTCCCATGGACAGAAAGTGAAGTATGTAAGTTTCCTTCATTTCCTGAATTATTCCCCACTCACCCTTTATTATCTTTTTTCCCCTTTGATGAAAAGGACTCCTATAATCTTTTCTTCTCTTTTGCTCTTTGCCTATTTTACTTTCCTGGTCCTATCATACATTTCCTAATTTGGTTCTTGTTTATCTATGTCATTTACATGAGCTCACTTGGATGAGGTTAATTTTATCTTGTCTGAGTCCTGGGCTGCATTAAAAGAGGGTGGTCAGCAGGTAAGGGAGGCGATTGTCCCCTTCTTCTCTGCCTTGTGAGGCCCCATCTGAAGTACTGGGGCCCCCAGCACAGGAGTAATGTGGAGCTGTTGAACTGGGTCCAGAGGAAGGCCACTAAGATGATCACATGGCTGGAGCAACTCTCCTGTGAAGAAAGGCTGAGGGAGGTGAGCTTGTTCAGCCAAGGGGAGAGAAGGATCTGGGAGACCTCACTGTGGCCTTCCATCACTTAAAGAGAGCTTATAAACAGGAGAAAAACAACACAGTCTGACAGTAATAGGACAAAGGGAAATGGTTTTAAACTAAAAGAGGGGAAATTTAGATCAGCAGTTAGGAAGAAATTATTCCCTTTGAGGAGGGAATTCCCTCAGTGAGGCACTGGAACAGGTTGCTTAGTTGCTATGAATACCCCATCCCTGGAAGTGCGTAAGGCCAGGCTAGATACGACACAAATCTGGTGGCTGGCAACCCTGTCCATGGCAAGGGGATTGAAACTAAATGATCTTTAAGGTTCTTTTCAAGACAAGCCATTCCATCATTCTGTGATTAATATTCAGTGTATTAATATCACAATGACTCTATGAAGTGAGAGTTAGATCTCCCAAAATAAGAGAGGTGCCTGAAGTGGGATTCAGATGTACAAGTCAATGAGGAGATATCAGCATCTGCTCTTCCAAGGACAACCTTAGTTGCAAAATTACACTTTATACCATAGACATCTGAACAGAAATGGAGGTACAATTCACATCTCCTCTGGAAGATGTGTAGCTGTTTATGAAAAGCTGCCTATGAAAAGCCTAACTGAGTCTCTGTGCTCAAGAGTGTAATGATTAAGCCTTGCTAAGTATGGAGCTCAGACACCTACCTTCAGGGTAGGTTTGGCTGAGATGGGACCAATCCATTAGATGTGGCATTTTTAATACACGTGACCCTGTTTCTCCTCACTTTGCTGGATCCAGTGTTTTCTTTCTCCCTTCTCCTTACATCTTAATCTGGTTCATGCTGACCATCAGTAATGCAGTGGCACTAATTTGTTCTCTGTCTGCCTTTTAGCTCAATGTCTGGTGCCCCCAGCAACTGTTAGAATACAAACAAATAACAGTAACATCTACTGGCTGTATCTAGTCTTGTACTTAAGACTCTTCAGTGTCTGACTACAGAAATTTCAAGAAAAAACACAATATTTTCCTCTAACAAAAAAAAAAAGCTATGGATTAAGTTACTACATTTATAAGAATTTATTTAACTTTGATAAAAACAAACAAAACACCACTGCCAAACCAAACAACAACAACAAAAAGCACACAGAATTTGATGGCATGGATTATTAGATTCTTATTTAAAAGATGGCATGCAGTTGCTTAAGGAGTCATATAGTCTCATCTGCAAATGTGCTATACCAACTGCAGTGCAGTGGACATGAACGACAGTCCGCTATCATATCCAGATGGGATAAGTTTGGGGTTTTTTTTCATATTCTGATAGAAAATCACAGAGATTCCAATAGGAGATCCTTAACCACAGTGTATGAAATCAAATCAAACTTTCACATATAAAAAGAACAGCTAAATCTAAGCAAGCCAAAACATGAAAACATCTCTGGCACCACCTACAGAAGTAAATCAGTATTAGCTTTAAAATTTTTCTAGGGGAAAAAAAAAAGTAATAATGAAAGAGAAATGAAGAGAATTCAAAATAAAATTTGTGACAACACATAGAACTCAAGTAAATAGAATGAAATGGATGCTCAGCCCTCTACTGATGAAATGCTGTTTATTAATAGCTGTTGTGCTTCCCATGCAACTTATTCGAACAACAAAGTATGCTTACATGCATGTGAATGGTTTGCAGGAAATGATAAATAACAAGATACAATCTGCAATGTGTGAAAATCACTTCTTACTATGAAGAAATTACTTTCTAGTGCTCAAAGCCTATGTATATAGATACATTATATTTTCACAGCTGGATTTTGAATAGAGCCTCATTAAAGTGGTATAAATATACACCATATTGTTGTGTGTGTGGGTTTTTTTCTTTTTCTTCTCATCAGCAACAAGACTGCTTTGATATGGAAGAATGCTGTTTCATTATATCCACTCCAGCTGTGCTCTTCTTTAAAGCCCTAGCATTTGTGAAATGTAAAACCTAGCACTTGCTCTCAGCAACAGCAAGTTGATAAAGTTGATTGAATGGACCATGCTTGGAGAACAGACTAGATAAGAGATATAAAGAACTTTAAAACTGAGAGAGAATTTTGGCAGTAAACATTGTTTCTTCTGTAACCCATTATTGTTGCACAACATTTTTTTTTAAGTGAGGGTCTTCTGGTTACTATCATTAACAAAAAAAGATGCAAATGAGCCTTGTATGAATGACACTAATTTAAAAAAACATGTTTTGACACAAAAGACATGTAGCAGCAGCAAACTCCATAAAATATCTTTATGGATGTTCAATAAGGTAGAAAAGTAGCGTGTTATATCATAGAGTCATAGACTGGTTCGGGTTGGAAGGGACCTTTAAGACCATCTTCCAACCCTCCTGCTATAGGCAGTAACACCTCTCTCTAGACCAGATTGCTCAGAGCCCCATCCAGCCTGGCCTTGAATGCCTCCAGGGATGGGGCATTCACAGCCTCACTGTGCAACCTGTTCCAGCATCTCACCACCCTTACAGTAAAGAATTTCTTCCAAATATCTAGTCTAAATCTACCTTCTTCCAGTATAAAGACATTTCCCCTTGTTCTGTCACTACATGCCCTTATAAAAAATCCCTCCCTAGCTTTTCTGTAGGTGCTATTCAGATATCCCAGAGCCTTCTCTTCTCCAGGCTGAAAAGCCCCAACTCTCTCAGCCTGTCCTTGTAGTGGAGGTGCTGCAGACCTCTGATCATCTTTGTGGCCCTCCTTTTGACCCACTCTAACAGCTCCATGTCCTCCTTGTGTTGAAAACCCCAGAACTGGACACAGTACTGCAGGTAAAGTCTCATGAGAGCAGAGGGGCAGAATCACCTGATAGGTTCTCTTCTCAAGCCTGTTCAGGTCTCTCTGGATGGCATCCCTTTCCTGACCATAGGTGTCAGCTGCAACACTCAGCTTGGTGGCGTCTGCAAACTTGCTGAGGGTGCACTTGATCACAGTGTCCACGTTGCCTACAAATGTGTTAAGTGGCACCAATCCCCACACCAATCCCTGAGTAGTCCACTTGTCACCATACTGCACTTGGACACTGAGCCGTTGACTGCAACACTGAGTGCAACCATCCAGTCAGTTCCTTATCCAGTGAGTGGTCCATCTATCAAATTCATTTTTCTCCAATTTGGTGACCAGGATTCCACGCAGGACAGTGTGAAATGCTTTGCTTAAGTCCAGGCTGATTTTGTCTGCTGCTCTTCCTTCATCCACTGGTGCTGTAACTCCATAAAAAAAGGCCAGCAAGGCATGATTTGTCCTTGATGAAATCATGTTGGTTACCATCCTTCTTTACCACATCTTTATTTTCCATATGCCTTACTGGCATATGAAGAGGTTTTGAAGAGGATATCTTTGATATTGCTTTAATTTGTTGCTGAGACCTTTGCAAAAAAAAATTCCCCATGATCAGAAAACCTCCTTGTGGGTCTATGCTTGACCATGGGCTCAAGTCTTGGTTATGAAAAATAAGCCAAACATCCTGAGTTCTGTGATGTTAAAGGAAAATCTGTTGAAAACATCTGGGCCAAATTTAATTTCTGGATTTTTTAGAGGCAGGTAAATGTATGCCTTCCAGATAAGGACTTGTGGTGCACTGTGAAGTAAGGGGCAATGTAGACCCATGGGGGTCTGCAGTCCCAAAGAGCACAAGCCTCTGGGCTGGATGTGCTGAAGGTGGCCAGAGCAATGCTAGCAGATTGGTAGCTGATAGATCTGGTTTACCTTTACAACTATTTATGTTTTGCAGACCAAGTATGCAGCAGCTCTGCACTTCTCAATGGGCATTTAAAGAAAATAACTAAAGTATGAATACATTCATGGAGTAGCTTAGTGAAAATCTTATTTTTTATTTTTTTTTTCACAATGTTTTATAATTTCCCAACAGATACATTTGTCCCAGAAATTACTGTGTAGTCTCCAGGTAGGTATCATATTCAACAAAATTGCTGTATATATTCACATTAGTGTTCTTCACGATGTTGGATGGTTACATAAATTGTCTATAAACAGTCTTTACTGATACTCTTTACAGAAAGTAAGTCCCTGATGAAGCTACTTGACTGATTGCACTGACTGTAGCTCATAAGGAAATCAGACCGGAGATTGATTTAACATCATTCCAATTCCTTAAAGATTTTATTTTTTTACCTAAAACAAAGTATATGCAATCACTACATTTTAAAGTGAATGAGTAACTATTAAACTTGAGATTGTTATGATCTCATTAAAATAATTCTATTCCTGTACTAAGAGCAGTGATTCACTACTCACAAGTGAGCTTTGCTTCACACAGACCACAGACAGTAAATGCTAATCTTTAACCAAAACATACATAGAATTATTTTCTTCTCAAGCTGCAATAAAAAATGCCAGCAAACAAACCATTTAACCTGTGCAGGAGTCTCACAAATATCATTTACCAATAAGCCCAACTTCCACATTGTAACAGAGGGCACTAAAGAGTATGTAAGGAGAAGGGAAGTTGTGGAGTCACCATCCCTGGAGGTTTTCAAGAAAAGGGTAGATGTAGCACTGAGTGACGTGGTCTAGAACAGTCACGTGCTTGTGTACTATGATGGTTGGACTAGATGATTTTAGAGCTCATATCCAACTTTAATGATTCTATGCCATTTGCCTAAGACAATAACATACATACTTCTGTATAGTCTTTCTGCTTTGATAAGAAAAAAAAACCACCATCCTTATTTATCCAGGATTTTTTTTTTTTTTCCATATACAAGCACAGAGAGAACAGCAGCAAAAGCATCTTACCTCAGTCAGCTGATCTCCTGGCAACTCACTGCTCTCTGTCATCACTACTACAGATGAGTTTCTTCAAAGAACAACTCAGGATATACTATGTTTAAAAGAGTTCTTAATTAAATTTTTGTTGTCATCAAGCTTTCTAGACCTTTCTCTCTCTCTGACTTACATAGAGAGCATAAATTTAGTCTACAGGCATACGAGATGGGCCAAACAGAGAAATAGGAAGAGCTTTAGCTGATGGACTGTGGAATGCTATCCAAGTACCAACCAGTAGAAACAAGGATGGAAAAGGACCACCAACAATGTTCATGCAGTAGGTTCTTTCAAATGCAACATATAATTTACATATCAAAAGCAATATCCTTCCCGCCCCCCCCAGGGGTAAACAGATGAGTATCTGCTGTTACAAATAATAATAATAACTAATAATTTGTGAAATTACTGTACCTGAATAAAGATTATTTTAAAAAAACAATCTCTTTTCTAGTTTTGGGTTATTCACTTTGTACATTTGGAAGCACTTTTGGTATTGTCGGTTTCACTTTTGTCTCTAAATTAGAAAGTTTCCTGTTTTCTTGGGGAATAACATTTATATCTATCAGGCTTTGGTTACTGTTATTTCCTTATCAGATCATATTTCATGCCCATAGCACCTCCACTAAGGCACAGTAGTCAAGAACAGGAAGAAGAGCTGCTCTATTTACTGTTATATGGGGACTGCAATATTTGTCTATTTTATTTACCTAATTCACTTTTTAAATTATTTCTATGGGTATCCTTTCTGTTTGTAAGGACGAGAGTCAGTAAACTTATTCTGAATTTATTCAGTGTATTTAAGTTCCAGATCAGAAACTGCCCCTATTACAACAAAGTGCTTCATAACAAAGTTTATCATGCTCTGTGTGAGTTCCATCCAACTTGAGATTCCAGTGAGCAAGTTCCAGAGCAAGTTCTGTTATTAGAACACTTCAAAAACAATACCATAGGAAGCATAGACAGAGTGAGTCAGCCCGAGCCTCAACAGTATTTGTTGCAGCTTTCAACAAATGTGTATAAGGGGTGGATGTGAATATCACTCCTTCACATTTAGGATAGGCTTTGATGTAGTTAGCAATAGAAGGAATTACGGTTTTCAGAAGTTATTTGTGGATGAGGCACTTCCCTGAACCTTAAAATATACACTTGCAAGTATGTGATAAAATATACATATATATTACACATAATTTCATCTTTAAAAAGCACTGGACATAATCAGAATCTGGAAGCTGAAAATCAGTAATATTTCAGTCTGGGAGTATTAAAGGGATAATTTAATTCTGTATTTTTCTGATGTCTGGAAAAGTGTATTGCTTTGTGTAGAGCAGACAATACGTTTACTTCCACAGTCTGACACAGCACATTGCTAACAAAAACAGACTCATTAGAGAGCACACAGTGTCTTTAGGAGTGGAATGGCATACCAACACAGATCAAGGGGAATTATGTTCAGAAAATCCCACTGTTCATCTCCTGGTGCCCTTACACAGTGGGTCTTGTTCTCAGCTCCAGGTCCCTGCTGAAGAAGGAGCTGATGATGCTGAAGGAGAAGCTGTGGATGAACTACAGCTCCAGCTCTCCAAGTAGCACTCATGTAGTACAATCTATGAAGAAAAATCACAGAGGGAAACAGAGGGATTATAAACTGCTCAATAAATTCAATCCATGAGATATTTTACATTGTTCTTCCAAAATAAGTGTGACTTCCCTCCTGATCAGGTCTATCTCATCATACATAGTAGTCTTCCTGTTTTCCAGCTTTTTAACCAGAACTAACTGTGATATGTTATCTCCTGGATCTCAGTAGAGTTGATACTTCTGTAGATTTACTACCACAATAATTATTTACTTCCTAGTGACTTCAGTTTCTAGAGGAAGTGATTTTCTAGGCAAAGATACTTGAAAACACTAAGGGCCTTGCAACAGAATTGTATTTCATTC
The DNA here is from genome assembly GCF_019232065.1 of Centrocercus urophasianus. Lineage (NCBI taxonomy): Eukaryota > Metazoa > Chordata > Aves > Galliformes > Phasianidae > Centrocercus > Centrocercus urophasianus. Next base: position 12,775,915 of record NW_024884142.1, on the reverse strand, counting down.
ATTCACTGTATTGGTCATGTCTGAATGCAGTTGTCTGTAAGGTGCTTGTGTCTCCAAAACACCCTTTCTATCAGGCTACTCCACGGTGACAAGCAGAACTCATTCCTAACTTGCACATGTTTTACATGCTCTGATTCTCTATGTGAAGAGAGAGGTTGCCTGTATTATACCCTGTTTGCCATGTCACACTGATGATGACAATGTAAATAAAATTTTATGAATGTATTATTTTGTAGGATATTTAATAGTAATTATATTCAAATGAGCCCATTTTGCCTGTATAATTCATATTCATCGTGCTTTGTATGTTTTGCTTTGTTTTCTATTATGCATTTTCTACACAGTGGTGGGGAAAGGAAACACAACTAAGAGGCAAGACCACAAGATCTTTCCTCTTATTTTCAGGAATTTTTATTCTTTTACACAATCACTGTCAGTTTCTGCTCCTATGTATTTTTCCAGCTATATCACTACATACGAGAAATAATAATATGTGCAATCAATGGAATAGATGTACAATAACGGCTTCTTTAAATGGTCAGAAGTAGGAGATTTCTAGAATTGTAAAGTTTGATAGGTCAAGAGCAACAAAATTGTAATGTCTCAGTGCATATTGTCAAGAGCTGACTGTTCAAGTTATACAGATTGAAAACACTACAAAAGAAATAGGCTTCTGTATCTGAAAATTACAACAAAAAAATGCACTAAATAATTACAGAGAGGCATTACCACTAAGTTGCAGAAGTGGGACATCATTCAAAAAAAAAAAAAAAAAAAAAAAAAGGTAAGGGAAAATCTCATTTTGGTTTTCCAACCTTCAGATTTTAAGCATTTACTTTAACCTTTACCTGTGCTTGTAGTGACAGAGTTGCTGTCCAGTTGTATCTTTTGAGTGATCCTGTCAGGCCAAGTCAGTGATTCACAGTAGGATTAGAGGAGCTGGGAGAATTCATTAACTGAATGGGAGAATATGAACTGAAAAAGAGAGAGATAAGTGGGATGCTGTTTGTCCCTTCCCATTCCTGTATCTAAGACTTTAAGGTAAGATTTCAGGTAAATTACAGTCTCTTTAAAAGATCAGAATCAGGGAACTTGGACAGAAATGAAGACTCTTTGGTGTCTAATGAATTGGAAACACATATTTAAAGTGTGTTTTCAGTCACTGGATCAGTACTAAAAATCTCAATTTAGAATCTACAATTAACTCATTTCATTCTGCTTGAAATACCGATTTATAAACAATTCACACATCTGCAATTTTATTACTTACCCAGTGCCACCTTTCGGAAGGTCAGCATTGCTATTTTTGAGCAATTGCCAAAATTCTTATTTCCTCTTAGCTCTAGGAATTTTAGAAATATATAATCACAAATTGAGGGAACCCAATACACATACGGTTAATGTGAATTTTACTCACTTCCACAAGCTGCCATATTTCAGACAGGATACCCTCCCTCTAAAAAAATAAATGAAACATTATACTGGTACTATTACAATGTTGTCTTGAATAATTAAAACAACATGTCCTAAAAAAGACAAAGGTTTCCTAAAATTGGCATAGACTTGTTTGAACAGTGCCCTGGGATAAAAAGGTTAAATTTACATCAGGTACGCATAATTAATATCATACAATGCTGTTCATGCTAATTTTCCTGCATCTGTCTCTAGAAGATTATGACATGCTGAAATTAAAAAAATGGATGTTTATTTAAAACTGACAGTGATCAGCAGATGAAAACTATTTGATGTTCACACAAAAACAGAACAAGAAAATACACTTCGTAGGGATCCAGAAGGAATATTGGTTGTTCGTTTAAAAAAAGAGAGAGAAGTAAGAAAAGCATAGCATATTTTTTATTTCTGCAGATTAGTGGTCCTAGATCTATTTCTTTTCATTTTTTCGTAAAGCAAATTTGAGCAAGAAGTAACTGACACTACTTGAGGTACGTTGCTAATTGTTTGGTGATCATTACTTTTTGAATTAACCAGAAAATCATGAGAACTTCTAGACAAAAAATTTCATGACAAGGAAACAAGGTTCAGTACATGCTTTATAGCTGTTAGCTGGAAAAGATGCTTAGACTAACAATGGTAACCTAAGGTTAAGTATCATGTAGAAAGAGTCTGATCTTATTTGACAGTTAAAGCAGATTTTGGCAGGAAGGCAAAATGGGAAACACTGAATTTAAATGAGGTACTTAAGACACCACTGTAATCAGGATGTCTTCGTGCAATGAAATAAACATGGCATAGTGGTTCTCAGTAACAGGACAAACAAAACTAAATTAAATGAAAAACCACTAAATGTTGTTGCCGTAATCAATTATTCAAGAATAAACATTAATGAACATCTAATTTGCATATTTAAATTTCTTATTAAACATTAACGTATATTTAATATTAAAATATCAACTCTGGTATATACACATATACCAGATATATACACATACAAAAACATATGTATGTAATTTAATTGATCATGCATGTTTGTGTATTTCTTTCCTCCAAGATAGGTTGAATGTAGAAGTACACACAGGGAAAGGGCAATCAACCCTTTGCAGCCCATTCTGATTGTCACCTGGAGATGAGGAGCAGTGGTTTTTCTTTTCTGGTTTCTGAACAAAATAGATTCTTCCCTTTTCTCTCTCTCTCAACCAAACTTGCACATTCTTAAACTTGGTGAATGTTGTTTTTGTAATAATGTTTACGTATCCTGTGTAAAAGTTAATAATTCTTATTTATTTTTATGAGATGCTTTCAAGATCAGTAGAAATCATATACAAGACCAAAACATAAAGTTTCGGAAAAACACATCACAGTCACTTGTTCAAGAATATTATTTAGGCAACTTACCAGTCATTTTTATCATTTGCCTACACAGGGATGAATGGTGTATTGACATCAGTGAGATATTTTAGCACTTTTTTTCTGGGCAGACACTTCCAGCATTTTCATCTACCTGGTACTGTGGGAGTGCACCTCCTCCTCATCGAGAAAGTGCAACAACAGCATCTGATGGGACCTGAGGAGATCTCCTTCTGTGTTGTACCCATCTATAAGGACATCCTGGAATAAGTGTCTATCTTAGCCTGCTTTCAGTGGTGCTATTTTTCACAGTGTCTCTATGGCTTCAACTGTATTCTCATGTCAAAATTTTTAATTCCCACTTTAGTCAAACGCTACATTTGTACTACTAAAATCACCTAAGGTGAAACTACAGATAACTACTTTCATATCTGCTTCTTTTCAATTCAAAGAGCAAAGGAAACAGAGGTTCTCTGTTAGAGGTTCTGAAGATGAAATGAAAAGTTACCTGAATCTCATTATCATAACTGGGAGAGTTCAGGAGGAGAAGGGTGAAAATGTATATATTGGAAAAGAAAAGACTGGGACGACTTACACTTCACTGAGGATGGTGCTCACTTCGATACCTTAGTAATGTTCCTCACGAAAATCAAAGCTGAAAACTGTGTCAGATTTTGTCCTCAGATTTTAGGCAGTTTTAGGCATAATTTTAACCTACAAGTTGGGAATTGAACTGCCACACTTTTTTAATAATAAAGGAAATTAGAACTTTCTCAGTAAACAAAGATTCACACATAAAAAAGGGGAAGTTTTGTGTTGATTTTCCAACTTAAAAAAAAATATATATGTATAATATACACCACAATTCTTTCATGCCTTTGGAAATAACATCAATGTTCATGCAAGTCTAAGGGGTAAAATATTGGAGAAAATCTCAAATGAGTCTTTCTTCTTTCCAGAAAAGTAATCTAGCGAATATCAAACATAATTTTTGTTTCTCAAAGCAGCTCAGAATTTGACAAAGCTGTTGTTACATTCTTACACCAAATTTCTAAACCTTACAAGTTTACTCATTTTTGTGATACCTGAACTCTCACAGTCTTTGCCAGAGTTTTAGGAAAAATTACACATTGGGACTGATAGAGGTGAAACAGTAATACATCAACACATACAACATTGATGGACATCCTGAGAGGCTTGTGCATTGTCATTACATATAGTAAATTGTTTTATAGCTGAGATTTCAGATATCAAGAATATTGACACTGGCCCACAATGCAGCATTTAACAGTGGAAAGTAAATACCATATTGGGACATCGTAGTGTCGTCTCATTCTCTGTACACTTTAGGTCTGCAGTTTTCTCATATGTTAAAGTAATCAATTCCACTTGCGATATAAATGTCAAGTACTATACATTAAATGTTAATGTAAATTTTCCCTCTTGCAATAGGAAAACAATATTCTATGAACATGGAGAAAAAACACACATACTACTAAAATCTTTTCAACTGTTAGGCAGGAAAATGCTGTCAACAACAGGAAGAATAATGATCATTTAAGTGTTACTGAAAGATTAGCAACAGTCCTTCCTTGACATATGTATGTAGTTAAAAGTTAATTTTACTGCACATATTGACAATCGTCATTTTAGAAATTCCCAAGCACATGAATAGTTAGGAAAGAAAGAAGATTATTTAAGAAAATCATGGCTATACATAAGTTTTTGCAGTACTGTATTTGTTTCTTGAAAGTCATTTGAGATAACGTAAAAAAAAAATAACAGAGCTTGAATATTAGATTGTTCCTATTGCATTTATTTTCACTTACTGTTTCAAAGATTTCTTGTTATAAGCCCAAATACTGTGAATATTTAAACCAATGCTATTAAGTATGTTTTGCAGTTTTTCACTTTCCATTTCTTTAGTGATCCAATTAAAAACTGTTTAGCTGAGCTCTTTCTCCTGGGCTAAAGCAGCCCTTGAATAATGGAATAACAGAATCACAGAATCACACGGTTGAAAAGGATTTACAAGATCACCCAGTTCAACCCTCCTACCATAACCATTGCTACCACAAACACCAAACCATACCTCGCAGCCATCCAGACACCTCTTGAACACTGCCAGGGACGGCGACTCCACCACCTACCTGGGCAGCCATTCCACTGCCTGACCACTCTCTGAGAGAAAAAGTTTTTCCTTATGTCTAATCTAAGTCTCCTCTGGTACAACTTGCAGCCATTTCCTCAGGTCCTGTTGTTTCCTGGGAGAAGAGGCCAAACTGCTTCTCATCACAACCTCCCTTCAGAAAGTTGTAGAAAGCAACGAGGTCTCTTCTGAGCCTCCTCTTCTCCAGACTAAACAATTCCAGCTCTCTCAGCTGCTCCTCATAAGATTTGTCCTCCAGACCCCACAGAAAGCAGCAGCAGTCTGCCCAGGAACATCTAAGAAGCTGTTGATAAGGGCACTCCACTGAGGTGAGTCTTATTCAGGTCAGAAATGGGAGTTTGCATTATATCCCTTTGGAAATGAAGTCCCATTCGTTGAGCTAATACTTACCATGAGTGTCCTGTGTATGCGCCTTATGCTTGCTTTGCATTCAGAGTTGACTGGAGTTCATTAAATGTTTGGAAAATGCAAGTTAGCACTGCAGTTACTAAAAGTTCTATATTAAAAAAAAGAAAACAACAACAAAAAACCCCCACAATCGTGACTAAAAAAAGTTAATCAAAGGCTAATTAATGCAAATGTTCCACAGCAAAAATTCCCAGGTGATGTGCAGGGGGCTGCTGGGGCCATGTTATCTTTGCTCTTACTCACTTCACTAAGTAACTGCTGTTATCCATAGTTGGAGACAATGGACCTGATCTGATCCCAGTGCAGCCATTATTTTATGCATTTTTTTCTGCTGTCTCTGATTACAGAAATATCATATTTTGTCTATATAAATCAGTTATTTTTATTAAAAAAAAAAATTGGAAACATAACCTACACAACAAAAAGGCAAGCTGGGGTCTAACATAAAACCAAAAACAGTATTGCAGAATCAGAGCGGTGTCCACACCATGGTGTGCAACAGCATTTATATTTACTTCTAATTTAACAATATAGCCATAAGTTGTAATGGGGGAACAGCTAATTGGTCCTATTAGCTAGGGTAGAAGGTTGATGATCTCAACATGAGCAGTGCAGGAAATTTAATCCAGTTGATTTACTGGATTATTTCCTTTGCTTCAAATAAAAGGTCCTCTTCCGTGCCTTCAGCGGAGCCCAAGGGCAGAAACAGAGCCTCCAGCCACTGGAAGATGGTGGAATTCTCTGCTGTGAGAACATCTGCACAAGCGCTAAGCTACTTCCACTTTCCTAAGCTGCACACAGGAACATTCTTTGAGGAAAAGACCTACAATGCCTTTTATCAAAAGCTGGAAGTATTCTGTCTAGCATCAATGCAGATATTAGTTTTCATTAATCTGAATGATTCTTCTGCTTTCACAAAGGGTAGGAAAAGGGAGCATTATTGGAATCTCTGGGAGAGTTCCCTATTTTTCCTAGTACTGGGATGTATTAAAATGAACGTTTCGAACAGGAGTCAAAATAGGAATCCAAAATAATGTAGAAGTATCTAAACATTTATCGTAGACACTAAAGTGTGAAGGTAATATCTGCTAGAAGATAGGAAGTGGAACTGGAGGAATCTGGACATTCTCACACAAAATTTGTTTCATGGAGTAATAAATACTAAAATAAATAAATATATTTTATAAATATAAATATAAATATAAATTTATAAACAAATAATTTTTCACTTTCCATTTCTTTAGCGATCCAATGAAAATTGATATTTATATATTGATATATTGATATATATCTTGATATATATCTTGATATTTATATTGATATTTATATATATTGATATTTGATTTATAAATAAATTTATACATTTATAAATATAAATAAATATAAATAAATAATAAATAAGTTTCATGGAGTAGACTTCAATCCCCAGATTTCAGCAGAGAAAACAATTTATTTACCTTGAAACTGTCATTGTCCCTAAGAGTTTAGGTGTGTTGCTTGTTTGAAAATGGAAAAATTCTTGAATACATGGAGGACTGGAAGATCTGAAAGGCCTGATAGACCTGTCATTTTTTTGTCATTTGGTATCAAATTGAAAATGAATTTAACTGGATAAAGTAGCCCCTGAGAAGTTCAAGCTAGTGGACATTGAATAAACGCTTCTGCCACTATTTCTTTTTTGACAGCCCAGACCTGAATGCTTGCCAGCCACACAGTGTTTATTTGACATGCTGGTTTCCTCTGCTATAAGCAAACATGTACCTGGTTTAAACCCATCTTAGAATGTTTCTGTGAGGTGTGACTATGGTGGATCACAGTACGGCTTAAGTTGGAGGGGACCTTAAAGATCATCTAGTTTCAACCCCCTGCTGCAGGAAGGGATGCCAACCACCAAATCAAGCTGCCCAGGATCGCATTCAACCTGAACGCCTCCAGAGATGGAGGTAATGGCCTCTTGCAGATTTCCAGTGTTTGTCTGTACTTTGCAATCAAAACTTTAAAAGATATAGTAAAAAAACCCAAAAAACTATAGGTTTACTTAAAGAATAGAATCTCTGCAACTTTTAAATTCAGCATTAAACAGAAATTTTTGTAAGATGAAGTTTTAAAAGCATTCAAAATTTAAAAGAGTTTATAATTTCTCTCAGTTTCTGCTGTATTACACCTATTCTGCCTTTCATATCATAAACACAAAGGTTTCATTTGTGTTATAAGGCTATTGCATGGGAACTGTTCAGTCACAGCCTCAATCACCGATTGATACTTGGAGAAAGGACTTGGTCAGCCCTGGGAGCACAGGTGAAGGCTATTCACCTCTGTGACTGGAAAGGGTGGAGCCTGGCTGCACCTTCTTAGACCTCCCATTTAAGGGTTGACTGCCATTGGGGAAGGTTTTCTGGTTGGAGATCCCTCTCTTGTGAAGTTCTTTCTGTAAGTCTAGATCTTTAGAGATGGGCGAGCACGTTTACTTTTCATTGAAATGCCATCCTGTCCATGCTGGTCCTTTTGGTTACGTTTTTGTATAATCCTTCCACCATGCTGATCTTATCTGATACAATCTTATCTGATTGTAATAGAAGATAGAAAATTACATTTGTAACTGTTTTGTGATATTACTTGGCCATAGTTCAGTAGTCTGTGATTTTAATAAATAGTTTAAATAGTGAATCTTTGCAGGGTACATAGATTTCATGCATTCTGTGACCTATGTTAAAGCCTGGCACAACTGCAGATGAAATATTTTTGAGTCTGTTTTAGAAAAGAACACTGAATGACACCCATGTGTAATTAAACTTGGAAGCAGATGCTACGTTAATATTTTCTGAGAATGAAATCTTTTCTTTGTATTGACACAAGAGCTGGAAGGTTAAGCGAAGTAAAGCAGGTCAGATGTAATTTTTCTTTCTTTCTTTTTTTTTTTTTTTCTTTCCTATTTAGAGCATTTGTCACATCCATCTATCTTGTATCTTCCTCTTGGTTTCCCATTTCCTGGTATACAGTTAGCACAGTTTAGGTAGAATGCCTTCATAGCCTGTTTAGGTAACTTTTATCTTACATTCCCATGCCACAGTTTGGGAAATTGTAACTAAAGTTCATGCATGGAATAAAATTAGAAATGTGTAGGATTATAGCAACTGTATATTTTTTTAAGACATGAACTGTCTTGAAATCTTGCTGTAGCACAATTTATCAATATTCTCAAGCTAAAAATTTCATTTTATAGGAAAATACTGAGCTTCTAGAAAAAAGAGAGAGGAAAAAAAAGTGTCCCGCTGATTCCCCAGGTGTCCATCCTCTTTTTTGTAGATAACTTTGTGCTAATGCTGTGACAATAAAAAATTATTTCTGGAGATAGTTGACCACAACCATAAATAATTCCAGGTAGTTCTGGTTCTGGATGATTGGAGCTGTAATATGATTCTAGTAACTTATTGCTAGTTGTGTACAAACGTTTTCCATGTTTAGTTGAAATGCAGCTTGAAGAGGGGAACTGTAGACATAAACTCAGGATGGGAGAGACATTATAAAAACCTGCAGAGAGGAATACATAATCTTCCTAACCAAGAAAGAATGAAACTAATGAACGTGGATACACAAGATAGGTAAAGGCAAAATGAAACTCCAAAGAGTTTTAGAAAAATAGGTGTCTATAACTGTCAGCTTTGGGTTGAGGTCAATATTCAGAATAGGACAGAACAGAGTATAGTTGGAAGGGACCCACAAGGATCATCAGGTTTAGTTCCTGACTCCACACAGGACCACCCAAAATTTAAACCCTATGTCTGAGAGCATTGTCCAAATGCTCCTTGAACTTTAGCAGCCTGGGGTTGTGCCCACTGCCCTGGGGAGCCTGTTCCAGGCTCACTGCCCTCTGGTGAAGAATCTTTTCCTAGTATCAGTTTAATTGGACACTGGAGTGAAACCACCACAACTCAACCTTCTCTAAGCTGAACAAATCAAACCTTGTAAGTAATTGCTGTCAAGACCTTTCACCATCTTTGTTGCTCTCCTTTGCTTGCTCTCTAATAGTTTTATGTTCTTCTAATGGTGACAACCAGAACAGCACACAGGCTACATTACAGGCAGTCACTTCCCTTGACTGGTAAGCAATGCTGTACTAACAAAACTCTTTGATCATCTAAATTGCTTATGTGTTGGCTCTCACTGTATCTAAGAGAGGAACATGCTTAGGCTTACGAAGGGATCAGCCCAAATTTGAACCCTTCCTGTTAAGAAATTTGAACCATGTAAAGAACTGAGAATCACAGAATGACTTTGGTTGGAAGGGATCTTTAAGATCGTCTAGTTCCAAACTCCTGCCATGGACTTGTGAGCTTGATCATGCCAGGAATACTTGCTCTAAATCATAAGAGCGAAATTCAGTCACTGTGATTAAATTGATCCATGAAGAAACATTCTTCCAATAGTTTGACTGTTTGTATTTGTTAGGGTTTCATCATGACACGCCATGTGCTCTTTTGTATCCTTCTTTATAGCTTTGACTTTCAGAGAGATGCTAGTGATTACCTCACATCTCTATTATATAAAAAGAACTGTTTGCTAGTTCAGTGTTCAGAAAAAAAGTTTTTGTCAGTTACTCATCAATTTGCTCATCTGTTTGTCCTATGCAACACGATGATTTCAAGTCTGCTGACACTGTTACCCAGGAGAGTATGATTCATTCAATAATTTTCCTTCCTTCCTGCCTATTTCTTTTAAATTTGCTGCAACTTTAATGTAACCCATACATATTTTTTCACCTTAAACAATTTTGCTCTTACTAGCACTACATTCATTTCACTTTTAAAATCTTATTTTAGTAAGGAGGCTTACAAGCATTGGAAAAATATTCTAAATTAAGCATATAATTTGGTATCTTACTCTTAATATCCCATCCTTGTCAGGATACATATTTTTTTCATTCTTTCTATGGAAAATAAATTGCTTCTTCAAAATAAAAACTAACGTTAATAAGCTTTGTATTCATAGAGTCATTTTCTACCACAGTTATCAAAGAATCTTAGAAATGTGGGATATTTCCCCTTTTTCAGTAGAGAGGTAATGCATGATGCCACAGGATCCACTGTAAATCAGCAGACTTCTCAATCAGTATCCAGGCACTGAAATCTGCAGCAAAGAGAGCGCAGTTCATTGTAAAGAAGTCTGCCAGCGACTTCCATGTGAAGCAGCGTAGAAATTCCCACATCTGCTGCAAGTGAAAAGCAGTTGAGGAAGATATCACATTGGCAATGGTTTTACTTCAGAGAGCTCAAATAAGGTGAGTGTGAAAATGCAAATCTGGAAAATATTATTGATCCTGCCAAAGCTGCTTCTTGTTTGCCTGATTAGTGAGCTAAAATGATCACAGCTAATTTCTTCATGCTCCAGGGGAAGTATTTTGACTCATAAAGCATACTCTAATCCAGAGAAAATGAATAAGTATGAGCATTTTGTTGTCAATCTCTGCGTTCATCAGAGAGCTGGAGGCAGAGTACGAGGTTAAATGGCTCTCAACACAAACCTATCTATACTTTTGAAAGATAATTTCCATTCCCACATTCTGATGCGTTAGTGGAGCTTCCAGTTTATGTGAATATAATCTTGTACCTTCTCTCAAGAGCCCTCATGGAGAATCTTTAATCCACAAGAATCTGCAAACTTCTTCCCAGAAAGCCTGCAAGGAATGTTTCTTTTTTACTTTTTAATCCCTTTAGCTTTTCCCTAATATAACTGTCTTCTCCTTTCCTTGTCCAAACAAATCTCCTATTTCCCCCAGTTGTCCCAAAACATCCATCTTAAGTTTTCTTCTGCTTATTCTTCATCTTCTTCCTTTTTCCTTCAAAATATTAGTGTTTTCTTTTTCAGTACTCTAACAAACAAAGCCACATCTGACTTTAACACCTCATTTCACTCATATTTGTATCTATGTGTGCACCTTATTTCCAATTCCATTCCAGATCCCTTCCAGTTTGTTGCATGCAGCAGATCCTAAGGGTACCAGCCATGAAATTGCAATTGCTCTTCCAGGTCTTTTACATCTCCATTAGCATGGCACCCTCACTTTGGCCTTTAAAATGCTTCTTTCTAGACATCAAGAGTAAGTATGCTGATACAAGTAGTTTTCCACATCCGTATTTTTCTCTTTAATACCAAACATGTTTGTGGTCCTTTGCTGCTAGAGTTACTCCTATTGAAGTCCAACCTTAATCCCCTGGAATATAAAAGAGGGGCCCTTCTTACTATGTTTGGAGACCATCCTGCTCCCACGTCTTTAAATACATTAACTTGCTAAAGAGAAAAAGCTGCACTGCAATGCTGTGATTTACACACAAATGCTCTAGATGGACAGGTAAGCATTCAGAAAATGATGAGACACGATTAAATCATGATTCAGTCATTTTGCCTCTGGACCATTCCTCATGCTTTTGAAATTTGGGAACTGAGAATTGGCTTTGTAAACACCCTATTCCATCTCACAATCCTAAATCTACGTCATCGGACCTTTTAACCAGCTTGGAAGGTTCTGCACACAGTTAAAACCACGTAAACAGAATTAATGTAGGGCCTAAATTAAATTACAGTAGATGTCAGAATATGTTAAAATGTCAAATCAGCCTATTTCCCAGTAAAACTGCATGGAATAAAGCCCTCTAAGGACAACAATAAAACAATAAAAACTGATTGCTCTATAGCTCATATATAATACTGCCAATTATCTATGCAGTAAGGTGCATTATCTTTTTTGGATAAGTTAATACAGGTATAGTTTATCACACTTGGGTTAAATTTAAATGCAATGACAAGTCTGTAAGGGTATCTCCTATGAGAACGGAGTTAATGAATATCACCAATGACAGTGGCAGGGCTGTTGCTAATTAGTGTTGAATTAATATGTATCTGTCTAAGTAGATCTGACTATAGGCATACATACAGAGAGCTTTGATACTGCTTGATTGTATGCAATATTCTGACTAGTTCTTTTTAACCTGTAATCTATTAGGTAGAGGCAATAAAAAATGCAATTTACAAAACAAAAAAACATGCCCCCCACCACAACAAACTTTTATCCAACATTTGCATTCAGCATTTTCTGTTAAATTTCCAACAAGACTTTTTTTAAGAGAGTTAATAAAGCCTCAATCTTTCAGTTCAAAGGATTCTTAGCAAAATTTTAAAATATTACAGTTTGGAATTAGACTGAAGGATATTAATGTGTACAAGCAGTAAATAAGCAGTAAGTTTAAAAAGTGCATTTATATCTCTATTTTTCTGTATTTTTTTATTTATACAACATTTAGTTTATGTTCTCCAATCGTTATACAGACATGCTATGTTGTCTTTAGGTTTATTAGTTTTACTATTCAATATATTTAATTCATACTTAATTACTTTAATTCATATTGATTCAACTTTCTAGCTCATGCTATAAAAATATCTGAAAGAGTCTGGTGTATTTCACTGTACTTAAAATATCAACACTGTGGTTTCAGAGTCTCCTGGATGATTTCTCTTAATGTGTAAGTGTTGAAAATAATAAATTCCATAAGTTCCTTGACAGCTTGATGAAGAGCGTTTCTCTTTTCTGAAACAGATGTATGAATCAATCTCTCCAAAATATTTCATTCAAATATAAATACTGCAAAACTTTTAATAATCGTTATACAAGTTAATAGCTTAGGGAATTTGTTAATTTTTTACAAAGCTATGCTTTCTATACATTTTCAAATTATTTTATAATAGTAAGCTACTATTGATAAATCAGATTATGAAAAAAACATTCAATATTTATATGAAAATCACATAACATGACAATTATCATAGTTCCCTGATGTATAAATCCATGCGGGCAGTTTTTATTTTAAATTTGTTTTGCCTGAAACATATGGTAAGCAGAAAACTCAGCACACGTTTTATTTACTAATTGATTTTTTTAATATAAATTAGGTTTTGTCAATCAAAGGACTGTTCTATGTCCTGACTTCTTTATAATTACAGTAGAAGGATTAGACTAATTTAGGATTTAGGGCAATTGAAACAATAGATCAAATGGGACTGTTTTATTTCCATTGACCATGTAATTTCAAAAGAAAAATAGATTGCAGTTACTTTAAAAAAAGATCTCAACAGCAATAATCTAAAATCCAACAAATTAAAGTCATTAAAACTCTTTCTAAATTGATTTTACAACTTTGAAGTGGATCAAATGTATTTAAACAACCAAATACTCCGTTCCATGGATTCTGCTAGGAAAAAAAACGAACAAGAACTTTATTGGTGAACCAGTGACGTGTATGATTTGGTATGTCCATTCCCTGAGTTTTGTGATACTTCTGTTGAGCACAAATTTCTCACATCACATGTTCTCAAAGGTGGCTATCAGAAACTGATTCTCTTATTAATCTCAAAATCCAAGTGAAGACTATGATTTCAAAGTTGTGACTCCTGCAATACAGGAAATGACTCAGTGCCTTGTAGATCTCTCTATATGTGACTTCAGGTTGTATGACCCCAGGCCCTTGAGAAAACCCAGGTCCTTGCTGGACTCAAAAGCACAAAAGGTATACAAGATTTATTTATTTATTTATTTATTTTTCATTCAGGGCTTGATTAACAAGTGTGTTATAAATTGCACTTGGAACTTACTTGTTGGTTGTTTTTTTTTTTTTGTCAGCTTCATTGCGTCTGTGAACGTATAGAAGAAAAGTTTCTATAGTTCCTATTTAAATGAAGCAATACATGTAAACACAGGAAATCAGGAAATCTTCCTCTCAAGTCCTGTAAGTTATTTCCCATCCAGTATGCTTCTGCAGGTTTGCAGAAAAACTGCTGCATGAGTGCAGATACACTGCTGAGGAATGGACCAGAAGGCAGATTACAGAACCAGAGGCCCATTAAAGCAATTCAGTTTTGAATTATGAGGCTTACACATCGCAACCCTCATCTTCTTCTTTGGGGGTTGGACTTGATGATCTCTGGAGGTCCCTTCCAACCCCTCCAATTCTGTGATTCTGTGATTCTCAGAGTGCGTGCAAATGTATGTAAATTTTGGGAAGGAACTGAGGTAAATTGAAACGAAAGTTGAAAGAAGGAGTGAATGGAAATGGAAGCTCATGTGAATTAAAAGAGTAAATAAACAGTAATGTCATGCAGAGAACACTGCATGTACAGCTTATAAAAAAAAAGTCATCAAACATCTGACACCACTAAGAACTGCTTGCCATGATGTGTAGAAAGACTGAATTGACTTCTGATATTGAGAACCTCATTTATGATGAGTATAAACGCATATTTAACATACTGATTTGGTAATGGTGAATTATGTAAAGGTAATCACAAAGAAATAGCTGTCAGTTTACACTACATTTAGACTGTTTCAGTCAGCATTCCTGCATCTTCACACAAAAACGTATTTGTTTTAGTTATTACACTTTTTTAATTGAACGCCTCCATAAGTAAATTTAAGTAGTGTGAGTGAGAAGGGATAATTATTTCCATGCCTAATTGTGAAGCTTTAAAGCACTCACCAAAACACAGTCCTGACTCTGGAAGAATATATGCTTCTCATCAATGCTACTAAAAAATCACTTTTTAGTTTAAAAAAAAAACAAGAATAAATATTTGCAAGTAACTGGAGATCTCAGACAATCTGTGCATGCAGTAGTCTTCTACAGTGCAACCCTTCATGGCTATTTCAAAATGATGCAGATAGAATTTTTGAAGCCAATGTAAAAAAGCGCCCAGAACCGACTCTGGGAAATCTCTAAGTACGCTGCTGCATGTGAAAACAATGACATCTAGTGGCAAGCTTCGAGAACTGTAACGATCTCCCTGGAACAAAACAAAATTTACATACATTTGCATTCTGTAGCAATTTAATTTGTGTCAATTCAATATTCGTAGCATAATTTACTTACAGTTTGGGTAGTCAAGGAAGGCTTGAAGTCAAATTTATAACCATGGTGAAGTGTCTATTTTGAAATGTTCGCTATTCAAGAATATCAGTGAAATTTTGGAATCTGTTTATATTCTCACTCAGCAGTACTCCTAGAGTACTAAATAACACCCGCTATGATGGTACTTCAAATTCTAAGTATTATCTGCCTATGAGCTATTGCATTAAGTCAGCGGGATCAGAAACAACAGATGATATTCAGTCACAATGGATTTTTACTTGCTAATTACAAATTAAGTCCCTGATACTCAAACTGCAGGGCTCACTTTACCTGTTAAAGGACTGAGGTGCCCTCAGATCTTATATTAAGTGGCAATATAACTACTGTTATCACAACATGAAATTAAACACTGCCTGAAAGGTCAATTACACCGAGGATAAGAGGAAAGAGAACTTTGGCAAGCAGACTTTTTTTTTTTAATTTCACTTGGAACCCCCTAAGGTGCGGAGAATTTCTTGTGTCCATAAATTCCGTGCCAAGCTAGATTAACAGAAAATTTAGCAATACTGCTTTCTGTTATATAGCCTATTACACTAGGAAAGACAGTCCTGATTGCCCATCTGATTCACAGATTTAGAAAAAGGCATTTTCACTTTTCCCATCTCAAACCCAAGGAAAAGGACAAAATACTGAAATATTTGGGAAAAATCTGCCTTGGATGTACTAAACAAAGTACATTTTGTTTTCTACTGCAAGAGATTTGCTTAGAGAACAGGCTTCTCTTCTGAACTATGTGAATTACTATGAATCTCATTCATAAATGACACCAAAGCAAAAGCTACTGGTATCTGGTGGTATCTCATGTACGACAGGGTATAAAAGCTTTAAATACATAGAGCCATCATAGAATCATAGAATGGCCTAGGTTGAAAATGACCATAATGACCATCTAGTTTCAACACCCCTACTATATGCCAAGTTGCAACCAGTAGACACAACACTGAAACAACTGTGCATTAGTACTGCTGAGGAACAGCTCACAGGAGGGAGGTCAACATGTTTGTGTGGTTAAGCTTAGGTCCATGTAGAAAATTCTATACCGAGCCCCATTAAACTGTAAGAATAAAATTAACGTTTCCAAATCAGGCAAGGAGGACCATATCCTTCTACATAAAATCAATCTTGTTCTTTGGTTTTAAAAACAGGTGCCATATCCTATCTTACATCCATCTGGAAGGATTCTTTTCACTCTTTCAAAGTAGTGGTGGCTTTTTTGTCCCATTTTTATATGCCCACATATAAATATCCAAGTAGTCTGAAATGCTTGATGTAAGGCCGTGCTAAGTTACTCCATAGAAAAGGCTAAGGAATTTAATCCCAGTCTAACAGTGCACTGCTTTCCCACAATGCTGTGAAACCCTCTGGAGCACTTCACTCTCCCCAAACTGGAATGCTTACAAAACATGAGTATATATGCACCTGATTATCTTCATGCTTACCAATAATTCCATGGCTGTCAGAACTATTCAAGGTTTTAAAATTAATTTCACAAAAACAGGCAAGGTTAAAACCTTACTAGTATTCTGTTTTGGCCATCTAACCTTACATACTCAACCACTCTTCATATTTCCCTAAGGTCAATTTTGTAGGACATCCTTCCTATCTCTTAATTGAAACTGACATAGTACATTGTACAATGCTACAATGACATGGGATAGAGTGCACCCTCAGCAAGTTTGCAGACCACACCAAGCTGAGTGGTGCAGCTGACATGTGAGAAGGAAGGGATAGCACCCAGGGTTGAGAGTTGGGCCCACGTCAACCTCATGGAAGTTCAACAAGGCCAACTGCAAGGTCCTGAACCTGAATCAGGGCAATCCCAAGCACAAAAACAGGTTGGGCGGAGAATGGCTTGAAAGCAGCCCTGAGGAGTAGGGGGTGATGGTTGATAAAGATTCAACACGAGCTAGTAATGTGCGCTTGCAGCCCAGAAGGCCAACTGCAACCTGGGTTGCATCAAAAGAAGCATGACCAGCAGGTTGAGGGAGGTAACTCTGCCTCTTTGTTCTGCTTTCATGAAACCAGGAATACTGTGTCCAGTTCTGGGGTCCCCAACACAAGGACTTCAAGCTGTTGGAGCAGCTCCAAAGGAGGGCCACAAAGATAATGAGAAGGCTGGAGCACCTCCCTTAAAAGGATAGGCTGAGAGAACTGGGGCTTTTCAGTCTAGAGAAGGCTCTGAGGAGACATTATAGCAGCCTTCCAGTACTTAAAAAGGGCCTACAGGAAAGCTAGGGAGGGATTTTTTACAAGGGCAAGTAGTGACAGGATGAGGGAAAACGGTTTTAAACTAGAAGAGGTTAGATTTAGACGAGATATTTGGAAGAAACTCTTTACTGTGAGGGTGGTGAGACTCCAGAACAGGTTGCCCAGTGAGGTTGTGGAAGCATTCAAGACCAGGCTGGATGGGGCTTCAAGCAAAGTGGTTGAGTGGGAGGTGTTCCTGCCTATAGCAGGGGGTTGGTACTAGATGATCTTAAAGGTCTCTTCCAACACAAACCATTCTGTGATTCTATCATTTTAGACAAGAGCGTAGGTCTTCGCACAAAGCCTTCAGTAAAAATATATGGGCTCTCTTCTACTATATTAATTCCCCCTCTTTTATACCTTCCTGCTTCCGTTTTCCTAGATGCAAAAAAAAAAACCAGTTACTCCGAGCAGAACTGAAATTTTCTTCCTTTTTAATCAGTCTTTTTTGTTCCATTTCAGTAATTTATTAAAAAAAGTCAAGTGTAAAAAATCTGCAAAAAATTATGAACAAAATAATGTAGAATATTTTAATGTTTTTCCTCTTCCACTATTTTCTTCAAATAAGGGAAAGATTATCAAAATTTCGCCCAGTTTTAAGAAATGGTATTTATACACAGAATTAAAATCATGATTTGAATTACTTACACAAATAAAATGAAAATTACTGATTCGGTGAAGTCTTGTATGAGATACAGAAAGATTTTAAAAATTCAAATTAACTTAAGATACTGTGGATATTTTGATTTATAAAATGCTACTGTATCAGAACTATCCACTGACAATACACAAAGGAAGTATGAAACGTGATTTATAAAGAAGTGAAACGCTTCACAGAAGCATGGATTCCTGAGGTATTCTGAATGCAGTTCTTCCATTTACTTGAATTCACAACATAGCTCCCATTGGCATAAGTTAACAGAAGACTGGCTACTTGATAAAGGCAACTCAACATAGCTTTTGTGCGGGAAAAAAAAAAAAAAAAAAAAAAGATACAGGCAAATGGAAACTGGAAGGTTCTTTCTCAATGCTATTAGCAGACTTGGTCATGGTGAAAAATTAGCTCGCACTGAAGTATACAAAGACCTGGTGAGCCTAGTTTTCTCAGTTTAAGAAGATCAGATGTACTATGGGTACTTTTTTCCTCACTGTCCATAGCCATAAGTTGCAAAGTCCCAGATATCAGACAAAAAATTGCTGCTTCTGGATAAACATACAGAAGGACTGATTATCTGGACAAGTATTATGAAAATTAAAAATGGAAAGTATTGGACACTTTCACTTCTTCTTATCTTTTTCTGCTTTAATTCTCTGCTGTAGCGCCTTCAGTTCAGTCATTACATTTAAAGTTCTGTAAACCCAGTTGACCTGAAAAATAAGTAAATCATTACATTTAAATCCATTCATATACATTCAATTACCATCTTAAGATGTATTCATATAAATACTCACCACAATTATGATAGTATTCACCAGCAGAGGTGCTGAAAATACAAGTGAAATAAACATTCCTCTTGAATCGAAGTACTGATATTTAGAAAACAGCCTGAAAGAAGAAAAAAATAGATAAATCTTTGTTCAGCAGGATTCACAGAACATTATACCTTCACAATAACTATTCAACATGGATAACATACAGACAATCCTACTTCTTGGGATCCCCAAACATATGCCTGCATTCTACTGTATGAAGCTTGAAGAAAGAGACTGTATAAGGTTTCTTTAAGGCTCAAGACCCCGTATAACAACCACAGATAAAGTAACATACTGTGACTATATAAACAGGAAGGTATATTTGTGCCTCAGAAGTCATGCTTATTCTGAAGTCTTTTAAATTACTTTCTTAGATATTCATTTTAATTATTCATATTAGAAGAGGTAACTAAGTGGTTACTAAATGTAGTGAGGTTGTAATTTAGGTAAGTGAAGCACAGATTTACAGTACTTCTGTAGATAAACTTCATTGCTAACCATATAATTTTCAGCTACATTGGGTAAATGTCGTTTCAATTCTTACGAAAATAAGCCGCTGATTTACGTCTGAAACACAGGTTTAGTAAAAAGGGAAATTTTAATGACTTTTATATACATAGACAAACACATAAAATAGCACCAATGTTTTTGAGAAGTAGTTCTTAACTTCAGCTTGTTAAACTCACAGCTACCAAAACCAAACAAACAACCCATCACCACACACTCAACCAAGAAAAAAACCCAAAGCTCACATCACATTTCCATTTTACCTGTACCATTCTGGCTTTCTCAAAACTTTTGTATCCATGCAACACACTCCCTGCCATCCCATTCTACTGCTAAGTGGCTTTCTTTTAGGTTAAAGGCTTTCTGGGGAATGGTACGAAAAAAACATTTTAGAAGAACATGCTTTTAAATGTGAAATTGAAAACATTTACCTCCAGTTCATGGCTGCTAATTCATTTATATATTCAGCACAGTACACTAAACACACTACAAAAAAGAAAAAAAAGCATTAGACTCAATATCTCTTTGAAAACAATCTGCCATCAGTTCTGCATTACGTATGAGAGATATATATATACCGTACAGTACAATTTGTTGATATGTAGAAGCTAAAACTACACATTCACTATTTAATTGAACAAAAGCAGATCTGAATTAACATCCCATATAATTACTAACAAGTAGTGAAAAAAAGAAACACGTTATAGACCAAAAAAAAAAAAAAACAACAAAATCTTACTTATCTAAGCTTACAAGAGCTCAGGTAATGAATTATCAATTAAAAAAAAAAAAAAACAAGTTTTTTCAACAATCTTTTCTGTGACTGCTTTTAAGTTACGTCTGTAAAAAGAAATGTCAGAGCTTCCCTATAACTGGTATGGAATTCAGATATCAAAGAATCATGGGGGTTGGAAGGGACCTCAAGAGATCATCGAGTCCAAACCCCCTGCAGGTACCCTACAATAGGTCACACAGGTAGGCATCCAGATAGGTCTTGAATATCTCCATAGAAGGAGACTCCACCACCTCTCTAGGCAAACTGTTCCAAACTGTTCCAGTGCTCTGTCACCTTTACCATAAGGAAGATCTTCTGCACATTTGTGTGATATCATTCTCTAGTACACACTTTTGTCTCAAGGATCAGTATTCTAATTTATATAGCAAGCACTTAAAGTGCATTCATGAAGTTACACCGAACCTTTCCTGTACTGCATGGTCTGAATCTTAAAATACTAGCAGATTTTCAACAGGTGCACAGCAGAATATTCTGATGCAGCGAGACAAAAGCTAATATATTCTTACCCAACAAGTACATGCAGTGTAAAGATACCAAAACAGTAAAACAATCCAGTGCAATCACAGGTTTAGCAGGAAAGCAATGGAATCACAAAATGTATCATTTCAAGATATATCATATCAAGATCATCCAGCCCAACCATCCACCTATCACCACTAGCTCTCACTAAACCACGTCCCTCAACACAAAATCCAAATACTCCTTGAACACTTCCAGGGTTGGTGACTCCACCACCTCCCTGGGCAGCCCATTCCACTGCCTGACCACTCTTTCAGAAAAGTAGTATTTCCTAATGTCCAGCTTGAATCTCTCCTGGTGCAGCTTGAAGCCATTCCCTCTAGTCCTATGACCAGTTACATGAAAGAAGAGGCCAACCTCCAGCTCACTACAGCCTTCCTTCAGGTAGTGATAGAGAGCAATAATGTCTCCCCTAAGCCTCCTCTTCTCCAGACTGAAATTTAATTTAAAAAATGGCCTCTGTAAAGTCTTGCTCTGTCACACCACTGTCAAAGCTGGCAGCAGGGCTTACAGTAACCCTGTTCCATTTGAATGAAATGAAATGAATCCATTTGAAAGCTGCATTGACCAAACCGCAGCATTAACTACTGCAGAGCACGAAACCACTTCTGTCTGTTTTTCAACTTCTTGTCCACTTCTCCAGTGCAACAACAGTTTTCTGGCCTGCTGTGTAACACCACAGCACTAACCACGCAAAAACCTATCTATACTTTGCCTATCAGTACAAAAAAAGTTTCAACTCTCTACTTTATGCAGTCTCATAAGCTAAGTATCTGTAGCTTATAGCTGTTCTGAAACACTTAAGTACATAATGTCCAGACACACACGTTACCACAAGATAAATACTTTGCGATCACTTTATGAGTTGCAAATCTCTTTGTTAAACAAGAAGACCATCCCTAAGGAGTTCACAGAAGCACGGATGCGCTACTCACCCATGCACAGAAAGTGCCCTATTTGCACCCGGTAGTGCTGAAAAGAGAAGCAGGTCAGGAGAAAACACAGGACGTGGAAACCCGCCAGCCCCAGCAGCCAGGGCTCGGCCCAGTCCGTCTTCTGTGGAGAAAGAGAAAGGAGACGCGGCGACCAGGTGAGACGCGAGCCCGGCCGTGACGAGCGCCCTGCCGCCTCCCATACCGCAACCAAAACCCAGCTCTGTCACGGAGCGCGCTCACCTGCGTGACGGAGCACCCAGCGCGAGCAGTCCTCCCCCAACGGAAAGGGAGGCTCCCGTTACACGCACGGATCGGTGCCTTTTCCCCTTCCCTCCCACAGACGGCTCCTCACCGCTAGGATGGTAGACAGCCCCGGAGGACCGTTCAGCGGCTGCTCCATGGCGACGGGGACACTCCGCCTCAGCACAGCCCAAGTCTCGCGAGAAGACACCCAAATAGCCAGCGAGACCATCTTCTCGCGAGAACCCACAGCGGCTGGATCTCTACCTCGCCGCTTGGAAAGGAGGTGCCTTATGGGGCGGGAAAATGGCGGGTGCGCCTTTAAGTGG